>NC_050575.1:153250499-153610499 GCF_011100635.1 Trichosurus vulpecula | reverse complement strand
CAACTTGTCACACAGGTAACAAAGAACATAACACTCTAAGGTTTGCAAACAGTTATGTACATTTTTTACATTATCTCAGTTATCCTTCTGAAGTAGATACTGAATGTATTATTATTCTCATTTTACAGATGAGAAAACTGAGGTTAAGAAGCTTGTTTATGGTCATAATGTAAATGCTGAGACAGCCAGTCTTCCACATTTACTAAATCTAGCTTTCGCTCCACTGACTGTGTTACGACATTCTTGAGGGTTGGAATTTGGTGACGTCCTTTCACTGAAAATCCCCCTCACCTTCCACTGTACCACCCTGCCTTAGAAGAAGCAAACCTCTGTTAGTGAGAAAGTTGATGCTGAAGGGAATGAAATAGTTCTTTTTTCCTCAACAGGACCTCTCCTGGCCTTTCTCATCCTATAGCTGAGCAGTTCAATTTTTGAACTCAAGTGAAGGACTTCAAATTGATTGCTTTTGAATTTCATTTAATAGATATGGCTCTTTATTCTAGTCTCTCAAGATCATTTTTGGAGCCTAATTCTGTTGTCCAATGCCTTAGATATCTTTTCCATTTTTGTATTACCTGTCTGGTTAAATCTCATCTCTGCTCTCTCCACTCCATCCTACATATAGCTATCAAAATAGCCCTCCTAAGGCACAAATCTGACCATGTCAGTCCTCAGCTAAAGAACTGTTAGTGACTCTAGATTGCTTCTGGGATAAAATCAAATCCCTCAGGTTGACATTTAAGGCCCTTCCCAATCTGGCTCCAGCCTGCCTTTCAGTGTTATTTTAGACTTCTCCTCTTTTTGCACTAAGTGTTCCAGCCAAAGAGGTATCCTCAACGTTCTCTGAACTTGGAATTACATTTCCCCACCACCGTGATTATTTTATGCAGGTGCTCCCCCTTGCTTGGATTGTACCCTTTCCTCAACTCTACCTTATTCAAAGATCACATCATAAAGCATCTCCTGAGGAAAAACTTTCAATTATTTTAGCTGTTAATGATCTCTCTGTCTTCATACATTGTCATACATACATACACATACATATACACACAATAAGATATATAATATATCAATATGTTATATATGTAAATATATATTTGTGTGTATATGTTTATATATGTATGTATATATACATATGTATGTATATATGCATATGTATATATGCATATCTAAACATGCAAGATATAATATGTTAATATTATATATGTAAATATATATTTGTGTGTATATGTATACATACATATTTATGTATATATATGTGTATATATGCATATACACAGACATATGTGTATATATATACATGCAAATTCACATATATATGTATATGTGTGTGCATTTGCTTACACATTGAATCCCCCAGTTACATGTAAGCTATTTGAGTGCAAGGAAAAACAACTACTTTTTTTTTGTCTTTGTATCCCTAGGGCCAGCATGGTCTATATGCTGTGCCACCTAGCTACTAGAAGGAACTTCAGAGATTATTTAGTCCAATGCCTTAATTTTATAGGTAAGGGAACTGAGCTCTGGAGAGGAGAAAAAGCTTGCCCAAGATTGCAAGGTAACCATAATAGCTTACATTTGTATAGCACTTCAAGGTTTGCAAAGCAATTATATACATTTTTACATTATTTTATTTGTACTAGTGAAATGGGTACTAAAAGTATTATTCTTCTCATTTTACAGATGAAGAAAATAGTAAATTTCAAATAAATGCTTGATGAATTGAATTAGAAAATTTGATAACCATACTAGCCCTGTCTCCCTCCAAGTCTTTGGCAAAAACCTTGAACAGAATGGGGTCAAAAGACTTCCTGCCCCTATTCACGATGGTATAAATTTATCAGTGACTGCTCTTTGCGTCTGGTCCTTCAACTAGCTCCAAATCTGTTAACATCCAACCTACATCATCAAACTAGGTATTTAAATTATGCATAAGAATCTAGCTGAAGGATGCTTCATTCATAGAAAGTCAATGACACATCTGAGTCCTCAGGTCTTGCTGAGCACAACTAGGTGGTCAGATTATACACTTGGTTGGTTGTGCTAGCTTTAATTTTGTCAATGACATAAATAAGAAACTGAAATTTTATGTATTTTTTAACTTGCCATATCCCTTCAAAGTAGGTTTAAATATGAAGACTTCATTGTATTTTATCTATGGTAAGAGAAGGAAAAGGGGAGAAAGTAGAGAGTATAAGGGTCATGTTCCAGAAAACACCAAAGGATGAAATTGAATATGCTCTGTCATCCATATATATTAGGATTTTGGAATAGCCCGGGTTTAAATGTCTGAGTAATAGAGTCAAAAAAGGCCAAAATGGAAGAGAGTTTGGTGACCTCCGCCTGACCTTCCATCATCAGGGACAATGTACAGAATGCTAATAAGAATTTGCTATCTACAGGAATTGTCCAGTCTAGGGCCAATTAATATTCCTCATGATCCCTCTTTCTTCTGTCCTTGTATTCTGTATCAATGTCAGTGTATGATGTCAATAGTCTGTTGTCAACAGTCGATGGACTGCCAATACAGTAACTACTTGAGTACTAAGAGAGCCTCCTTACGCACTTAAAAGGTATCATTATCAAGCAAGTGGCTATTAAGTCAGTCTTATTGTCCGGAATTATTTTCTAAAGAGAATGCAGAGGAAATATGTTGAAGGTTTAAGTCATTAGCTCCTACCATATGAGGACTCACAGTGGGAAAATGTCCTATTAATCATTGTAAGGGGAAGTCTCAGCAATTCATAAAATCAGATGCTTGCAGTTTCCCTCTAAATGTGGACCTGAGAGAATGACCCCATCCTTTGTACTAGGTTAAATAGGACACATGCTGAGCTGTGACACGGAACTCAGAGCTGTTCTTATGGGCCACAGGATACAAGTGAGTGTAATGGGAGATTAGCTTGCTGTAGGTGTGCAGTGAAGGCACCATTACACACCAAATATTGATTTTCAATTTTTCCTTAAGAGGCAGGCAATGACCAGGGCATCCCCCTTCTTTCCTCCCCTTTGCCTCTGTTGGGACCAATACTGTGCTTAACACCCTGTAATGGAACAGGGTTTGTCTCTGTGGACTCCTGGGATGAACTATTCTTTTATGGGTTAAGGACACTTATCTATATTTCATCCTTAGTACAATGAGTGCACTGGAGTGACATGCTCCTTCCTCTCCTTGGCTGAGAGAGAAGTGGATCATTCTTTTGCTAGTACTAATAAGAGTCATCAACACTTGATTGGTTTAGGGCTTAGCTGAAGGCAGATTGTGAAATAGATAAATAGCTAGATAACGTTGGTAGAACCAATGCTATGTAGAGGCAATGTAGAGGGAGAAAAAAGTAGGAGTCAGGTGAAAGGCTCAGAATGGAAGAAGTTTGTGCCTTTGGTGCCTCTGCCAGGGAAAATGGGGACCATAATTTTCAGGTATCCAGTCTCAGCCTCAGTAAAATGGGAACTGAGTAAAATTAGAACATCTTGCTTTGGATTTTTCAATGCTTGTGTGAACAGACGGCTCCAGGAATGAAGACATAGATACAGACTGATGAATTCTTCCCCAAACCACCATTTTGGAAAAGGCTCCAGACTAGTCATCTTATCAAGTCTGGACTTAGCCAACATGTTCTGGACTACCTCCTTAACTTTCCTCCTCTCTTTTTTAGTTCCCCTTTTATATATTGCATTCTCCCATTGGAATGTAAGTTTCTTGAGGGCAGGGACTATCTTTTTGCTTTTATTTTTATCTCCTGCATTTATCACTGTGTCTAGTCCATAATAAGTGCTTATTGTTGGCTGACTGATATCTAATATTTTAGCATTCATCAGAAAAACATCAACAGTGGATCTGGTTTGATTATTTGAAACTGTCTCAGAGATTTCCAACCCTTCCAGATAGTGGGAAAGTTCAGTAATCAATTATTCTATCAAAAAGGATTTATTACGTGCTTACCAAGTGCTAGGCGCTGTAAATATAAATACAAGCAAAAAGAGTCTCTTTCCTCAAGGAGCTTACATTCTAATTAGAGAGATAATACTTAAAAAGAAGCTATAAAGGGGGAAGTAGAGAAGGTACTTGACATGGTACTGTAATGGAGAAGTCTTTGGGAATGCAGCCTGGTGGAAAATGAAGAGATGGCTGGCCTGGACACCTTTTGGGGGAAGCTGTTCAATCAGAAAGAAGGGACCCAGGTATAGAAGGTACCTCCAAGGTATGCGTTCTAGAATCGAAGTAATCTTCCAGGATGAAGAGGCCTCTGGGGCCATGATGGAGAAATTTAGAGGTATACTTATGTAGTAGAAAATTCAGACAGATAATGGGATCTTGACCTTAATTCTCAGCCTTTGGCCCTAGCTCTCAAAGTGCATATATAAAGATTATGGTGCCATATTTGGCACCAGTCAAGGTAATTGACTAGAATTCCACCACTTTCCTTCTTGTGGCCCAAATGGAATATAGAATTGAGACTGAGTGAAGGTGACACTGAACTAGAATAGAAATATTGTGAAAATCAAGGGAGCTTTGTTTGTTTGTTTTTTTTAAATTTTCTTCTAAAAATCATTACTACTCATTCAAAGTGAGTATTCTAGTGATGGTCACTGTGCTGTTTGAAAGATCTTCCAGATGAATTTTGTTAGTGCTTTTTCTAGCTCTGTAAATCAACATTTGGGTACTTTTGTTGTATGGCACTGAATAACTATATTAATTTAATTAGAAATGTCATTTTATTGTTTGAGCAAGGTCTAAACATCAATGATTAATATTTTTTCCAATTATTTAGGTCTGTCTATTTCTATAAAGAGCGTTTTTAATTGTATTCACATAGTTCTTCTCTGTGTGTCTATCTTAGAAGGTATATTTCCATATATTTAGCTATATGTGTATGGCCATACATACATATATACATACACACACACACACACACACACACAAACATAACTTTCTGCAGTTACTTTGAATGAAATTTCTCTATCTCTTACTGATGGGTTTTGTTAGTAATGTATAGAAAAGCAATGCTTTATGGGAATTGATTTTGCATCTTTAAATCTGTGGGACTTATTGTTTCAATTCTTTTTAGTTTATTCCTTAGGATTCTCTACATAGAAGATTATAGAATCTCAAAAAAGTTTTATTTTATCTTTGCTTAGGCTTATTCTCTCAGTTTATTGTTCTTGTTTTGTTTATATGGCTACTATTTCTAGAACTCTATCAAATAGTAGTGGTGATACTGGACACTCTTTCTTTATCTCTAATCTTGCTTTACGGACCTACAGCCTTTCTCCGTGACACAAAAATATGGCTTTTGATGATAGATTGCTAGTACTTATCAAATTAATTAAAGCACATTTATTCTTATGCATTTTTAAATTTTAGTAGAAAGAGGTGTTGAATTTTGTCTAAAGCTATTTTCGGCATCTATTGTATAATCATGTGGTTTATATATTTTCACCATTAATATAATCTATTGAATTGATAGTTTTCCTTATATGGAACCAACCTTGATTCTTGGATAAATCCAACCTAGTCATAGTGTATAATCTCTTCAGTATGTTACTGTAGCCCCTTTACCAATATTTTATTTAAAATATTAGTATCAATATTAATTGGGGAAATATGTCTATCATTTTTTCCTCTTTAGTTTGTTTCTCCCTACTTTATGGATCAAGGCTATATAATGGGGGGACTGGCCAATGAGGACCTAGTCATTGAAGCATTCAAAGACATTTTCAGCCTATTGACAAGCCAGTGATTTTAGCCAAGATTATTCTCAGGTTTATACTATGTGGTGAAGAAAAGCCTTCTATTTGACTTCAAAAACAGAAAGACTCAGCAAGTATAAAGCAGGAACCAAGTCTGCATACAATATGCTCTGCCCTCAGTCCTTTTTTGTGTTTTTCCTTCCTGGAAGTTAGCAAGGTAAGAACTGCTGGTAAGAGAGTGGCATCAGCTCCCCTGTCTCACCACTGGCCACGTATACATGGTGTTTCAGTTTTTCTTGTGTTTATTCTGTCTTGATTTTAGGCTAACAAGTACTGTATTAGGGAAGTGCTTGTTGACTGGTGAGACCAGGAGATCCACCAAAGCCCTCAGAGAGGTCTCACCTTTCTCTTGGCCAGCAGCCAAGTCTAATGAGGAACCAGCACAGCAACCACATCCAATTTGCTCTATTAACCAGACCATTTCTCCCAACAAGGAGGCAGCTCATCTCAAGAAGGCTACAACTTGTTTATTGCCAACACAATTCCCCAAAGAAAACATCATCGGAACTCGTTGAAGAGAGAAAAGGACTCAAATGATCAGAGGTCAGTGGATACTGCTCAGTCCCATGTGTTTTCTTCATGTGCACCTGACTTTGTCTTTTAAGTTTGATCCCACTCTCCCCAGGGAACTTGTGTAAGGGGAGAATACACTACTGCCCCTACTCCCAACACAGACACATCTTTAAGGGATTGTTTTGTAATGTTTGTCCTTGCTATAACTTCTCTGCAAATGTCTCTTTATAAAAATTAATTGAAGTCAAATGATTGGTATTGAGGAAGAATATGAGAAAGAAGCTCATAAGTGATAGTGTGAGAAGCCACAGCCTCACAGAATTGTTATGAGTACCCTAGAGGAAGCATTAATTGGCCATCTTCTGGTTATCTAATTTTCTCATGGTAAAGAGTAATCCAGGAGAGAGTATTCTAACCATATTTGTATCATAGGAGGATCTTGGTCAGATCCCTTCTTTTCCTATTTTGCAAACAGTTTATGTAATGTTGGAATTAATAATTTTCTGAATGTTACCATTCCCTTGTAAATCCCTGTAGTCGTAGAGCTTTTTATTTGAGAAGCAAAGTTATGGCCTCTTTACTTTCTTTTTTTCTGATATTGTTATATTTAAATAATTTATTTTTTGTCCTGATAATCTGAGTGCTTTACATATTTATCAATGTTCATCTATTTCACCTAAATTGTCAACTACATTGGCAAATAACTGAGCAAATAGTTTCTGATCCTATAATTTCCTTTATTTTATTATTAGTTATTGTGAATTTCCCTTTTTCATTTATGATCAGAGAAATACAAGTGAAAACAATTCTGAGGTTCTCCCTCACATCCATTGGTAAAGAAAACAAAAGAAAATGGCAATTCTTTGGGAAAACAGGCAAACTAGTATACCATTCATGGAACTGTGACTTCCTCTCTGTTTTTTTTTAGATTAACTACTGCTTATATATTTTATTGGTCCCCCCCTCCCAAAAAAGACACTCATTTTATTCATCAATTTGATTGTTACTTTCTTTCCAATTTTACCAAATTCTTCTTTGATTTTCAAAATTTCTAACCTAGTGCTTAGTTGTATTTTTAAAATTTGTTGCCTTAAGGGTTTTCTAGTGGTTTGTCAAATTCATTTTCCCATTTTATCTCTTTTGAAATGATTTAGATACATAATTTTCCTCTAGGGATTATGGATTGTCCAATATTTGCTTTTTTCTTTGATTAATTTTTTTAACTATTTTGATGATTATTTCTATGGCTCACTAATTTCTTAGGATTAAGATTTTTAGACCCCAAGACACTTAATCCTTTCTTCAAAGTCCCTTGTTGAATATAATTTTATTTCATTGTAGTCACTAAAATATACTTTTAATATTTCTATTTTTTAAAACTAGTTTGTGTCACTCTTATGATATGGTCAGTTTTTGTACATTTGCCATACACTGCTGAGATGTAAGATTCTATTCTAAAATTCCATTCAAACTCTTTTTTATTTTTTACCTTTTGATTGGACTTGTCTAGGTCTGAAAGGAATCTTTTGATACCCCCATTATTATAGTTTCATTGTCTATTTCTTCCTACAACTTGATTTTAGTCATATGTATTAAGTATTTATATTAATCAGTTAAATATGGTGACTCTAATAAAAATGTGGTTTCCCTGTATATATCTTTTAATCATATCTATTTTTTGTTATTGGCTCACATGAAATCATGATTGCTAAAACTATTTCTTTTTTAATTTGCCAGAAGCACAATATAGGTTGATCCAGACTATTATTTTAGTACTGAGTGAATCTTTATGTTTTAGGTCCATTTCTTGTAAACAATATATTGGTAGATACTTCTTTCCAATCCATTCTATTTTATGGATGAGTTCATCTCATTTATGTTCACAATTTTGATAGTTACTTGTTCATTTTCCTCCATCCTATTTTCTTGTATCCCCTCCCCCATTTGTCTCCTGTAATCTTCTTTACAAAGGAGAGAAGATAGTGAAATAAAAGTGTTTTAAAACTAGAGGTATTTAATTGAAATAGTATATTTCTGCTCTACTTCCTCTAATTCTCTTTCTCTCATTCCAGCCTTGATTACAGATTTTTGAATTTTTCTTTGTTTCCTTCTAATCCTCAATTTCATGCTCCCCCCTCTAGAGTTGGGATTTAATTTGTTTATTATTAATTTCACACCAACCTTGTCCTCCTTAACCAAATTTCTGTCTCCCTTCTCATTATTTATGTCTATCTCCTGTTGAGTTTAAGTTTAATGTATTTTTTTGCACTAAACTCTTTGTGTTTATATATATATTATATATATGTACAAATGTTTCACTCTCCTTTGTTCAATTCAGCTGAAAATAGGGTTCATATGATGTCTGTTCCCTCATCCTTTCCTCCATGTTTGCATATTCTTCATCTAGTGCACAACTATTATGATATAGTGAATGCCCTCCCCTTCCTTGTCCTTCCTTCTCCTAATTTCCCCTCTCATTTCTTTTGTCTCTTACAATTCTCAAAACAGAACAAAACCATTTTTACAGGGTCTCTAGGTGTCTTATTTAACTCCTCCTATGATCCATGGAGATATTTGAGTTCTGTAGGCACATTGTATGGTATTGAGTTCCGTAGGAATACTGTATGAATTCTGTGGGAATGTTCGTTTGTTTGTTTTTCTCCCAATTAGAATATAAGCACTTCATCATTACAGATCTTTCCAAATACTGAAATGTATTTACCTTTCTAGTTTTCTCTTGACTTTTGTGTTCGCATTTCAACTTTTTTTATCTACTCTGGTATATTCATAAGGAATTCTTCAAAGTCTTCCTTCTATTCTATTAGAGGCCTATGTTTTTCCCCTATGGGATTATGCTAAGTTTTTCATAATACATTATTCTAGGTTGTAAGTTATCTTTTAGAATATGATATTCCAAAGTCTTCTTTCTTTTATATTGGTAGCTTGCAAGTCTTAGGTGGTCCTGACTCTGGTTCCTTTCTTCTTTCTAGTTGCTTTCAGCATTTTTTCCCTGAAAGTTCTGGATTTGGATGATAGTGTTTGTATTTGTATTAATACAGTATATTAATATATAGTTTCTTTCATGAGCTTATCAGTGAGTTCTTTCTATTTTCATTTTAATTTCTGTTCTAGTAGATCTGTGCCATTGAAATGTGGTATCCCAGAATTTCCTCTTGGAGTCATGATTTTCAAATAGTTTAATGGTTTTTTGATTATCTCTCCTTTACTTGTTTTCTGGAGTGATTTTATAAATATATATATATATATATATATATGTGTGTGTGTGTGTGTGTGTGTGTGTGTGTGTATACACATATATATGTGTGTGTATATATATACATATATATACTATATATATGTATATATATATATATTTTATTACCCCCTGCACTCTGATTTTACTTTAAAATTTCTTGTTATCTCATTAAGCCATTTTTTTTCCTCTGCCCCATTCTAATTTTTAGGTAGTCCAGTTTTTGGATGTAGTTTACCCACTTATACTCTAAGCTATTAATTCTACTTCTTATTCTTTTCTCTGTAGCTGCCATTTCATTTAACATTGCATTTTTAAAAAATGCTTCCTATCGAGAACATTGTATACAGTAACAGCCTTTTTGTAATAATGATCAACTGCAAAAGATTTGGCTACTTTGCTCAAAACAATGATCCAAGAAAATTGCAAAGGATCCATGATGAAAAATGCTGTCTACTTCCAGAGAAAGAACTAATGACCTCTGAGTTCAGAGTAAAGCATCTTTTTTCCACTTTCTTTATTTTTCTCACTTTGTTTTTTTATTGTTATTTTGTAACATGGCTAATGTGAATATACATTTTGCATGACTTCACATTTATAATTGATAACCTATTACTTGCCTTCTCAATGTGTGCAGTAAAAGCAAGAGGGAGGGAGAGAATTTGAAACTTCAGATTAAAAAAAATTAAAGAATTTGTTTGAAATGCTTCCTATCTTCCAGGTAATCTTATAGTCCTTGTGGCCAGGTCATTCTTTTATCTGAGGCTGTATTTGAACTTATGGAATTATTCTCTTCTTCTGAGTTTGTCTCTAGGGTTTCTCTCAATCCATGATATTTCTATATTGTCTTCAATATTTTCTTCTGTTTCTCTTATCTCCAGTCTCAGTTTCTAGATTGTGCTTTTATGCTTGAGTCAGACTCTGATACCACTGTGCTTGGTTTTGGCTGGCTTTGCTCAGTCTTGGATGTTGTGACTAAGCTCTGCCCTTAGGGGAAATTATTAAGCTTTGACTCAGTTTCCTGGTGGCTTGATTTGGATTTTGACCTTGGCCCCTCATGTCTCCTACTCACATCGTTCTAAATGTAATGTTTGCTCTTTTCCTTTCTGTGATCATGATAGGCCCCAGCCAGATACTGTTGATTGTGTTGGTAGTATGCTTCCTGTAAGACCCATGGTGCTTTGCTTCCTAGGTTCTCTCTTTACCCTTTCCCTTGCTATGTCTTGCTGAGTGTTGGATATGTCTCCCTGTAAGCTGATCTGGTCCTGTCTCTTACTTTGATTCAGGCACAGGCTGCCTTGTCTCTGGGTTGAGCATGGGCTGCCTTGGTACTTGTATGGTCCCATCTCCTGCTACGGTTCAGGCACAATGCAGAACAGCGCATCGCCTGTATGCTGGTCAGACTGTGCATCCTATAGTGCCTCCAAAAGGTTGCCTGGGTCCCTTTCTGCTCACGTTGATTTAGGCTGCTATGCCTTCTATCTACCTTGGCTTGTCTCTGCTAAGAGTCTCTGAAGGCTTTTAGCAGGCTTCTGGAGTAGCTCATTGACATTCAACGAACACTAATTATTGCCTGTTATGGCAAGACACTCTTCTAGGTACCAGAGGGGAAAGGTGGTGTGAAAAGACAAAAAAAAAAAAAATGGACACATCTCTGATTCTAAATGAAGCGAGCTCTAAAAACTTGCATGAAAGGAAATTATTTCCCTGCCTTGAAGTCAGTCTGTTTTCAGCTAGCATAGTACACAATCAACTGCCTGCAGAGAAGAATACGAAGAACTCGGTGCTCTTTCGTGGCAGAAGAACTAAAGAGTTGGCAGGAGGGGTGGCTGTCTGTGACACAGCCCTGTGGCAACCTAACTGCAAGTCACAGAATCAGGTGGCCAAAAGGAGAAGAGGCTGCCACCAGTGTCTGATAAGAGAATTTTGCTGGTCTTCAATATTTATAAAATTAGCTGCCCTTGGGCCACATACTCCTACAGTTTCCTGGTATGTCTTTTGGTCATTTCTGAATTGAGAATTCTGTCTCAATGGATCAAAAGTGAGAATATGGAATCAGGTTCAAATCAGGCAGTGGGCATCATAGTGGCAATGAGGTGGAAAGAACCTGGGAGTCAGAAGGCCTGGGTCTAGTTCTGGATTGGCCACCAACTCACAAGTGCTTAAGTACGTGTTTTCCCTACTCTAGATCTTGGTTTTTGCATCTTTAAGTGGCAGAAGGGTTAGACTAAATGATCAGTAAGAACTTAGAACTCTCGATACTCTTCTAAGAACCCTTAGAACTCCAATAGTCCATATTCAAAGGTTTAATTCATCTATTACATTCAACATTCTACATACTAAAGAACTTTTCATCTCCAATATTTGATGTTGTAATGTCCCTTCTAACTTTAATGTCCCACCTAAGTGACTTCTAAGGTCTTCTCCAGGTCTAATATGTGAATACTATTCCATATATATGAAATATGTGGGTGAATAATGATAATAGGATGGGATCCTGAAGTGCAATTCCTTCTTTTTCTTCTTCCCTAGAACATCCAGCTGCTGAGTTTTGGGATAAAAAAATAATACAGTTTTTAAAAGCTGATCCCAATGAGGTGATTGAAAAGGAATCCAGATTAAGTCAATCAGGGAATGTCTGCACCTGTTCTTGAGGAGATTACTTTCTAGGACAAAGCAGGTCTATTCCCTTCCCCCAAGAGGTGTCCAGAATGAAGTGATGGGGGTTGGGAGACAGAGGGTACAGTCACTTTGGATGTATGTGATCTCAGGAGGAGCCAGGGAAAGTAGGGCAACAAGGAGGTGCTTGGCCACCCCACTCCAGAACATATAGTTCTAGCGCAAGGCAGGAATGCCAGAGTTCCTGAATGTCCCTGATCAGGTAATGATGAAATGGAGAAAGACAGACAATTTAGTAACTTCAAAGAAAACCGAGGAGTGTAGAGAGACCAGGTGGAGACTACCAACCTGAATTCAGAAACCCCATCCCTAAGGGAAAAGGAGGTCCACTTTGGGTAGTGATTGATTATTATTAGGTTTGCCTGACAGAGAAGGTGGGGGGGGGGCGAGGAAAGAGAGAGAGAGAGAAGTAGAGAGAGAGAGAGGAGAGAGAGAGAGAGAGAGAGAGAGAGAGAGAGAGAGAGAGAGAGAGAGAGAGAAGGAGAGAGAGAGAGAGAGAGAGAGAGCGAGCTGATTTTAAGTTTTCAATGTGAACATTTACACCACACACCGCAGCAAACAATACAGATCAGGGCTTGGCTTATTGTATTGTTGATTGTTTGAACTTTAAACAGTGATGGAAAGATGTTAATAATGCAGATTAAATTTAAAAGTGTGTCAGGATACTTTGTTATACATTTACCAGCACACTGTTGGCTCTGCTAAATGTATGACCTTGAGTAAATCTCTTCCTATCTGGGGTTGATCCTCATCCATAAATAAAGGGGTTGCACTAGAGACTAGAACATCTTTAAGCTACCTTCAATTCTAAAATCTACCTTTCCAAGGTAATACCATTCTATCCTAGGTTACACCACTGTAACTCTGTATGCAGAAGGAGCGTGAGATAGGATGTTCCACCTGTCGTTCTGCTCTGGGGCTATGCATCCTCCTTCACCTTCCTTCATCTGTCTCAATTTGCCCTGAGGTTCGAATGTGAGACCCTAACAGAGCACAGCTCCAACCGCCTTGGATTTTCTTCTAGGCTATTGGAATAGTAACTTCACTGAATTTTTGGTATAGCGCTCCCACCTTATTATGCAACCTCTCCCACTTCCAAAAAAGCCTTTGACTCCCAACCTCCGCCCCCTCTCCACTCTCGTTTTAGTCAAAGCAGTCTTCCAAATAAGACACCCCGGATCATATTTGGAGAGGTTTGCTCGGTAGGTCTCACCGAACCCAGGAAAATGGAATGGGAAGCGAGGGACTAAGGAAATCGGACTGCTTCCTAGGTAATCAGAAGGATGGAAAAGGAATGAGGGTCAAGTATCCGGCCTTGGAGAGCCCCTGAAGGCCCAGCCCATTAGCTAGACCTCCTCTCGTATCTCCACCAAGCTCCTGAAGATTTTGGAGCAGCGTTGAGCTCGACTGGGTGCTTCTGGATTCCAAGTGGGCAAAGACACAGAATCTACATTTTACAGGAGCTGAAGCCCGGAGGCGCGGGTAGAGGGAGGGGCTACTTGGCAGAGTAGGCAAGTTAGTGGCAGAGTCTAGGCAGCTGGGACCCAGCTGCCAAAAGGCTACTTATTAGCAGACCTAAGGGGAGGCAGGACAGAGATCCTGCCTAACCTCAGAAAAGAAGGCTACGTGGGCGCCTTGGCACTGTCCCAACTCTTCAGGGGCCATTTCACAGGACTAGCCTAGGGCCGAGCTCAGTAATGGATGAAGGGACACTGCACGACAATAACCACTGCCCTAGACTTGGGGGCTAGAAGATTCTGGCCCTGGGAAGGGCTACCTGCGCCTTGGGAGGGGGCAGAGCAAGGGACACTGGGAGCCTTGAAAGAAGCTCCAACTAATACTCTTTATTACAAGCGCTAATCCCGCAAATCCGACTTGAAATAATGTTTATCTTTTCGCAGTTTAATTTCCCAGACCCTAAGCCGCGGGTCAGCGGTGCAGACTGTGGATCCCAGGGGAGCCACGGAGAGAGCCAGGGTGAGGGAGCAGCTGTTCCCCAGGAACGAGAAGGGGCAGCAGGGTGGGGGATGGGGAAGAGGTGGGGCAGTTTTTACAACTTTAGGAAACGAATGTGAAAAGGGTCCGAACATCTGACTTGGGTGTCCTTTGACTCCGGTTTTCTCTCCACTCTACTTTGGCCCTCTGAAACGTCCTGGGCTTGGGAGAGAAGAAGGAGGACAGTTGCATGCAGTCACTTTACCCAAGAGCAGGGAGGAAAGAAGTAAAAAGGGCACCATAGAAGGGAGAACCAAGGGAGGCAGGAAGGGAAGGAGAAAGGAAGGTAGGAAGAAAGAAGAGAGAAAGGAAAGGAAAGAGCAAGGGGAGAAAGGTGAAAGGAGGAAACCAGAGAAAGAAAAGCAAACTCCACCGCCTATCCAACTCTTCTCCATTATTTTTGCAGTCATTGTCTTCGCCTGAGGGGGCTTATCTCAAAATCCATCCCAAAACTCAAGACTTTGGTGGCTTAAGTTGGATGAGAGAGAATAGATCGAGAGAGACTGAAAATTGCTCAAATAAATGAAACCACAACACGAAAAGTTCATTTCTTCAGCCCATTTTAAACTTTCAGAGCTGGAAGGCAAACCACGAGCACCCCGGTCGTTCCCGCCCCAACATCCAAGGACCTAATCCCGCCCTTTTAGTGCTACTCTCTTTGTGCTCTAACCTCCCACTCTCTCCTGTAGCAATTGAAACATTTCCTTCCAAGCTTGCCCGGGCGCTCCCCTCCAGGTTGCGTCCTCGAGTTTGTGTAGAGTGATCTCTTACTCAGCACAGCAGAATGTCAGCTGATCTATTGGCCTCAAAGGGCCGTCTGTGACCCGAGGACCAAAGGGAGAGTTGGTGTCAAGCAGGTCCTTGGGCCCGACGCTTTCATTAACCCTCATTGTTAATTGAAGCAACTGCTTGTTCATGGTTCTGGAAAAGGGGACAAAGCTTCTTTCTTCGCTCGCCCCCTCTCCGTTTATTAGGACGAACAGAAAATATTTGTTGCCACACCATTTAACAGAAACAAAGCTGAGCTCCTGGCTCTCCCTTTAGATTTCCCTCCCCTATTTCTCGTAGAGCCGGGTCCCTGGCTCCTGGAGGGCGCTGACCCACTAAGCTGGCGCTGCTTAGTCCACTCAGAGGGCTTGGCTCAGTTGAGCTCAGTTTCCTGGAGGAGGGACGGGGGGAAGCGCCCGAGGAGTGTCTGGGGCAGCCAGGGCAGCCGAGCCAACAGAATCCTTGATGGGCGAAGCAGAGTTTTCATTCCACAAGGGCCTCTCCAGCGCCTCCTTTCCGCTACTTCCACTGTCTGAAGGAGCACAAGGAGATCCTCCCGCCTGGCCTTAGGGACGTTTTAAAGCCGTGTGGTTCAAGTGAGCCCTCCTCCGGGATCCCTTAGCTGGAAACTGCCCCCTTTTCTGCTTCCCGAGCCCCAGACTGAGGTGTTTGTGAACATATTTTACCAAAGAAAAAGCAAATGGGCTTTTGTGTTTGTTTCTGAGGACCCAAGAAGTGGAGGCTATTAAGATCCGCATGGCGAGGGCGGCCTAATTGACCACTGTCACTGAAGCGAGAATATTTAGTGCTCCGGGAGATTCGGGGTTTTGGGTGCTTTAAACTGTGACGGACACGGGGAAGGGAGGACAGAGGAAAAAGGAGAATGCTTGTCCTTCCCCCTTTGAGAAATGAACGGTCCCATGCTGGAGACCACCTCGCTTAGTTCTTTCTTTGCCCTCCTTCCAAACGCTTCAAATATTCCGAAAGCCGTGCAATTGCAGGCTGCTCCCAGCTCTCAGTGAAAGGACTGAGAGAAGCTAGCCACAGCTTTCTTGTCCATCTGTGTCTGAAGCAGAGAAAACCTGCCTTTAGTGTATCTTAGTCTCTGGGCTTGCTTAGGGGAGCGCTTTGGTAAACTGAACGGCTCCCAAGGTTCTTCGTCAAATCTCCATTCTTTCGCTAACCTGCTGAGAAAGGACAGAGTGATTAAAACCCGAGGCAGGCCTTCCTAAACTCTGGGGGAGGATGGGACTCGGGGAGGGTGCCAGGTCAAATTTCCGGAAGTTGCCCAAGTAAGGGTCACATTACGTGGCTTGTTACAAATAGAGAATAAGCCAAAGTCTAGAGTGGATTGGCTTCCTACAAGAATGGCTTTGGACCGCGTTATCTAGATGCTCGTTTCATTGCAAATTCATTTACCAGTATGATCCTATGAGAAATCGCTCAACCGCAATTAGTCCGGACCCTACTCCTCAGACAGTAGCCGCTTTTGACTGGGGAGGGGGAGGGGGAGCGTGAAACTCATTTGCATTTAAGAAATTTCAATCAGTCTCGGCTATCCATATTCGCTCCGGAAGAGTCTGCCAAACTCAAGCAACAAGCTAGACATGGAATAAAATTCTGAGGCAGATAGTATGGCAAACATAGGTGTGAGAAGAAACCTTTCTACATTACTGCCTCAGTTTTCCTCACCGACTAGGCTGGCTTTTTTGCAGATGCATTTCAGCCAGATGAATCCTCAGTTGTTTCAACGTAGGAGAGAAAAAAAAAAAAAGTACTGGGTTTGGAACCAAAGGAGCTGGGCTGGACTAGTGGTTCCACTACTTATACTTTCGGAGTGACCTTAAACAAATCACTTCATGTTTTTCTGGGCCTCAGTTTCCCTAGCTATATAGTGAAGGCACTGGACTAGATCTTTAAGGTTCCTTCCATCTCTACATCCTATGATCCGTGGAGGCCTAGAAGAACAGGGAAGTAAGCCGAGGTGTTCAGAACACCTCCGCTCACTTCCCTGTTCTGACATCTACCTCAAGTCCTAAGCACTGGCCTGAGAAAAATCGTTTTGAGTTCTGGCTTTGACAGTATGATGCCCTAGGCAAACTTCCTAGAATTCTGTGACCTCTTTACTACCCCTCCACTGTCTATGCAAACCCTGTATGCGGATACAGGCAAGTGTAGGTAATTCGAATAACTCGGTTTTTTCTAACTGTTCCCTTCCCCTGCCACGTTCTTGGCTCTAGAGGGAAGGAGGGTCTGAGTCCCAGGGGCTCTCAGCTGGCTTTGATCTCCTCAGATGCCAGACAAAGTCGGCTTTAGGATAGGCAGGCCAGGAAAGTCCTACTGCCCCTCCCCGTCCCGGGAGAAGTGATTGTGCCGCTGCCTTTAAGAGCTGCGACGTAGGTAGGGTCTACCTCTTGCCCTATGGGTAAGAGTGGGGAGGTGGGATGAGACAGCTTCCCAGTGAGACAACACAGTCGGGGTCCCACTACCTTCTGCTCCGGATGCATATTGGCAGGGCTCTCCCAGCCCAGGGTAAGAGGCGCAGTTCAGCTGCAAATGCTGCAGGTTGAAAGTCGAATTTCTAAAGATCTTGGCTGCCAGGGGCGGCTCCTCTAACACCGTGCAGCGGCTGGTCTGGACTCTCATGCCAGCTATGGCTGTCGCTTCACAGCCCTGGCCCAAAGAGGAAAGTCTTCCTAGGGCCTGATGGCGATGAGGGCTATGGGGCCCTGCCTGGACCTCGGATTCCCCTGCTAGGGCACTGGCCCCAGCGGTGTGAGCCAAAGACCAGATCCGGGGCTTATCACTGGGCCCACAGTGAATCTGGCCTGCTGGCCCCATCCAGGCTTCCAAGAAGTCTGATCTCCGGGAGCAGGGAGGGTTATTGCAAGGGAACTCGGGTGGAGTTCCATGCTGCTTCAGGTTATGGTCCTCTTTTTCAAGCTCAGTCTGTGAAGCCTCGCAGTTGGTTGCTGGCTCTAGCTTCACACCCTTCCGTAGCCTCTCCAGTTTGTCCGATGTATTCCCTAGACCCTGGTCTTCCATTTCCTCTTCTTCCTCCTCTTCCTCACCTTCTTCCTCTAAGTCTTCCAGGTCACTTAGCCGCAGCTGCTTGGACTCTTTGTAGGCTTTTGGATCTGCAAATAAACCAGCCACTACTGAGAAAAGCAAGTCCCCAAATTGGGGAATTGCCTGGGGGTGGGGAGCTGTAAAGTGTAAGATCCCGAGGCTGATGACCGTATTTGCATTTAGATCAGTTACTAAAAGGGAAAGGCAGGCTGTCAACAATAAAAAGTTTCTCTCTCCCTGCCCCTCCTCCCCCATCACTTATAGTTCCAAAGCCTTAATCCCAATCTTTTGCTCAGCTTTTGCTGGGAATTTAGCTTTCTCTCTCAAGACCTGTAAGTGGGCACCCTTCTAAGGCCATGCAGATTTCTTTCCCATTTTCTTCCCTTCCTACCTTGGCCTTCATTTACTCCATAGTTGTCTTCTCCCCTCCTCTCCTCCTTTTTCTCTTCCCCTGCCTTGTTCTTGGGAGACCAGGTCATCTTGTTCTCCTTCTTGAGGCGCCTCCGAGCATTGGCAAACCAGGTAGAGACCTGGGTGAGGGTCATCTTGGTAATGATAGCTAACATGATCTTCTCACCCTTGGTGGGGTACGGATTCTTGCGATGCTCATACAACCAGGCCTTCAGAGTACTGGTAGTCTCTCTGGTGGCATTCTTTCGCCTGGCTGAGCCACTGAAGTCCACAGAACTGTACCTGCCACCAAAATATGGGTACATTCCAGGGAAAGAAGCATTTTGGGGTGGGAATGGAAAGGCAAAGGGGAAAGCTAGGTAGGCATGGTATATGTGGTTTAGGGAGTCTGGAATGGGATTCCCCCCACTCTAGGCTAAGCAGTGGGCTAGTCTGGGAAAGAAAAGACATCATGAGAAAGAAGTAAGGAAGGGGCTTGCTTTTGTGTAACTTCCAGTGGAAAATTAACATGCACTATGATATCCAGGAATTCTTCCTCTTCTCCCTCCTTTGTCCTCTCTCTTATCCTCCCTTCATCCATTTTTCCATCTTTCCTTATTCTTTCCTTCCTTTCTTTACCTTGCCATTCATCCAACTCTTCTCTTTCCCCTTTCTTCCTTCACTTATGTCCCTTCCTCATCCTCTTCCCCCTTTCCTTCCCTGTTCTTTCTCCTCATCCCCTTGTATTCTCTCTACTCATCCTTCTACTGTATGCCTTCTCCCCCATTTGCCCACCTGGCTGCTATCTCCATCTTATCTCTTTACTCTTCTGTTCCCCAATCTCCATCTCCATCCTTCCCCTATCCTCTTTGCGTCCTTGATCCTTGTTTCAAAAGGTTGTGACTACAGATGATGTGACCTACGGGTCTTACCTCTCATACTGATACTGCCCCAGAGAAGGTTCATAGGGGTAGTAAGCTCCAGGCTGTGCCAGTCCAGGTGGGAAGCTGCCAGTGGTTTCTTTGAGTTCATATTGAGGGTTCTATAAAAGGAAGAGGTATTTAGTGCGGTGGCCCAGAATGATCCAAGAGTTGGGGAGATGCTGGGGAAAGGGATGTGTAAATATGAAGGGATCCCCTCTCTGGGACCCCACTCCCTTCCTCTGCTGGGCATGAGGGCGATCTTTCTGGGCCTTATCTCTCCCCCTCTCACCTGTGCCTTCCTGAGCAAACAGCCTTTCCCTCTGCTTTAATTGGATTTTACTACCTGCTCCGTGGTTTCCACCTTTTCCCAAACCCAGCCCGGATTCCTAAAGGGGGAAGGGAGAGGCAGTTAGTTAGAGGGGTTGGAGTTGGCTGGGCAGTAGGGCAAGAGGCAGTATTCACCAGCACGTTGTAGAGAGCCTGAGGCTCTGGGCTGTAGGGCAGGTAGCTGGAGTAGCCATGAGAAGAAGCTGCGGCAGCAGCCGCAGCCGCTGCTGCGTAAGGGGAGCCGTAAACTCCTAGGGCTGTGCCGAGCTCTGGGCGCGCACTGCCCAGGAGTCGGTTCTCGTAAGGCTGGCAGCAGAGGGCGGAGGCCTGGGTCGAGCCGGTGGACCCATCCGGGACTGGGGCTGGGCGAGGCGCCGATTCACAGCAAGTGGTGCTGGGGTTGGCTGGCACCAAAAACTGTGGAGGGTATGAAAGAGGAAGAGAGACAGGGTAGGAAAGGACAGGGAACTTTGGTCAATTGAGTCAGAGGATCAACTTTTAAAACCTGGGGTTGACTGCACATTGGGGAGCCAGTTCACATCTATCATCCATTCAACATACATTCTTATAAAACACCTATTGCTATGAGCGGAGGGGAGAAACAGATGAGTATGCCTCAGTTCCTCTTCTCTTAAAGAATCCGGGGACTTGGTAGCGTTACTCTCCAAACCACCCCTCTCAGGCTACAAAGGCAAAGACCAGGTAGGTGTGACAGAGCTTTGAGCTGAGACCCTTTTTGCTCCATCTTTACCTGAAGAAATGTTCAGGCCAGAGGCGTTTTGGGGAGTATATCAGGCTCTCAAACCTATCCCAAACCCCACAGCCCAACAGAAAACTGCCTAGGGAAAAACACATATTGAAAAAGGGAGTGATATGTGACCAACTTGGGGATCCAAATAGTTTGGGAAGAGCACTGGATTAGCAAGCAAGTTCTGGTGGGGGCTTCAACGGGATCTCGCTGTATGATCTTAGGCAAGTCACAGGCCTCAGTTTCCTCCTATGCAAAATAAGGGGATTGGACAGGATGATTCCTAAACTCCCTCCTGGGTCTGACATTTTTGGTTTTAAGTTCTCTTCTAGCTTTCTCTTCTGTGAGTTTTATGATTTCTAATGCTACTCCAAAACCTAGGAACAAGGAGAGAAGTAAACCAAACAAGTCCATAAACGGGGTGCCCAGATTTCTCAGCAGACAAAAGTCTAAGAGACAGTGGAAGGGGAGTGGGCGTGGGAGGGCAGGTCACGGCAGAGTTGGCAAGACCCTGCTCCTTCCAACCGAGCTGCAGAAGCTGAGGGAGGAGGGAGCGCACACACAGACACGTGTGTGTGTACACACATACACAGACGCACATGAACACACCAGGAGCAGAAGCCTCAGAGACACGTCTGGGCCACACAGCCTGGGGAGAGAAGCCTAAGCCTCTAGGCACCTCCGGGGGCTGCGGCTTTGGGGCTTACCTGAGAAGCACTGGTATACGGGTATCCAAACTGAGAGAAAGACATGGTCGCGTCTTCTGTGCTATTTTAATTACTTAATTTATTTAAAAAAAATTTTTTTGGCCTTTTCCCGCAGTATAGTCTGGTTTCCGGGCTCAGCCCCGCAAATCCTAGGGGGGACCCGCGGATTGTGCTCTCGCAGAGCCTTCTTAGATGCGCACCGGTTCCCAGAGCGGCCTCCTTGGCCCAGCCAGTGGAGACAGAGAGAGAGGAGGGGCCTGGAGGGGAGCAGCCGCCTGGTTCTCCGGCGGCAGGGCCAGCGCTCTTGAGGGCTGCCCTCCGCCTCTCACATTAAAAAGACCCAATTGCCCCATGGATGAGGAAGGGGGCGAAAGAGGGTTCAAAAAGGCGCCAGACTGGGAGGCTTTAGAGAGGGTGGCGAACCAGATTATTTTCTGCTCCTGGAGTTGTTTCGCAGTCCTCCGTGGAAGAGTAGCAAAGTGACGTCACGGTAATCCCGGGGCGGCGGGACCTGGGGACAGCTGGCTGTGCCAATCGTGGCACGCACCGGTCTCTCGCACAGCCTCCGACACTTGTTTCTTGTTGTTGTACTGTTGTGCTGAGAGGCCTCTGCGGTTGGTCTTTTTCTTTCTTGTCTTAAGCACACACACGCGCACACGCACACGCACACCCAGTCACTCCAAATTAAATTTGAGAAGTGGAGAAAAATTACACCAGCCCTACTCAACCGGCCAGGAGCGTTGGGAACTCCCTGTCTCCCCAAAGCATCTAAAGAGAAGAGAAGCGAAAAAGGAAAAGGGAAGCAGAGATCGAGATAGAGGAGAGGGGAAATCAGAGAGGGTGGAAGAGAGAAGAAACGAAGGGGTTAGAAAGAAAAAGCACCATAAAAGAGACTATAGAGGAGGGGGAAGAAAAGAGAAAGTGAAGGAGAAAAGGAAGGATGAGAAGTAGGTGAGGAGAAGAAAACAGCAAGAAAAGAAAGGAGAGAAGAGAGAGAAAGGAAAAGACATAAACCGTGAGGTGAAGAAAGGGGAGGAGGTGGAGGGAGCAGGGTGGGAGAAAGCTGGCAGAGTGCCTGGAAGAAGGCAGGTAGGAAGGGCAGGGAAGCTCCGGGGAGAAGACTCCAACCCTCCCTCCTCCCCCCTCCCCGCTTCCCCTGGGCGAATGGGCATCTTTATTCCTGCAATAAGTTTGTTCGCTCAACAAGGTCGGCGAGAGCTCTGATTTAAAAGCAAGAGCTCAGTGTCAGTATTCCTAAACCTATCCTTTCCCCCTGACACCCTGCCGCCCCACTTTCTCTTGGTTTGATGAGTATCTTTCGTTCTTTGTCTTTGTGTCTCTGGACCCTCAGTGTCTCTGAGTCTCTCTTTGGCTCCTCTCCCACCCACCCTTCACCTCCGCACTCTGAGCTCATTTTCCCAGGTGCTCTAGGCTCCACCCGGGGCTTGACCCTTCTGCCTCTCTCGGGTCGCCCTGGGGAGGGGCAAGTGGCAGCATCCGAGAGGGGGCGGAGGCTCAGGAGAGGTCAGAAGCTATACAGTCTCCTAACGGGAGGGGCCCACTCAAGGAAATGCGGGAAGAAGACCCTCTCCTCTGATCTCGGAAACGGAGGGAGGGAGCCCCAGACTGAGGATTGAGACCAACCCTGTGAGGGTGAACCCTTCAGAGAGCCTTGGGAACTTATCCAAAAGGTCTGCTTCCCTACCTCTTCCCCTTCTCCTCCCCTCCCGCCCGGAATGCAAGCATGATCCCGGAACCCAAGCCTCAGTCTGATCAGATGCAGTGCTGGGCGCTTGGGCAGAGGGTCCGCAGAGCTAGGGATAGTTCCTGGGCGCAGGGCTGCAGAAGCTTCGCTCCGCTGGGGGTGGCGCTGGCGAGCCGCGCTGGAGCGGGGACCCGATAACGCGGAAAGGGCGTCGGAGTCTTCACTCATCTGGGCCCCTAGAAGGGGCAGGGGACTTGGAGGGGTCAGTCGCGATACCTGTTTCGGAATCACTGTGCAGACGTAAAGGGAGTGTCTGCAAGGGTTGAGGGGTGGGGGGCGGAGAGGATAAGGACTTTACCCCATCAAAGTCGCGCACCCGGGTGATCCAGCCATCAGTACTACTAAATCTTTATCCCCATTGTCTGGAGTGGAGGAGACCCGGCAGTCGTAAGCCTTGGGCCGAGATCCCCTGTACCGAGGCATACTTTCTCAATTCAGAGGTAGATACTCTAATCTCTGCCAAGTGCCTCTGGGATCCAGCCTCTCAGACACCTAAAGTCTTCAGTGCAGGGGGGCTAAACCCCTGCAGCTCTCCCCGCCCAGGTTGTGAGACGGAAGCGAGAGGGAAAGAGCCCTCAACTTCTGGAATCCTGTACTAATGTCTAATATATGTCTCCCCTCAACAATTCAATTATCCAGCAACGCGGCTGTTTCCGGTTACACAGAAGAATCACGGTTCCATGGTCACAATGAGTGAGGACACTCGGGGACTAAATCCTTTTGAGACTGACTGAATATAAACCCTTAGGACTATAGGGTTCGAGCTAAGCACTCACTCATACCCACCATCTTCTCCAGCCCTCCAGTGAGAAACCCGGTACAAAGGCCCTCATGGCCCAGGGCGCATCCCAAGACTGGAATTTTCCTTTTATCTTTTTATAATGGTTCCAGGTAGTGAGAGAAGGCCATGAACTTGACATCTATATGACAAACTTGTCAACAAGCATTTAGCACCTACTATGTGCTAAACATTGTCCCAGAGACTCCAAGAATAATTCCTTGTTCTTTCCTGGCCCAGGGTCCACTTCAATTTTCTCCCTTCACTTCTTTCGGCCAAACTGTGATCTGAGTTGGAGTGAGTGATTTTTTTTTTTAAACCGGGAGACTTTCCCCATTTCTGGGTATTATTTTTGTTTTCTCCTCCTCTCCTCCTCTTCCTCCTCCTCCTCTCCTCCTCCTCCTCCTCCTCTTCCACTTATTCTCTGTTACAAAGTTTGTTGAGCACATTATAAAACACACATCTGGGAATTAAAATTTAAAGAGCAGTTTTTTTTCATCTGTGATGAAATGACAATTAATGAGAGGGTGTTTCTTTGTAAAGACTAACGGTGTAAAACAATGTTTCATAAATGCTCCTTCTTTTGGAGAAAGAAGCTGCAGCCCTACTTGCCCACACAGTTTCAACGTCCCAAAAGGATGAAAATTGTGGTTTGATTAATTTAATGATGAATATTCACTTAAAGAAGGAAAAAAACACCTTAATTTCATACCCAAAAAACCCACTCTCTTTTGCCATCAAATCACTTTTAACTTCTGTGCGTCTAAGCTACTGTAAAAAAAAAAAAAACAAAAAACAAAAAAACGACAAGACTTGGAGAGAATACATTAAGTTATTCCCAGAGGTGAGATTACCACTAATTAATTAATTGCAAACATTTCCAGAGGGAAGGCACGTCAATTATAAAGTAATAAAATTAGATAGTCAGGCTCAGCAAGTTTGATTACTCATTTGTTCTTAGATGCTGAAAAAAAAATGACATGAAAACAAAAAATAGTGTATTAGGGTGATATACTTGTGAGGGAGATCTACTATAGGATTTTTTGTTTCTAAGCTGATTTATGACTTCTCTGAGGTATGAATGCCTGCTACATTCAGCCTCTTGTTAGGACAGTGAAAAGCACAAACATAGTTATATAGAAAGCTCAGTCAGTAACAGATTAAGCTGTGAACTGGATGGAGACTGTGAAGGAAACTCAGTGCTTTTCCTTTCATAGAGAGAATGCAAAACTTTTTTTTCCACAAAAATTCATCTTATTTTAAAACTTTTTTCTTATTATTGTTAACAGAAAATCCCTCAATGGTTTGGGGCCTATAGTTTAGTGCATGCCATTTAAATCCTGTCAATCATCTGATTCCTGGCTTCCTGCTTGTCTTTAGAGACCTTTGTGCAGTATTTTCTCTTGAAGGAAATACACACCCACAGCAAAAATGGAATCCTGGACACTTTCTCTATTTTACTCCCACCTGGACCATGTAACTGTTCCTATTAACTATTTTCATATTCTATTTAGCAACCCTGAGAATTTTTCTCTTTGCTTTTATGACATGCCCCTACTGTTTGAATTATTTTTCTTCATCCTTTACAAAACTGAAATCAGTGTCACGATGATACTGTCTATAAGGCATGAGCCATGTGTAAATGGATTAGTGCACTTTGGAAATCTGGGTTCAATGGAGGTTTGTTGAATGCCACTACAAAATTTGTTTCTAATTTTCTTGATTGCATACAAAACACCCAGCTCATCAGTCATAGAGTTTCATAGCATACCAGTAGAGCAGTGCTTAATTCCATTGTTCACTCTTTGATGAGTTAGTTGATAAAGAATAGAAATGTGAATTTTTGGAAACTCCACTGCATATTTTGATAAACACACACAGAGCATCATATCTAACAAGCAATTTCACTGAAACTGTTTAGTGCTATCAAGAATAGAATTATATAAATTCCTGTGTTCTATTTGGAAACAATCTGTTTTATTTGGAAACAGAACCATTTCCACAAGATGCTTGTCATAGCAAAGAGGGAACAGACAGACTTGGAGAATTATAATTCCCATTATGTATTTGAAGGTCTTAATTGTATGGTTTAAATATATTGGAAGTCCTAACACGTCAGTCAGAGATGAGTTCAAGAATAAATTTGGGAGGTGCTGCCAAAGAAATTCTAGTGGAGCAGTAAGAGGATTGGTTTTAGTTTCAGAGGACATCAGACTGGATCCCATCCCAGCTGTTAACCAGTTATGTCTCCCTGGGCAAGTACTTCCCCTGTCTGGGCCTCAGTTAATTCATCTGTAAAATGAAGAGAATGTGCTAGATGATCTCTGGGATCCCTGCCGGCTCTCTTATCAGTATAGCTGAAGGAAATAAACCATATTTTACATCTTTGCAGTTAAACATTTTAGTCATTTATTCATAAAATATAAAGAAAATATTTACAGGGAGATCAAAACCAAATTGCACATCAAATGTATGAATCTGTTAGTAAGATAACAGTTTAAAACCAATGGTATTTGAATTTTAAAGTATGGATTTATTTTTTTGTGGCCATGTTTTGGAACTGAGAAAAATGAAATGTCTTTAACTCTATGCATGAGTGAGCAAGTGCAGCTGGCCAGACACATACATAATTTATACTGATCATTCACCACAGGTCTAAGTGGATAAAGCCAGAAAGAACACTAATTGTTTTGACTGAAGTAGTGTACATGGTGTCTCATTGTGGAAGGTGCTGGATACCTCCCTTACATAAATAGATATTGTCAACAAGAGTTTTCTTATCAGGAATGAAAAACAGCAGTAACCTCCAGAGGAATATTCTGTAATACTCATTGTAAAGGTGGGAATTAGAAAGGTGAAATTAACTTCAGGGTAAAGTAAAATATGAAATGCAATATAGAGTGTCTTGGTTTAGCCAAAATGTTCTGAGCTAGAAGTTAAATATGGGAGTTTGCCAATCAAAAAGAAAACCTTACCAGATAGAGCTACTTTCTTGGATTAGAAATTGTGAGGAGAAAGAGCCCAGGAGAAATTTTGAAACTGATGTACTGTTTCCCTTTTGTAAAGGGGAGGGAGAGGACAAGGATTTTCAAGTTCTTGATAACCATCTGCAAAAATAGATATTCAAATAAACAAAGTAAAAAAACCAAAGTAAAATACACTATCTCTAAGTTATTTATAATTTTAAAAAAATGTTTGTAAAAATATCAGTTTTAACAATACACCAAAAAAGTATTGATTTTTACCATAGCCCTTTGTTGTCTTTTTTTCTCCTTAAATTTGCCCCCAGATTTTGTTTCAATTGTCATTCTCATGTCTTTATTTTTATTTTTAAATGTTTTTGGAGGGGGTCTTCCTCACTTATGATTTCCTTCATATATGGAACTTTGAGAGGGGGAAACTCCATGCATTAATGCATATATGCAACATCTCTGCAAGTTCTACTCCTAGAGAAAGTTGCTTGGGCAAATTGAAAAGGTTAAATGACTTGCTCATGATCCCATTTCCAGAATATGTTCCAAGCAGGACTTGAACCAAAGTCTACTTGATTGTAACTTCTTAGGGTGGTATGATTTGATTCATCAAGTTGATAGACAATGTTTTATTCAGCCATTTTCCAATCACTGAACATATTAGGTAGTTCAAAGTCAAATACTTTTGCTCGGCAAAAAAGGTATGTCATTCAGATGTAAAAATGCAGGTGTTACATTTCTGTAACATGATTTTATTTTATTTTAAAGTTTTATAAGTATTTTTTCTTTTAATTATTTTTAATTAGCAAAATATATTTACTCTCTACCTTCCAACTATGAAGAAGAAAAACAAGATCCTTGTATGTGTAGTTAAGCAAAACACATTCCTACATTGGCCATGTCCAAAAAAATGTCTCTGCACGCTGAGTCCATCACCTCTTCATTAGGAAGTATATAACCTACTTCATCATGAATCCTTTGGAATCATGATGGATTAATGTGTTGTTCAGTGTTCTTATGTTTTTGAAAGCCGTTTATTTTGTAAGGTTATTATTGCATAAGTTATTATTCTGGTTCTCCTTACTTCACTCTCTATCAGTTCATAAAGTTTATGTAGATTTTCCTGAAACTGCCCCTTCATAAATTCCTATAGCAATAACATTCCATCACATCCAGATGCCATAATTTATTAAGATATTCCCTAATTTATGGGCATCTCCCTAATTTCTAGTTCTTCCCACCAAAAAAAGATCTACTACAAATATTTTTTTTTTGCGTATGGGATTTTTCTTTTCTTTTTTTTTTTTGGTCTCCTTGGGATTGTTGTTGTTGTTATTGTCATTTAAGTAGTGGTATTGATGGGTCAAAACTTATGCACAGTATATTTAGCAACTTTTGGGGCATAGTTCCAAATTATTGTCCAGAATAGCTAGTCCAATTCACAGTTCCATCAATAGGGTATTAATGGGCCTATTTTCCTGCAGCCCTTCCAACATGTCTCTTTTTTTCCCTTTTTTGGTCAACTTTGCCAATCTGGTGGATGTTAGGTGGAATCTCAGAGATACTTTAATCTGCATTTGTAATCATTACTAATTATTATTGATTTGAAGGATTTTTTTTTCATATGGCTACTGATAGCTTGGAATTCTTCCTCAAAAGATATCCTATTTCATATTTTTAACCCTTTACCAGTTGGGGAATATTGCTTATTCTCATAAGTTGGAATCAGTTATTTGTGTATCTTAGAAATGTGAACCTTAACAGAGAAATTTGCTGTGAAGATTTCTTCCTAGTCATGTACTTCCATTCTAATTTTACCTTCGTTGGTTTTATTTGTGCAAAAACTTTAAAAAATTATGTAATCAATCTGCTTCTGCTCTTCTGCCCTCTTTCCTTCACCAGGAGAGTAATGACAGGTTTTTACTCTGCTTTTTCCTTTTAAACCCTGTTCTCATTCTATCCTCAATAATTAGTTTGTTTTGCTAATGACCATCCTTGAGCCTCTGGTTCCCTACTCTCTCCTCTTTCTCTCATATTTCTCTGTTTGATGAAATATATTTTGCACACAATTGTGTCCATGCCATTCTTTCCTTTGATAACTTTGGATGAAAGTGAGATTTAAATGTCATCCACCCGCCCCATACCTTTCCCCTTGCTTGAATAGTTTTTTACTTGTGCACTCTAATGTGACCACTTTTAGGCCATCTCCCCCTCCTCTGACCCTGCCCCAGTGAATCTCTTTCCTTCCTCCCTATTCTTTCTTCTTTTAATACCATTAAAACATAACAAAACCACTTCCAGGCTCTCTGCTTATTTTATTCACTCTATAACTATCATATGATATTAGGGCTATGAGAGACACATGTATCCTCTTCCCTATTACAATGTAAATACTTTATCCTTTATTCTCTTTATGATTGCTCATTCATATTTACCTTTTTAGACTTGTTTTGACTACTATATATTTTAAAGGTTCTACGCAGAAATGCTTGGAAGTACTTTGTTTCATTAAAGGATTATATCCCTCCTGCATGAGATTGTACTCAGTTTTTCTGTGTAAGTTATTTTTGGTTGTAAACCTACATCTTTACCTTTTAGCATATTGTATTCCAAGTTCTCTGTTTCTTTTTGGTGGTGGTTGTTAAATCTTTTGTGATCTTAGCTATAGCTCTTTAATATTGGATTATTTCTTTCCAGCTGCTTGTAGCATTTTTTAAAAAGTTTGAAAATTCTGGATTTTGACTGTAATATTTCTGAAATGATTTTATTTTATTTTTGAGAGATTTCTTTCAGAAAGTGATCTATGGATTCTTTCTATTTTCACTTTGTTCTTTGTTTCTTTTTGTTTGTTTGTTTCAATGATTTATTTTGTTATTTTTTGAAAAAGCAAAATATATTTCCCAAATTCTTTACTTTTCCTTTCTGGATGCCATAGTTTTTACATTTACACACATTGATAGAGTGCTGGAAATTCTTTTATTATTATTATTATTATTAAATTTTAAATTTATTTATTTAACATATTTAGTTTTCAGCATTGATTTTCACAAGACTTTGAATTACAAATTTTCTACCCATTTCTACCCTCCTCCCTCCATTCCAAGATGGCGTATATTCTGGTTGCCCTGTTCCCAGTCAGCCCTCCCTTCTGTCATCCCACTCCCTTCCCATCCCCTTTTCACCTCCTTTCTTGTAGGGCAAGATAAATTTCTATGCCCCATTGACTGTGTATCTTATTTTCTAGTTGCATGCAAAAACTTTTTTTTGTTGTTTTTGAACATCTGTTTTTAAAACTTTGAGTTCCAAATTCTCTCCCCTCTTCCCTTCCCACCCACCCTCCCTAAGAAGTCAAGCAATTCAACATAGGCCACATGTGTATCATTATATATAACCCTTCCACAATATTCATGTTGTAAAAGACTAACTATATTTTGCTCCTTCCCAACCCATCCCGCTTTATTGAATTTTCTCCCTTGACCCTGTCCCCTTTCCAAAGTGTTTGTTTTTGATTACCTCCACACCCATCTGCCCTCCCCTCCATCATCCCCCCCTTTTTTATCTTCTTCCCTCTTCCTTCCTGTGGGGTAAGATACCCAATTGAGTATGCATGGTATTTCCTCCTCAGGCCAAATTTGATGAGAGCAAGATTCACTCATTCCCCCCTCACCTGCCCTCTCCCCTCCTCCCACAGAACTGCTTCCTCTTGCCATCTTTATGTGAGATAATCCACCCCATTCTATCTCTCCCTATCTCCCTTTCTCAATATATTCCTCTCTCATCCCTTAATTTGATTTTATTTCCTTTATATATCTTCCCTTCATCTTCAACTCACCCTGTGTCTGCTCTCTCTCCCTCTCTCTCTCTCTCTCTCTCTCTCTCTCTATATATATATATATATATATATATATATATACATATATACATGTATACATACATAGACATTCACATATATATACACACATAAACATGTATATATATATATACACACACATAAACATGTATATATATATGCATATTCCCTTCAGCTACCCTAATACTGAGGTCTCATGAATCATACACATCATCTTTCCATGTAGGAATGTAAACAAAACAGTTCAACTTTAGTAAGTCCCTTGAAATTTCTTTTTCTTGTTCTTTTTCTTGATTACCTTTTCATGCTTCTCTTGATTCTTGTGTTTGAAAGTCAAATTTTCTATTCAGCTCTGGTCTTTTCACTGAGAAAATTTGAAAGTCCTCTATTTTATTGAAAATCCATATTTTGCCTTGGAGCATGATACTCAGTTTTCCTGGGTAGATGATTCTAGGTTTTAATCCTAGCGCCATTGACCTCCAGAATATCGTATTCGAAGCCCTTCGATCTCTTAATGTAGAAGCTGTCAGATCTTGGATTATTCTGATAATGTTTCCGCAAAACTCAAATTGTTTCTTTCTGGCTGCTTGCAGTATTTTCTCCTTGATCTGGGAATTCTGCAATTTGGTGACAATATTCCTAGGAGTTTTCTTTTTGGGATCTTTTTCAGGAGGTGATCGGTGGATTCTTTTAATTTCCATTTTACCCACTGGCTCTAGAATATCAGGGCTATTTTCTTGATAATTTCTTGAAAGATGATATCTAGGCTCTTTTTTTGATCATGGCTTTCAGGTAGCCCAATAATTTTTAAATTATCTCTCTTGGATCTATTTTCCAGGTCAGTGGTTTTTCCAATGAGATATTTCACATTGTCTTCCATTTTTTTCATTCCTTTGGTTCTGTTTTATAATATCTTGATTTCTCATAAAGTCACTATCTTCCACTTGTTCCAATCTCATTTTTAAGGTAGTATTTTCTGCAGTGGTCTTTTGGACCTCCTTTTCCATTTCACTAATTCTGCCCTTCAAGGCATTCTTCTCCTCATTGGCCTTTTGGAGCACTTTTGCCATTTGAGTTAGTCTGTTTTTTAAGGTGTTGTTTTCTTCAGTGTATTTTTCAGTATTTTTTTGAGTCTCCTTTAGCAAGTCATTGACTTGTTTTTCATGGTTTTCTCACATTGTTCTCATTTCTCTTCCCAATTTTTCCTCTACTTCTCTAACTTGCTTTTCCAAATCCTTTTTGAGCCCTTCCATGGTCTGGGACCAGTTCATGTTTTTCTTGGAGGCTTTTGGTTTAGGCTCTTGCACTTTGTTGACTTCTTTAGGCTGTATGTTTTGGTCTTCTTTGTCACCAAAGAAAGAATCCAAAGTCTGAGACTGAATCTGGGTGCGTTTTCGCTGCCTGTCCATATTCCCAACCAACTAACTTGACCCTTGAGTTTTTCAGTGGGGTATGACTGCTTGTAGACTAAAGAGTTCTATGTTCCATGTTTTGGGGGGATGCACCAGCTCTGCCACACCAGCACTCCTCCTTCCCCAAGAACCCCCAACCCGGACTGGGCTTAGATCTTCAGCAGGCTGTGCACTCCTGCTCTGATCTGCCACTCAATTCCTCCCACCAGGTGGGCCTTGGGCCAGAAGCATGTGCAGCTGTAGCTGCCCCACCTCCGCTGCCCCAGGGGCGGTGGCTGAACCGCAAACTCCTTCCACTCCAGCAGCTTTTCCCACTAACCTTCTCTGCTGTCTTTGGTGTTTGTGGGTTGAGAAGTCTGGCAACTTCTGCAGCTCACTGATTCAGGGTGCTAGGGCCCGCTTCGCCTGGCTCCTGGTCTGGTTGGTCCGCACCACTCATGCTGAGCTCTGCTCTGCTCCGCTCCAAGCTCCCAGCTCCATGTGGGATAGACCTCACCCAGAGACCATCCACACTGTCCTTGGCTGGAGCCCTGCTTTCCTCTGCTGTTTTGTGGGTTCTGCAGTTCTAGAATTGGTTCAGAGCCATTTTTTATAGGTTTTTGGAGGGACTCGATGGGGAGCTCATGCTAGTCCTTGCTTTCCAGCCACCATCTTGGCTCTGCCCCCTTGTTCTTTGTTTCTGAGGGAGCTGAGCAGGTTTCTTTCATTTTTCTTAAAATACGATGCCTATGTTCTTTTAAAAGCTGCAGGTTTCATGTAGTCCAGTGAGTCTTAAATTATCTCTCCTTGATCTATTCTCTAGGTCATTTTTAATATAAGATATTTTACTTTTTTCAATTTTTGCAGTGGTTTGAATTTGTTTTAATATTTTTCATTGTCTCATAGAGTCATTAACTTATATTTGATCCATTCTAGTTTTCCAGGAATTTTTCACTTAGGTAAGGTTTTATATGTCTTAGTTGTTAATTCTTTTTCCAAATTTTTCCTCTATAACTTTCATTTCTTTTGCAGTTCTTCCATATAGGTCTCCATTTCATGGATAAAATACTTTAAAACTTTAAAAAAACCACAACAACTTCATTTTCCCTTGGAAATTCTAGTTGAATTTGTGTCAAAGCTGTATTTTTCTTTTAGGATTCTTTGAAGATATTTGGGGCATTTTCTTGGTCCTGTCATCATAATTCTTTTTAGTGGAAGTCTTTTTTTGTTTGTTTGTTTACTTATTTTTCCAAGTTTGCTTCCTGAATTTGTACTTTGTGTTAGGGTCAGACTATGCACACTTCTTGAGGGCATGTCTGGGCCTCCTACTGCACCATACTGGCTAGTTTTGATGCCTTTCGTCTTTACATCTTAGTCATTTTTAGATACATAAGTTCTCTACCCCCTCCCCACTCCCTGTAAGGAGCCTTCCTTTTTAACAAAGAAAAATTGTCCAATACAGTGAAAACAACTGACAGCACTGGCAAATTTCCACATGCATAGTTTTCTATTTCTTTGATGAAACAATAGAGATACCTTTTTCATTTCTTATCCAGGTACAAAAGTATTTATTATGATTATATTTGGCTTGGTTTTAGCACTCTTTTAATTTTCATTATTATAGTCATTGCATATATTATTTTTCTGTCTCTGCTTCCTTAACTTTGCATTAGTTCCTAAATGTTTCCTCATCTATTTCTGAATTTGCCCTGTTTTTTTCTGTTACTTTCAAGTACTAAGAAAGTTTTAGCCATCTACCAGTCACAAGTTTTGAAGAACCTCTTGAATTTGTAGATCACATTGGTATCTGAGAAACTCTTTGAAGGCATAGAGGTGGGGAAAAGAAGAAAATGATTCAAAAAGGATTGGGCATGTACCATGGTGTATTAGGAGGGCAGAGTTTATAATCTCAAAGAGGATCATAAACATGTCTGAAACGTTCGGAACCGCCGGATATAAGAAACTCTCAAAGTAGAAGGCAGAAGAATCAAAACATTTATTTAGGCTCCACAGTAACCAACCCATGAACCAGCAACCCCATTTTGATATATTGATCAAAAGCTTCCAGGCCCAATAAGTACGCCTTGAAAGAGTAACCAGGAGGCTACAGAGAAGCATGATTGCGTAAAGCAAAATCATGTTTCCCCCTCTATGGTAATAAGATTACCCACTGGACTGAAGTCTTTGTTCAGCTTCCTCCCGTAGGTCAGCTCTGCTACTGGCAGCTCCTGCTTCAGCTGTGGCTGTGTCTGTAACTGTAGCTGTAACTGTCGCTGTAACTGTCGCTGTAACTGTCTCTGGCTCCAACCGGAAAAGGAAAAGAGGATCTTCAAGCTGTCCTCTCCCCTCTTATAGAGTTTTTGACATCATCAAGCACCGCCTGAACGACCAGGGCCGATTGGTTCTTGACTTGGCCCCTCCCCCTAGCGTAGCCGTTAACACCTCCCCTCAGCCAGCCCCATGACTCATCACACAGGAAGTTGTCTGCTGCCTGGAATGCCCCCCGGGCCTCCTGCCCCGGAAGAGCAAGCCACAGTGTCCAGAGGCTCAATGAGGTAAGCTGAGTCATTCAAAGAAAACAAAGGCCATTATGGCTACACATGGTCAGAAGGAAAATCATCAAAGTATGACTTAAAGGCTGTTTCTATAATTAGCCCCAACTTGAAAGATGAGTTGAGTCCAGTCAAACAACCAGTTAGTGGCAGTTGTTTGACTCAGTTCAGAAGACTGGCTACTTTTGAAAGTGATTCACATGTGCACATTCAGCTGTAAGTTTTGCCATGTGGATGATGACATGTTTCTAAAGGCAACTTCGAGGCATTGCTAACAGTTATAAGAAACTGCACCATCAAGTAAAGAACAGAGTTGAGGCTGTTAAGAAACAAACAATCCTCTAAATTAAAACTTTTAAATTCCTATGAAAGAAATAAAGGGGACAGAATTATGTTAGCTAAAGGGATAGACCAGTTTATTAAGTAATTTGCTTCATGCTCCATCTTGTTTTTCCTGTGTCAACATGGCTTAAGAACCAAGACTGTAAGAAGTGATTTTGTACCAGTGGGGCCTCAGGAATGGTTATGATATACATAAAAATATAGCTCCTGGGGGTAGGAGGTGAGGACTCTAGCTAGGTCCAGGTTTCCCCAAATAGGGCAGTGACCTCATGTACCCTCATGTGGTTATAGCTTTGCCTAAAAGAATCCCCTGAGTGTGGATTAGGGGAATCATGAACTTACCACAAATGAGTGTGAATCATGGTGTGTCTGTGGTGGTTGTTTTTCTACATTTTGGGCTCAGAATGGCTTCTAGGAAATGTATAATTTTGCACACAATCTTGCTAACAATCAGGTTGTGAGGCCAACACTTTAATCATCTTTCTGAGAATCTTTCTGCTTAATGCTTAGCTCTTCAATTCAATTCAAAGCAGCTCTAACCAGTACATATTTTCTCCTTGTCTTGTGGTGTTTCTTCTGGACTCTTCTTTCTATGCTTTTTCCTCTAACTTTTGAAAGCTGTGTGAGAGGACCCTCTCTGATATGCCATATACAGCCCCACAACTCAGGAGAAGCTGGGATCATTTGTGATATCACAGGCAATCCGAGCTTATCTACAATAAATCTTATAGAATCAATAAAAATATGGGAAGTATATCATTTTTAGAGAAAAAAAATGCACATGAGACAGAGCCATTAAGGGCAAAGCCATTCTAATACCTGTGTCTGCTTGGATCTGCAATTAAAAACATTCCAATAATAAATCTACTGCCAGTCTCCTTTAATGCTTTTAACTTTCTTGAAGGTTCAAATTGGTATCCCAAAAATGTGCCAAGATTTTCACAATGTATTTTATAGACTCATAAATAAATATGGCAATTAATCTAAGCTATATTTCCTTCATATTTGATGAAAATTTATTATGGCATTCATCCATTCAGTGCACAAAAACTCTAATGCACTTAAAATCGGATTTCAAACCAAACATTTTATGGGAAAATATAGTATTGATCATCCATTTAAAGATATCATGACCATGATTCATGGCAAGCCATAAAAAAGATCTCAGGAGGGTCTGACGAATGTGTTGGGTGGTGGAGTAGTCTATTCATAAAATCAGAGCTGCTGGATCAGTGCCTCATGTTTTCTTAATCTATCATTTATTCAACTTTTATTTCCTCCCTATGCTGCTGTTTAAAAAAAATTCATCTTCATAATGTTTGTAGTAATGGTAGTTGTAGGAGAAGCATGGACCATTGGAGATAGGAGGGACTTAAGAGATTGTGTAGTCCCACTTTCTCCCGTTTATTAGAGACAAAAAGATAGAAATGGAATGAGTGGTCCACGGTCACATAGAACAATAAGGTCAGAGCTGTGGCCAGAACCTAAGCCTCCCTTTTGTACAATTGGCATTTACTATGTTTATTATAGCACTAAAGGAGTAGTGATAGATAATCCTGTCAATCCTGGCATCCTAACTTAGGATCAAAGGTGATCCAAGAATGAACAATGGATTATTTTCATCTTCTTTTGAGTCCCCATAGTGGTCATAGCCATATACGTGGGTGTAACTGAAAGATATGAAAGAATAGAGATCTTTAATTCTGCTGGAGAAGTCTTACATGTGGGAGTAAAATACATGAAATACTTGGAAATATTTCATTATTAAGCTGTGCCAATTAATAGTTCCAATAAAATACCTAAGTGCGGAGAAGATGTAGTATGGAGAAATGATCAAAGATGTGTTTATAATTGGCATGCTGCTTTTGCTGACTTACGCATGGTTGTTGAAATTTTGTTGACATTTTCTTTTGTTGACTATCATGGTTGCTTCTAAGGTAGTAACTTTGCCTTTACAAAAGCAAGCAAGTATCAGCACGGACAGATAAGACATCTTGGAACTCACTATATTTTGAGACAATTAGTATGATAGTGAACAGAACACTGGACTTAGGTTTCAGGAAGACCTGAGTTCAAATCTAGCCTCAATACTTACTAGTTGTGTGACCCAGGGCAATTCATTTAACCTCTGTTTGTCTCTCTTCAACTGTAAAATGGGGATAATAACAGCGCCTCCTTTACAGGGTTGTTGTGAGGATCAAATGAAATGTTTGTCTTGAAAAAAAATAAACAACAATACTGAGCACAGTGCCTGGAGTATACTAGGTGCTATATAAATGTTTATTCCCCTCCCTTACTTTCCCTTTCCTTCCCTTTTCATCCTTTCTCTTGTCTTCCTTTACATAAAACCTCCAGATGGAGCTGAAGATTTTTAATCCACTTGGGCTCATACAAATCAGCCTGAGTCTGGGTTACTGATGTCCTGGATTCAGAGACTTCATGCAGGATCAGAGTCCTTTCCCCGGAAAAAATTTTGTGCATATTTTATATTTATTTATATGTGTACTCTGTCCCCCCCCTGACCCCCCCCCCCCCATAGAATGTAAGCTTCTTGTAGGCAGAGATTATTTTCTCCTTTTCTCTTCAGGACCTAGGACAGTGCCTGGCTGGAATGTGGAATTGAAGTGAATTGAGTAAAGATGGAGCAATTATGGAAACACAAAAATATCTGTAGCAATGATGCCAGAAAGTGAGAGCCCTGTCTTTAGAACATATGAAAAAAGTTCTGCCTGGTATCAGACCACATAGAGGTTTTATAAGCCTATTTCTGGAAATGTATAATGTGATGAAAAAGTCCATTCTCTCTTTGATTCAGAGCATTTGTATGTATCTTCTAAGTGATTTTTGTTGTCTTACTGTATAGTGATGAATTTTTTTAACTGGCTACTGAGATGGATATATGTACAAAAGGTTTGAACAGATGAAGGCTCTTTCTCTTCCCTGAGGGTCCTCAAGTGAGGAGGAAAGAGGAAATACTATGGGCCTCCAGGTTGGGGAGAGGCCTTAGGCTCTCTCTTTCAACCAGTTGCCATGTGGGTGTGAATGCATCGTGTTGCTGTCTTCTCTCTGTTCTATTTACTCTTTCCTCATCTTAGATGATTCATTTCATTTCAGAAATGAAACAGAGCAGATTATGATCTAAATAACCGTTGAAAGGTAGGAAGAGCCACTAGCGGTCTAGAACCTGAAACCCGTGGCAGAGTCTGTTGGTAGACATATCAGGCAAGAAAGTGAGAAACCAACCCTAAAAAGTAGCTTGCTTGACTGAAAGCATCAATGAATCAACTCAGCACCTGGGGCACACTGTCCTGCAAGCAACTCATCCCTTCACTATGCCACACCAGGAAGTTAACTTAGTGGGGAGAATATTGGTAGTCAGCACTTTAAATGTGGATCCACTTTTTCCAGGGATTGAGCTGGCATAGTGGACTAGGCTTTCAGTTTGGGAAGATTTTGTACTTAAGTTTTTGATGTTGTTGTTGTTCTGGTTTTGGTTTCTCCTTTGTCCTTCATTTTCGAAGAGGACCAATGCCATCATAGTGTGATATCTTGACTCATGAGTGAATTGGATTTAAGTGATGCGGAGCATGGAAGATCCTTAGCCTCACTCACTCTTCCAGAGTTATCTAAGTCTCAATGTTGAGACAAAAGTGATGGTGATGACCTGAGATGCAGGGGATGACCTTGGCTTCTTTGATGTCTGAGTTATCTAAGTCTAAATGTTGAGACAAAAGTGATGGTGATGGCCTGAGTTGCAGTGGATAACCTTAGCTTCTTCGATGTCTGACCAAGCTCTAAGTGTTTCATAGCATCTGCTTTAGCTGCCTTCATGACCATTGGAACCAATTATTGACATCCATCCATTCCACTGGGAGAGGTCTTCACATACTTAGAGCAGACATCCCTCTAACTCACTGCCTGGTTTGAGGCCTGTTGGTTATCCTCAACCTGGTTTAGCTTGTCTGTCAAGATGACTTTACGGGGGTATGGCTGCTGCACATGCTATGGCTTCTTGGAGCCATAGGTGAAAGCTGAGTAACTGATTGGACACCAAAGGTACATGAGTAGCCCTAAAAAGGGCTGGCAAGACCTTATACCAGTGGTCCTAGTCCTTTCTTAACACCCCACTTAATAAAATACTTCTTGATTGACTGTACACCATCTAATCTAACTCCTCGTTAATATGGATAAAGAAACTGAGGCTCAGAGTGGTCAAGTGATTTGCCCAAGGTCCCCTTAGATACTGGAACCCAGATCCTCTGACTCCAAGTCTAGCCCCCAGGCACCCACAAGAACCAGATTAATATGTAGTTGGTAAATGTTTAACAAAATAAATAAAAGTAAAATATTAAATTGATGTACTTTCTCAGTAAATATCCCTTTCTAAAAGTTATTGTTAGTTAATATTGAGGAGATACCAACTGGTCAAACTGATATTGGGGCAGTAAAATGATAAAATGAGACATGAGTAAAGCACTTTGAAAAACCTCAAAGTACCATATAAATGCCATCATTTTATCTTCATCATCATAGATGCTAATTAATATTGGGGGGAGATGGAGGCTTGAGAGCAACTGAATTAAAATCCTCTCAGGGTTACCCCTAGAACCTTAGGGAGAATAGCTAGCTTTTTCCTAAGAACCCCAAGTCAGGTTGGAAAATGAGCTTATGAACTACACTTTTTTCCCCACATAAATTATATTTCCAATACTGATATATTAAGATAGTTTTTAAAGTTTGTTTTTTCAGATATTCCAGGGCAAGGTTTATTAATATTTCACCATGTTCTGTAGAAGGTATAGTCCAAAAGTTACAATATTTTCTGTGTGGTAGATTTTTTACTGTCCTTTATTATAATTTTTGTGAAAGAGACATCTTGCATTGGACCTTCTATCTAATGCTGCTATTCTTTTTTTCCTTGCAGGCAAGTTCCAAAGCTATGTGTGCCTTCTCTTCTCCTCCTTCTCCTCTTCACACTCCCCCAACCAGTCTTTCTGGATACAGGAGTTGATAAATGAAAGAGGGTCTGGAGTAATTACCATAGTCACATGGATATAATGTTTTGCATAAGACTTATTATTACCATTAATTAACCCACACAAAGTCTTTTGTGGAAGGTTTTCCTGACCTCCTTTGCAATTCACCCTCCAAAAGTCTGGTACTTCTCAAGGAAGTGCAGAATCTGCCTGAGTTTGTGGACACAGAGAAATTGAAAGCAGTTGTCAGCCTGCTGACTGGAAGTATTTACCAGCTTTTTGACCAGGAGACAGCAGAGATCGTGAAATACAGGAGTGGGATTAGACTGTCAGCATAGGTTTGAGAACATAAACCATTTCCTTTGTCAGGTCTAGGCTTTCGGGAAGGGTTGGAGCAGAAGAGAAACCTGTGACAATAATTATGAAATATATTAATATAAAAAGGAATTTTGCTAGTGGAAATTAATTCTCTTTGCATTCCACACATCACAACAATATGGAAAAGCAACATGAGGATTAGAGGTATGTCTTCCAATCGGTACGTATTTATTAGGCCTTTATATTTAAGTAACTGAGAAAAAGAAATTAATACTGAGTTGTTTCTCAATGTCTGTTAAATACGAATGGTTCAAGAGGGCTTGAACATGGGGTGTGGGGAAGGGGAGATAAGATAAGCAATATAGATGATACAAATCTAGAGACCTAGGTTTGGATACTGGCTCTTTCACTAATTGGTTCTATGACTTTAGTCAAGTCATTTCCCCATAGTCTGAGGCTCAACTCTCTTTTCTCTAAAATGAGAGAGTTGGACTTGAATAATCCATGAGGTCCTTTCCTAATTTTATGATGCTTAATTCATTTCTTTTCAGGTGAGTTTGAATCATGTCTGATAGTTTTTAATGTATTGACCTAAAAGCACAGGGCTTGGTAGATAGCAGGCACTTAATAAATTTTGTGTGGTGTGTTTTCTATCTTCAGTGGAGAGGATTTTGTAGTGTTACATAAACTCTCCTCATTGTAACGTGGTGGTAACTCTACGTTCTCAAAGACACCATATTAACAGAGCACAAACTGTGGCAGGTACTTCTAAGACTAAATGAAAGCCTAATCACGGACTGGGTCTCTGTTGTCAAAGGACCAGCCTAAATAAGCACAAGTAGGCTCATTAACAGAGGTTTCATAGCATCATAGATTTCAATCTGGAAGGGATCTTAGAGGCTATCTTGTCCATTTTATAAATGAACAAGCAGAGAGGCAGCCAAGTGTAGTGGATAAGGCACTAGACCTGGAGTCAGGATGACCTGCATTTAAATCCTGTGTCAGATACTTGTTAATGGCATGATGCTAATCACCTAATCTCTCTAGGCCTCAGTTTCATAGGATCATAGATTTAGAATTAGAAGGGAACTTAGAGGTCATCAAATCTAGACCCCTCATTTTACATATGAGGAAACTGAGTCACAGAAAGCTTAAGTGACTTACCCAAGGTCACACAGGCAGTGACAGAAATGGGCTTTGGATTCAGATATACTGAATTTAAAGGCAATGGTTTTTCTACAGTCAAAGAGCTTGTTAAGTTCATCTTTTAGGGTATAGAGAGGTGGTGATTTGAACTGGTAGAAGGAATATTCACTTCATGGACATCACAAATCCTTGAAGTATATAAACTCTCATAGGGATCTGGTAGCTTAGAGGTTGTTAATGTCTTTCCTTGGAGCTAATGATGTAGGCTGGTCTGCCTGGGGGTATGTGCACAGAATTGGACCCAGTAACTGACAGATGGCCAATCCAGGTATGCCTTTCTTTTAGGTTTACTTATGATTGGTACACTTAGAACATACAGGCTGAGTACCTTGTTTATTATACATAAAGGAGTGTACCTCTGGGAGAGGAGAGAAAGGAGGAGACCTCTCACAGCTGGTAATTTGCATATTGTCACACTTATTAGAATATCAACCTCTTGAGGTAGAGACCCTGGTTTGGCTTTTTTTTTTTGAATCCCTAACATTTACCATAGAGCCTGGAATACAGCAAGCGATTAATAAATGCTTGTTGACTGACTGTTGAGGGCAAGCACTGAATCCTTTTCATACTAGTAGTTACCCAATAAATGTTTACTGAATGGATTGAGTTGGATCTGTGGGTCATTTCTAAGTAAATAGAACCCATGCCCTTAGAAATCCCAAGAGTCTTGGGAGCTTTCTAAGGAAGGCAATAAAAAAGAAGTCCCTACTGGCAGGGTCTAGAGAATCTGGGAGTTACCCCAAGGGGCGCTTCAGCACACAGGCATTATTAATTCCAGAAAGATCTGCTTTCTAAGAAGGGACCTACCTCTTTGTTTTCTGATGGCGAGTAGAAATGTGGTTTGTTGTTTATGTGGGATAGTGATAATGGAGGTTTTCTCATTCTTAATAGTAGCTGAAATAGACAACCTGGCTCTGTTAAATAAAAAAAAAATTAAAAAAGAGAGAAAAGAAATCTTCTCTGCTCATATGGTATAAACACTACTAGGCCTTCCCACCTTCTCAAGTCCCTGTTCCTCAACTCGGCCTATAGAGTCTGAGCTGGGATTGGGGAAGAAAGTAATGGAGTAACACCAGTCTGACAAGAATGAGCTGCTTGAAGAGCCATCAGATGTCACTGTAAGAGAGAACGAGCTGCTATCAAAGACGCTTACAATTCAGCTCCATATTGCAGGAGAAATCTTTTTTTTATTAAAATGCTTTGTGCTGTAGGATATGGGGAGTTACACTGATCTGTAACTCTGACTATGTTTGCCCAGAGCACACCATTAGATGCTTTGTCTTCCTTAAAATAATATTAAGACGAGCTTTATTCTCTTCTGGTTCACATTAAGTATGGTTGTGTGCAGCCACAGACTTTAACACAATGGTTCCCAACTAGAAGGCCAAGAATAGGGTAGGGTAGGAGGGAGGGCAGACTTATTGGAGGGGGCCTGTGAAGCTGTATCTGCATCAAGCATTGGCATTTTGGCATTTAATTCTAACATAATATACAACGTTATTCCGTAACAATCAATCAATATTTATACAGTTCCTACTATATGCCAGGCACTGTTCTAGGTACTGGGGATATTCAGACAAAAATGAAACTACCTATGCCCTCCCAGAGCTTACATTCTACTGGGAAAGACAAAATGCATATACATATATGTATACACACACACACACACACACATACACACACACACACACACACACACACACACATAGTTATATAATAAATAAATTCAAGGCCCTATTTTTTTTTGGAGGTCAGAGGTACTAACAGCTGGGAGCAGGGGAATTAGAAAAAAAAAAAACTTCATGAGGAAGGTGATACTTTCCCCTACAGAATAAAGTGTATCTTTTACTTATAAGACATTTTTTGCTCTTTTTTTTGGCCAGACCTATTGTTTTATTGTCATAGAGAATGCATTAGAGAAAGGGTTCTTTTGTTGTACAATCCTGTTTGACTCTTTGTGACCTCATTTCAGGTTTTCTTGGCAAAGGTGCTGGAGTGATTTACCATTTCCTTCTCCACATCACTTTGCAAATGAGGGAACCGAGACAAATAAGTCAAGTGACTTGCCCAGGGTCACACAGGAACTCATGAAGATGAGTTTTCCTGATTCCAAGCCCAGTATTCTATCTATTACACCACCTCCCTGCCCAGAGCAAAAGTTTTTTTTTTTTTTAGTTTAGAGAAGCCCTTTTGCCCAGAGGAAAAGAAAATTGAAATAAAAATTTTAAAATTTATTTTCACTAATCTCTACTTGAAATTTAGCATTTCCTTCAGATATGAATTTTAAAAATATTATGAGAAGGGGTCTATAGCTTTACCAGACTGCCAAAGGGGTCCATGACAAAAAACATTAAGAAGCTCTCAATTAGAGAGGTTTTTAGGAGCGCTGAGAGATTATTTTGCTTGTAATCATATAACTAGTGTGTGTCAAAGGTAGAACTTGACTCCATAGTCATTATATCTATGTTATGTCACACTGTTTCTCATGTTTATACATGTTTATTATTTGTCATAGGTAATTTAGATGCTACTGTGATACAGCATAAAGTCTTTTAAAATACCATTGAATTGATGCTTTTTGTTATCATGTATTGTCTCAATAGACCACTTTTAACTTTATGGCCAGTATATTGTCAGGGTGTGCAAAATTTGTGTGTGTGTGTGTGTGTGTGTGTGTGTGTAAAAAAGGGAGCCTCATACTTCAAAAAAGTTTGGAATAACTGGGATCTAGTTTGTCAATATCAATATCTCCAAAAGGGCTTGAAAAAACCTTATCTGAATCCTGAAATGTAATAAATTTTCAAGATATTTTATAATTTATAAACCAAGTACAACAAATTCATTTTAATATTATTATTTCCAAAATGTAATTCATTTTGGGAAAACAGTTATAACTATCAGGATCAAGAGAGAGATTAAGTACATAAAATTATTTTTACAAATGATAGAAAAATCATTTGTAGTAGCATTCCTTACAGATAAAAGATATTCTATCAGGATTATTTTTTATTTATAAAGAAAACAGTGCAGATAACGGCACCATTAGCATACAAGTTAATCAGCTTTCCTGTCTTTTGCAGTGTATACAGGCCAATTAGTATTTGGAAGATAAAACTGATACATTTGATTATCCCTGAGCAACTCATTCTTTTAAAGAAATCTGGCAGCAAATCCTTTAAAGATACGGCCTTTTCACAGTGTGACATGCTCGGTTTTGTGTTTCTCAGAGCATGTGAAGGAATCTCGCAATGCATATTACAGCAGTATCCTCTGTGGAGAGTTTCCCCATAAATAATACCCTTCTTAAGTGGTGTGATCTGTATTATTATTTTTCTCCTGTGAACAAGAAGTGTCTTGTACATGCTATTTTCCAACTGCTCAGAGTAAAATGTGGGCAGGATCAGCGTTTCTAATTCAAGAATAAACTAGAAGAAATGTTATGTTTAAAACTGCATGAATGCTGGGACTTTCAGCAATACACAAGTGAGAAGCAAGTGACTTCTCTCTCTGCCCAAATTTGACTTCCCTTTTTGCCTGAGTACTGTGCTTCCACATTTAAATATATCTTGCCTGGGTTGTCACTAAGACTCTTTGTACATTATTCTAAAAAGCCTTAGGCACAGGATTATGTGTTCTTACACATCTTATTTTAGGAATCAGCAGCTAAGTCTACCGAAGGCAAATTTATGTTTAGAGCTATCAATAAAACATAACTGGGGGTCTGTTAAGAGTGAGCACACATGTACATGTGCACACATACATTCAAAGAAACCAAACCTGATCTTTTCTTTTTTCTTCAAATTAGTACAAAACAACTTTTTATTTATTTCTTTATTTTTGCCTTTAGTGAAAAGGTGATCTCCTAAGACAAGCTATACTTAAATATCTCAGAGGTACCTTAAGGCCTTATTTTCGGATTGAAGTATCAGGGGAGAGCTACAGGAAAATAAAATAATGGCTTTAAGTTCAGTGTCTTCAAGTACCGTCAAAGGCTTTTATAATCAGATGTCCATCATGAAAGGTCTATTTTATGAAAAGCCCATTTTATCAGTCAAAAGATAATATTTATTAAGAGTCATCATTAACTGAGCGGAACAAATGGTCTTGCTCCAGAATTAGAGTGGTGTAGCAGAAAACCTGAGTCGGGGAGACCTGGGTTTGAATTTCAGAGCTGATATGTAATAGCAGTGTGTTCACTTACTGCCCCTTAATAACCTCAGTTCCCTCATCTGTCAAATGGGGACAGTCATTCTCAGAGTGCTGACTGTATAGGAATATAATGAGGAAGGTACTTTAAGAAACCTTAAAGCATAGAAATGTGAGTTGTATTTGTGACTATAAATATCATTTTAGAAAAGATACTGCCCCAAGAGTTTCCATTAAAGAGACCCTTTAGCCAAGAGAGAAAATGTTTGCCTATCATTGCTTATTTCTAAATGTTAATACCTTTTAACTTTAAATGCACAAAAATAGTTATAGCAGCTCTTTTTATGGTGGAAAAGAATTGGAAATTGAGGGGATGCTCATAAGTTGGAGAATGGCTGAACAAGTTGTGGTATATGAATATAAGGAAATACTATTGTTCTGTAAGAAGTGGTGAGCAGGTGGATTTCAGAAAAACCTGGAAAGACTTACATGAACTGATGTTGAGTGAAGTGAACAGAACATTGCACATAGTAACAGCAACATTGTGTGATGATTAACTATGATAGAGTTAGCTCTTCCTGGCAATACAATGATCTAAGACAATTCCAAACGACTTGTGATGAAAAATGCTAACCACATCCAGAGAAAGAACTATGGAGTCTAAATGCAGTTCAAAGTATACCATTTTCACTTTTTTTGTTTTTTGTTTTTTTTCTTTCTCATGGTTTTCCTCCTTTATTCTGATTCTTCTTTCACAACCTGACTAATGTGGAAATATGTTTAACATGATTGTACATGTATACTAGATTGTTTGCTGTCTTAAGAAGGGGGGAAGGGAGAGGAGGGTAGGGGAGGGAGAAAAATTTGAAACTCAAAATTCTAAAAATGCTGAAAACTATCTTTACATGTAATTAGAAAAAAATAAAGTACTATTAAGGGAAAAAACCAATACTTTTCATATTCACATAACCTTCTGTGACTATCTGGGTATATGTTTAGAGATGGAAAATGAGAGATTACTAGGGAAAGAAATACTCAATCCTGTGGCCTCTACTTTTGGAATGCAGGCATTGGCAACCAGGAGTAGCCACACCTTTTTGCCTTTATCAGTCAGTTCTTACTCAATGCCCTCTACATAGAGTAGTTTTCTGCACATGGGGTGATGTAGAGTGAGGGAAAGGTCAGCAGTGACTAGGGAACAGAAACTGTCCATAGGGAAAATAAATTATATGTCTTACTCTGACTGGCAATACTCACATTACAAAAGTGGAGACCAAAGAAGTGAGTACTTTTTTCCCCAAATTTTTCTTCACCAACCACCTCAAACCTATACCCAGACAAGCATGGAAGGCTTCTTTTGTATAATGCTTTGTAGTCTGAAAAGTGCTTTACTAATAATTTTTCATTTGATTATTAGAACACCTGGTTAGGGCAGAGATTGTTATCTCCATTTTAAAGATGAGGAAACTGAGGCCAAGAGAGGTCAAGTGGCATTTTTAAAGTCATAAAGTAAGTGGAAAGGTAGATCTCTATAATTCCCGGGATCATCCCATTCTATTTCTAAGCTACTCAGTGCACAGAACTGGATCTGGGTTTTAGCTCTGTGTTATCTTCTCCTTTCTTTGCCTAATATGAATGTTGGTGTCTGCAGTGGCTATTCATAGAGTTCTGGGAGAATGAAGAAAATCAGTGAAGTTGAGAAGCACGAACAGAACTGTGACTTCCGTCAGCCTATGTGAAATATACTTTGGGACTTCACAAAGGAGAGTGTTTGACAAGAGTGATGATGGCTCAGATAGCTGGCACTGAATCTGGAATAAGAAGACCTGAGTTCAAATCTCCCTCAATATTTAATTGATAACCTATAACCTTGGGCCACTTACTTTAACTTCTCTCTTTATCTTTTTAAAAGAGAGGGTCAGACTAGATGATCTTAAAGTACTTTTCAACTCTAATTTCTATAATCCTGTGATCCAACTCTCTGAAATGTGTGATCCTACCTCGACACAGGGTGGTGATGCAATGACCACCAGGCTTTCCCCGTCTTCCACAAACAATGGTCTTTAAAGATTTTATTACTTACTACTATATTTGTGTTTTGTCAACTTGGAAATGTACTTTGATTAAAAACAGGTATTCATGATTGCTGCCCACCTCCTGATGGAGAGGTGATGGACTGTTCAGAGCAAGACATACTTTTATGAATATGTCTGATATGGGGAGGGGGCATGTTATCCCCAGTATATAGCAAAAGAAACTGAGGCCCAGAAAAAGCAAATTGGTCAAAGTCTCACAGCCAGGAAGTGACAGTATTAGAACTTGTACCTACATCTCCTATGTCTAGTGTTCTTTGCTCTACAAAAAGCTGCTGGCTTAGCTCTATATTTGATAGATCTCTGCCCTGAAGTGTTACATTATTCTGTTTAACTTATCAGTACCACACTGGCAAACTATTTGGTATGATAAAGCTTTGGTGAAAGTTTGAACCATGACTTTTGTCTGGTAAATAATCCCAGAAGTAGTTCTTCAGATAGGGCCTAATGTTTTTTTTCTCTTTGTACTCCTGTGGGTTTGGGGAATTTCTGGTGCATTCACAAGGAGACACCATCCAAGGAAGATGAGTTTCCACCTTAGTTACTTCCCTATGCATCTTTGCTGTGAATTTCATCTCCTGATTATTGTTGGGCAGTGATGGTGAGATATGGGACATCAAGGGAATTGTAGTAGGCTTGATTGGACTGTCTGTTTCAAGGTCAGTTTGACAGCAAACAAAACAGAACAGAACAAAACAAAAAACCTTAACTGAGCTGTAAGATATGTTCATGTGTGGGCAACAGTATTTAAAATATATCTATCAACTTTAATACTTTAAAATTCAGTTGTTTGCTGATCAGCCACAGCTACTTAAATTGACCAATCTATCTCACCCCAGCTGGAGATCAAGGGATCAGCACTTAATTTCATTCTGTGAATAAAGAATTTTTTTTTATATCCACATGGAAATATCGGAACATGAAAGGTTAAGTCAATATGGAGTTTTACATTACTTAAAGGGCATTTGCATCAAAGCAGCCCGGGATGCAATTCACTTGTTTAATGAATTTTTTATGCTTATTTAATGAATTTCACAAAGGTTTGGTGTTTTTCATAAAATGGATAAGGACTTCCAGTTTTATGAAATAATAAAAACGGAACTGAAGTTATGAGATGAGCAATCTCATTAGGTAGGCATGATATATTCATAGGAAAGTGTACATGTTTCTGAATTATTGCCTGGCCTCCATAGCTCGAACAGTGACTTGTTATAATAGTATGGCAAATATTCTCCTAGTTAAGATATCAAGAACTGACAGAAGGAAATTGCATTTTCCCCATTTCTAATAATGACATAATTAACACCGATTTAAAATAATTACCTAAGCATTGTTTCTTGAGCACACTGAGGTCTGTTTCATTGGTAAATGTCTAGCGATAGACTTAAGAACCTCAAATGCCCATTCCCCTTTTCTTTTTTTTAATTTTGTATTTGTTAAAGCAACAGTGGTCCTCTGCCTTTCATTTTTAACATTTTAGTGAGCAAACAGAGAATGAGGGGAAATATTACGTTCCTGCTGCCGTCTTTCTGCCTCACTGTGCTATTGTGCAGGGCAATGCAGTTAATTCACCCTCCATGAGGTTTCTCCTCTTATTTTCCATTTCTTTGGTCTTAGGGGCTCTTCAGGACAGAAGTGAATTTGCAACTTTCCTGGGCCAACCATATCGGCCCTTTTCTCATGTCACTCACTGCCTTTGGTGAGTGAGCTCTGATCAGGCTCAGGAGCATGAAGTTCTGGGCTCTGGCTTTGAGCTTTTGCAATTCTGCTCGTGGCTCTCACGGCTGTGGCCTAGTCTCATTGGGGAAAACGAGAAACTGTTTCATCTAGCTTCCTTTTCCTATTCAAAAGGACAGGCAGATGGATCCATCCTCCAGCATTCAACACTGATATCCATCTAAACTCAGTTAATAATACAGTAAAACTTCATTAATTCAGGTGCCACGATTTCACTCAATAAACATGTATTGGAAACCATCAATTCAGGAAGCATCTATTCAACTCCAACTACGTGCCCAGCCCTGTGCTAGGTGCTGTGGAAGAAACCTGAGAAAGAGAGGGCTGCCTCTGAGTATTTGAAGGGCTGTCAGACGAAGGAGGATTAGTCCCAGAAGGCAGAAATAGAAGAAAGGAGGAGTGGGAAAGGGAAGCTGAGGAGAGGCAGATTTTAGCTTTAAGTAAGGAAAACTTCCTAACAACTAGATCAGTCCAGACCTGAAGCCGGCTGAGATCTCCAGGCAAGGACAGGATGAGCACTTGTTGGGAATGTTGTAGAGGGAAACCTTTTTTAGGAATTGGTTGCATGAGATGATCTCTGAGGTCTCTTTAATTCTGAGATTCTGTATAAGACAAATCTACCCGTAAACAGTTGACTATTTTGTTGAGTGTGGTACAGAGGCTATTCATCTGTAAAATGGATGAAATTCCCAGTAAAGGAAAAGTAATAGGAACAGTAGAAGCTAACATTTATACATACATACATTTTATATATATATATATGCATATATATATATATATATACATACATATGTAGTGCCTACTATGCAGCAGGTCCTGTGCTAAGTACTTTACAGATATTTCATTTATCCTCACAAAAACCTTAGAAAGGAGGTGGTATTATCAGCCCATTTTACAGCTGAGGTAACTGAGACAAAAAGAAGTTAAGTGACTTGCTCAGGGTCACAAAAATAGTAAGCATCTGGGGCCAGATTTGAATTCTGATCTTTTCTGGCTTCAGGCTGAGTGCTCTCTATCCATTGTGTCACACAGCTGCCCAGGTCACTGGAGACTTGGGCTTGTCCACAAAAACTTCATGGAAAATAGGAGATTTGATTTAAAGCATCTGGTTGCAGGAGAGAGAAAGAGAAAGCATGGGTCCAGTTACGGAAGATAGAAGTAAATAGTAGGTAGAGTAAATAGAAAGGGCACAGGAGTGAAGAAGAGTCTGAGTAGAGGAGAATTGTGTTATGAAGTAGCTGTAGAAAAGACTTGAGAACAGTAAAGTTTTATCCCTCCTGGATGGAAGGCTTAGGATGGCAGACTGAGACAGTTGACCTGACCTGAAATGTAACCATACAATATTAGTGCTGGAAGAAACCAGGCTCAATGGTGAGGAAGCTCTATAGAAGGGGCAAAGACTTGTCTGTGCAAGGCTACAGAGCTAAAGTTATCTAGAGAGCCAAAACCAGGACCCAAGTCTTCTGATTTCCATCCTAATCCCTGATATCAACCTATTTTCTTGCTAGATTTGGACTTAAATTGGATATTGGCTCTGCTGAAGTACTTGTTTGACTTTGTTCAAGTCACTTCCCTAGGCATCAATTTTCCCATCTGTAAAATGAATAAGTCAGGGAGCCAAGATGACCATGTGAAAACAGCATCTTACTAGAGGTCTCTCACAAGTTCTGTCAGATTCCTATAAAAAAGTGAATCTGAGCATATTTGAGAGAGTTAGAAACTGCGAGCAGTCTGAGTAAGGCAAACTTCCAAGCCAGGAGAGTCTGAAAGGCCAACGGGACAAATCTGTAGCGCTCGGCTGCGGAGCTGCTCCACACAGCACCAAAGCGGAAGCAGCTGCTGAAACTGATGTGTGAGACAGGCTGGGAGAAAGCCGGGCACCCAAAATGGGTGGAGATCCCCAGGCCTCCCAACACAGGACAGCAGTCTGTGGAAGCAACAAGAGGCAGCAGTGCAACACCACCAGCCGTGAGACATCAACTCTTGAGGCTTGCAGACCAAAGGTATGAAAGGTGTCTTCTTGAACTTCCAGGAGACATAATTGTCAGGTAAATGGCTCTATTCCCTCCTGCTCTGACCCAGAGAATTCCCCAGGAAAAAATGCTGTAATAGAGGAGACAGAAGTGGGGCTTCAGTGGCTGAGTAGTGGGAATTCCTGAGTCACAGAGGGGCAGAGCCAACAGGGCTCAACACCGGGAGCCCAGACATATCCTTGCTCCCCCAGGGGAAGTTCCAGACACCAGCTCAAACAACAAACAGCTGAGACCATTGCTGAAGAGCAACAGTGCTGGAGAGCAACCCCAGGAGAAGAGACTTCAGGCAGCCAAACCCCTCCCCCACAGCTCAGGAAACTGAAGGCTATAATTCACAAAGCCAATAACTAGACTCACAATCCCCAGAATAAGAAACCTGGGACAGAGAGCCCCTAAGCCCCAAAAGCAAAAATTCATTGTAAAGCCAGGAAAAGGCTAATTAACATGAAGAAGAACACAAAAAAAACTGAAGACCATTGATTCTTTTCATGGAGACAGGCATGATCAAAATACCAGTTTGGGTTTTAGTGGACATGTAGGGCTGGGGTCTGGGTGAGGGATTAAGTGTGGTTGAGCAAACTTGCGGAGCTGAAAGGGAGGGTCTAGGAGGAGCTGGTGGCGACGTCTGGATCTAGGACGGAGGATTCTGCTGTTGATTTTCAGCCTTTCTTAGGAAGACGAATCATCTTGGAATGGGACACAATCATGTGATGAGCCATATGGGCGATAATAGCACTATGCCCCCCAATCATCAATCATCTTCTACACCCTCTCACGGTCATGGTGGAGGTGGGGGCGACATGATGATGATGCCCATGACCTTCTATTTTGGCTATAAGAATGTGGAATTGCTGTTTTCTGGATTAGTGATCAACACACCTGGGGAAATGGCTGAGGCATTTGTGGCTGTCTTTTTGTTAGCAATGTTCTATGAAGGCCTCAAGATAGCCCGGGAGAGCTTGCTGCGTAAGTCTCAGGTCAGCATTCGCTACAACTCCATGCCAGTCCCAGGACCAAATGGAACTGTACTTATGGAAACACACAAAACTGTTGGGCAACAGATGCTGAGTTTCCCTCACCTTCTGCAGACAGTGCTGCATGTCATCCAGGTGGTCGTCAGCTACTTCCTTATGCTTATCTTCATGACCTACAATGGGTACCTCTGCATCGCAGTGGCAGCAGGGGCTGGAACAGGCTATTTTCTCTTCAGCTGGAAGAAGGCAGTGGTAGTAGACATCACAGAGCACTGCCATTAATGTCAGATTCTAGGATGTGGCCTTATTTTCCACAATGGGGAGTAGCTGGAGACTGGGGGAGTTGATTTCAAGCCTTCCCATTGTCCCTCTATGGCCCCTTGCCTCCCAACACTTGCCTAGACAACAAATCAAGGAGGTTTACATAACCTCCAAGCTGGTTGGTGCCCTCCCCAAACTGTTGATTTCTGAGACTGAGATCCTCAGTTCTCCACTAATCAAGGTAGTTTTTTGTTCTAATGATTTCTTGATCATCTATTTCGCTTTTTAATCTCTTGTGTTGTTATCATTATTATTATTATTGTTATTATGACAATTTTGTGGACAAGTGGTCATTTCTGGGTCATAGTGGAGGTTGTTTGAAACTCCTACCCACCACCATAACACTAGAACATATCTTCTAGTTGTTGGACTAAGTGAGTGGGGAAATAGGGTGTGCCTTTACCGAGGTGTGAAGTGATACGTGGAAATCTGAGGATTTGAAGAAGGATTTTTGAGTGGAATAAAGGTGCGATAGCATAAAGAAGTGTTCCCTTGCATAGCAAAGGTCCGGGTCAGAAGGTTTTGCCTCCATTTGTTTTTTCATTCTTATCTCACCAATCACACAATTGACAATCAACTGAATAATAGGAAATGTTTTCAAATAAAACCATTGGCATCTTTTAAAAAAAATACCAGTTTGGAAGAGGATAGCAATGACACTATACCCACATCTGATACCTCAAAAGGGAATGTGAACTGGTCTCAAGCCCAAAAAGCATTACTAGAAGAGCTAAAGGAGGATTTTTAAAACCAAATTAGGGAGGTAAAAGAAAAAATGGAAAAAATGAAAAAAAAAAACACTGACGAAATCAAATCCTTAAAAAATAAGATTGGTGAAATGGCTATGGAGATTCAGAATCTAAATAGAGAAAATGACACCCTGAGAGGTAAAATCAACTAATTGGAAAAGGAGATTCAAAAGCAAAATGAAGACAGCAACTCATTAAAAATTATAATTGAGCAAGTGGAAGCTAATGACTCTATGAGGCATCAAGAAGTAGTCAAACAAAATGTAAAGAATGAAAAAATAGAAAAAAAATGTGAAATATCTGATTGGGAAAACAACTGACCTGGAAAATAGATCCAGGAGAGACAATTTAAGAGTTATTAGTCTACAGGAAATCCAAGATGAAAAAAAGATCCTTGACAGTATCTTTGAAAAAATTATCAAAGATAATTGCAAAGAGGTCCTAGAACCAGACGGCAAAATATTCATTGAAAGAATTCATTGATTACCCCCTGAAAGAGATCTGAAACTGAAAACACCAAGAAATATTATAGCCAAATTTCAGAATTACAAATTCAAGGAGAAAACACTGCAAGCAACCAAAAAAGAAACAATTCAAATATCGTGGAACTATTGCCAGGATCACACAGGATGTCTAAGCTTCTACATCAAAAGACAGGAGAAATTGGAATATGATATTCCAAAGGGCAAAGGACCTGGGACTACAACCAAGGATCAACTACCCAGCAAAATTAAGCATAATTTTTCAGGCAAGGAGATGGACATTCAATGAAATAAGGGAATTCCAGACCTTCCTGATGAAAAGGCCAGAACTCAATGGAAAATTTGATCTTCAAATACAAAAGTCAAGAGAGACATACAAAGGTAAACAGGGGAAAAACCCCCACAAACCTTATTAATCAATAAGGGCAAATTATTTACATCTTTATATACGATTATATCATCTTATGTATATTATATATATATACATGTATATATATATATATATAAATGTCAATCTTGAGAATAGTACAGATATTGTGACAATAGAAAGGAATACACATAGGCAGTGAATGTCTGTATAAAATAACTGATATAAGGATAAAAAACATAATTAAGAGATGTAAAGGGTGGGTTATAGGAGAAGAGGTAAGGAGGTAGTAGAAAAGGGTAAATTACATCAAATGAAGAGGCACAAAAACACATTATACTAGAGGGAAAGAAGGGAGGGAGAAGAGCAGTATTTGAGCTTTACTGTCATCTGAACTGATTCAAGGAGGAGGATAACATACCCTGATAAGTATAGAAATCTAACTTGTCCTACAGGTAGTAGGAGAGGAAAGGGGGGGGAAAGGGGAATGGTGTGGTAGAAGGGAGGGAAGAAGTAGCAAGTGGAAAATGGTAAGGTAAGGGAGGGGAATCAAGAGGGAGGGTAAACTGAGGAAGGTGACAGTCAAAAGCAAAACTTTGTTGAGGAGTGGAAGGGGAAAGGGAGAAATGAAAGCACAAATGGGGAAATAGGATGGAGAAAAATACACAGATAGAAATCATAACTGTGAATGTGAATGGAATGAACTCTCCCATAAAATGGAAGCAGATAGCAGAATGGATTAAAAACCATAATCCTACAATATGCTGTTTACAAGAAACACATTTGAAACAGGGGGATACACACAAGGTAAAGGTAAAAGGCTGGAGTAAAATATGTTGTGCTTCAGCTAAAGTAAAAAAAGCAGGTGTAGCAATCCTAATCTCAGACAAAGCAAAAGTAAAGATAGATTTAATTAAAAGAGATAAGGAAGGACACTACATCCTGCTAAAAGTCACCATAAACAATGAAACAATATCATTGTTTAACATATATGCACCAAGTGGTATGGCATGCAAATTCTTAGGGGAGAGGTTAAGGGAGTTACAGGAAGAATTACACAGCAAAACTATAATATTGGGAGACTTCAACTTCCCCCTCTCTGAACTTGATAAATCTAACCTCAAAATAAATGAGAAAGAAGTTAAGGAGGTGAACAGAATTTTACAAAAGGCAGATGTAATAGACCTCTGGAGAAAACTGAATTGGGATAAAAAGGAATGTACTTTTTTCTCAGTGGTACATGGCACATAGTCAAAAAATGACCATGTACTGGGGCGTAAAAACCTCACAATCCAGTGCAGAAAGGCAGAAGTAGTCAAAACATACTTTTCAGATCATGATGCAATAAAAATTATTTGTAATAAAGAACCATGTAAAAATAAGCTAAAAATAATTGGAAGCTAAATAATCTAATTCTAAAGAATGAGTGGGCCAAAGAACAAATTAGAGAAACAATTAATAACTTCATTCAAGAGAATGACAATAATGAGGCAATATACCAAAACTTATGGGATGCAGCAAAAGTGGTTCTTCGGGGAAGTTTTATATCTCTGAATGCTTACATGAATAAAATAGAGAAAAGGAGATCAATGAATTGGGCAGGCAACTGAAAAAGCTAGAAAACAAATTGAAAATCATCAATTAAATACCAAATTAGAAATACTGAAAATCAATGGAGAGATTAACAAAGTTGAAACCAAGAAAACTATTGATTTAATAAATAAAACAAAGAGCTGGTTTTATGAATAAAACAATAAAATTGATAAACCTTTGTTCAATTTGATTAAAAAAAAGAAAGAAGAAAATCAAATTACCAGTATCAAAAATGAAAAGGGTGAGTTCACCTCTAATGAAGAGTAAATCTCCAGGGCCAGATGGTTTTACATGTGAATTCTATCAAACATTTAAAGAACAACTAATTCCAATACTTTGTAGACTATTTGGGAAAATAGGTGAAGAAGGAGTCCTACCAAATTCTTTTTATGACACAAATATGGTACTAATACCCAAACCAGGTAGAGTCAAAACAGAGAAAGAAAATTATAGACCAATTTCCCTAATGAATATTGATGCAAAAATTCTAAATAAAATATTAGCAAAAAGATTGCAGCAACTCATCACAAGAATAATACACTATGACCAGGTAGGATTTATTCCAGGAATGCAAGGCTGGTTCAATATTAGGAAAACTATTAGCATAATTGACCATATCAACAACAAAACTAGCAGAAACCATATGATCATCTCAATAGAAGCAGAAAAAGCCTTTGACAAAATACAACACCGATTCCTATTAAAAACACTAGAAAGCGTAGGAATAAATGGAACCTTCCTTAAAATTATAAATAGCATCTACCTAAAACCATCAACAAGCATTATTTGTAATGCGGATAAGCTAGATGCATTCCCAATAAGATCAGGGGTGAAACAAGGATGTCCATTATCACCCCTACTATTCAATTTGGTATTAGAAATGTTAGCTGTGGCAGTAAGAGGAGAAAAAAATGAAGGAATTAGAATAGGCAAAGAAGAAACTAAATTATCACTTTTTGCAGGTGATATGATGATTTACTTAGAGAATCCTAGAGGATCCAGTAAAAAACTACTTGAAATAATAAACAACTTTAGTAAAGTTGCAGGATATAAAATAAACCCACACAAATCCTCAGCATTTCTATACATTACTAACAAAGCCCAACAGCAAGAGATAGAGAAATTCCATTCAAAGTTACTGTAGACACTATAAAATATTTGGGAGTCTATCTGCCAAGACAGACTCAGGGACTATATGAACATAATTATGAAACAATTTTCATGCGAATAAAGTAAGATCTAAATAAATGGAAAAATATCAGTTACTCATGGTTAGGTCGAGCTAATGTAATAAAAATGACAACTTTACCTAAATTAATGTATCTATTCAGTGCCATTCCAATTGAACTACCAAAAATTATTTTACAGAGCTGGATAAAATAATAACAAAATTCATATGGAAGAACAAGACGTCTAGAATATCTAGGGAATTAATGAAAAGAAATGCTAGGGAAGGTGGTCTAGCCATACCAGATATTAAACTGTACTATAAAGCAGCTGTCATCAAAACTATCTGGTACTGGCTAAGAAACAGAGTCATGAATCAGTGGAATAGGATAGGTACACAAGATAGAGAAGTCAATGACTATAGCAATCTACTCTTTGACAAACCCAAAGAGGCCAGATTCTAGGCTAAGAATTCACTATTTTACAAAAAATGCTAGGAAAATTGGAAAATGGTAAGGCAGAAACTGGGCGTAGACCAATATCTTACACCATATTCCAAAATAAAGTCAAAATGAGTTCATGATTGAGAAATAAAGGCTGATACTACAAGCAATTTGTGAGAGCAAGAAGTAGTTTACCTATCAGATTTATGGAAAAGAAAAGAATTTGTGACCCAAGAAGAGATAGAGAGCATTACAAAATGCAAAATGGATAATTTTGATTATGTTAAATTGAAATGTTTTTGTACCAAAAAGCCAATGCAACAAAGATTAGGAGGGAAGCAGGAAATTGGGAGAAAATCTTTACAACCAGTGTCTCTGATAAAGGCCTTATTTCTAAAATGTACAAGGAACTGAGCCAAATATATAGGAATACAAGTCATTCCCCAATTGAGAAATGGTCAAAGGATATGAACAGGCAGTTTTCAGAGGAAGAAATTAAAGATATCTATAGGCATATGAAAAAAATGCTCAAAATCACTATTGATTAGAGAAATGCAAATCAAAACAATTCTTAGGTACCACATCTCTTCTATCAGATTGGCTAAAATGACAAAACAGGAAAATGATAAATGCTGGAGAGGATGTGGGAAAATTGGAATATTGTTACATTGCTGGTGGAGTTGTGAACTGATCCAGCCATTCTGGAGAGCAATTTGGAACTATGGCCAAAGGGCTATAAAAATGTTCATACCCTTTGACCCAGCAATACCACTTCTAGGGTTGTATCCCAAAGAGATCACACAAGTGGGAAAAGGAACCATATGTACAAAAATATTTATAGTGGCTCTTTTTGTAGTAGCTAAGAGTTGGAAATCAAAGGGATGTCCATCAATTGGGGAATGGCTGAACAAGCTGTGGTATGTGAAAGTAATGGAATACTATTGTGGTATAAGAAATGGGGATGATACGGACTTCATAACAACCTGGAAAGACCTACATGATATGATGCTGAGTGAGCAGAGCAGAGCCAGAACATTGTACACAGCCACAGATATGTGGATTCTGTGAGGACTAACCCTGATAGACTTTGCTCTTCTCAGCAACACAAGGTGCAAAGATAACTGCAAAGGACTCACGATGAAGAATACCATCTACATCCAGAGAAAGAACTATGAAGTATGAATGCAGATTGAGGCACACTTTGTGCTCACCTTTTTTCCCTCTTTTTTTCTCTCTTTCATTTTTGTTTTTGGTTTTTTTTTATTGTTTCTTCTTTCTCATGATTCATTCTGTTGGTCATAATTCTTCTCCACAACTTGACTAGTGTGTAAATTAGTTCAATGCGAAGTTATACATGGAAGATATATCAGATTCCATGTTGTCTTGGGGGGAAGGAGGGAAGAAAACTTGGAACTCAAAATTATGTAGAACTGAGTTTTGTAAACTAAAAATAAAAAAAAACATAATAAAAAATGAATAAGCCAGACCGTGTCCTCTAAGGAATCTAAGATTTATTCCTTTCTTTTGTAAATCTATGATCATATGATTGGGCTGCTAAGTAGCACAATGGATAGAGCACTGGGCTTGGAAATCAGGAAGACTTTACTCACTAGCTATGTCACCCTGGGTAAGTCATTTAACCCTGTAAAAGGATCTGGAAAAGGAAATGGCTAAAGCAGTCTGGTATCTGTGCCAGGAAAACCCCAAATGGGGTCACAAAGTGTAGGACATGATTGAAACAACCTAACAATGATCATAATCTCATAATCATAATCATAATCTCATCTACCTATTTCATTTCAAGTATTAATTTCCTTCCAGTTGCAAATCCATGATCAAATGTTTTCTTATTTATCTATTTCATCTCAAGTAGAGGGCTGGGGGAGAGGAGGGCCATTTGGTGGGGTAGGATGGAGAATCAAGTTCATTAATAGTTCAGGACATCCTGAAGGTTGAATTTCATGGAAACCCACAGCCTCACTTTGTCCAGCTTCTTGCTAGATTTACTCTGATCTAACCACACTGATGGACATGGCTTCTTTCAGGCTGTGTCGAGATACTGTACACAGTCCGCAATCCTAGGAAAGGAAGCTGATTTCGAATAAACATCTGTCATTCAATGGCTGTTAGTTTTGAAACTGGCAGAATCTGCAAAACAAGCTCTCCCTGGGTGGAAGGAATAACATGAGCATCTGATTAAGACAAGAAACGAACTCCTTCCCCCACTGAAACAAACTCTACTACTGTCTTATGGAATTAAGAAAACCCAGATCAGTATCCCCACACAGCCATATCAGTGCTCACATCGAATATTTAACATATGCAAGAAAAAAGGCACTGAAACGTGACATACAAATGGCCAGGAAAGCCTGATGGCATTATTTAAAGCCACCATTGTACAACTTCTCAGGATGCCAGAGTTCTATGTTGGTCAAGTCCAACTGCGGTACTAAGGACCCTTGAGCACTTTCCCTCCTTCCGACCCATACATTTTTATAGATGGCCACTTGGCTGTAATTCCCTTCCTTAATTTTCCTGGATTTCAGAAGCTACTTGAATGGCAGAAAGTCCCAAATTTCACCACCCACTTTTGCTGTTCTATTTAATCAAACCAGTATTTTAGGATCAGAGGACTCAGTTGGAACAAACCTGAGAGATTATGTAGCCCAAGGGTTCTGAACCTGGGGCCTATAGTCTTCTTAAATGAGACCATGAATAGATTCCAAGGGGCTCTTGAACTTGGATAGGGAAAAATTAGTCTTAAGAGACTAATAAGTTGAACCCTTTATTGCAGAGGTAGGAGAACTCTGGCCCAGGAAAGGAACAAATAGGACTTTAGAAGGTTGTGCAAGCCCAGGGCTATGTCCACAGTATGAACTCAATGAATATTTGTGAATGAATGGATGATGACTTTTTTTTTACATTGAATAAGGTGGTTATTTTTTTTAACATGGAAGGGGTAATGCATTCAATTACTAGCTAACATCAGCAGAGATTAATTTCTGACAAACCAATTATGAGCCATTGTCATCTACTTCAGAGTAGGGGTTCTTAACCTTTTTATGCATGTGTATCAGGGACCCCATGGACCTTTCAGGATGATGTTTTAAAATGCAAAAAACCCCAACAAATTGCAAAGTAAACTAATTGAATTTACAATTGAAATATAGTTTTTAGAATATTAAAAGTTCCAAGTTTATAGACCACAGGTTAAGAACCCCTGTTTTAGAACTAAGTCTTGAGGGAATGAGAACTCATCATAATAAAAGTAATAGTAAATGACACTTGCATCCCACTTCAAAATTTATAACATGCTCTATCCATTTTATCTCTTGTGATATATATAGATATAGATATAGATATAAACATAGATATAAAATATAAGCATGACCCCAGTTTACAGATGAGGACTAAGTAATTTGTCCTTTGTCAAGAGGTCTTCTTGAATCCTCATTCATTGCTCTGTCAACCTCACCTCATTTTGAAAGGTATAGAAAGGATCAAGACTATGAAAATTTTCATGGCTTTGGTCATGTAGAGGAACCATGAAGGCACTATGAACCTTGAGGTGAGGAGAAAGACCCCAAAAGAGGGATCGATTCAGCAAATTTTTATTGGGTACCACACTGAACTGTATTAGGCTATTGGTAAAAAGAAGAGTTAATTGTAGACCCTGTCTTGCACTAATATCTGTCACAAAGAATGAGGAGGAAGAGAAATTCTAAGAAGACCATAGTTTCCTCATTTATAAAGCAGGAATAACAACACATGCATCATCCACCTCATGGTGGTGTCAGGAGGAAAGAACTTTGTAAACATTAAAATAAACTTGATAAGATCCTTGGAATATCTACATATAACTTAATACTTAATAATTATATTGCAAAGGAGGTATATGTGGCAGTGAATAAATAGTGGGAAATGAGGTTCAGAAATAAGAAACAAAAGAAGCCTGAGGTTCAAAAACTGCATAGAATAGTCACACCTCTATGTCATGAATAACTTCTTTTAAAAATTCATGACACTTACAGAAATAGGTTTTTCATGACTTCATATGTATAATGGGCATCATGTTTCTTGCCTTCTCAATTGGTGGGAAATGGGGTAGAGGGAGGGAGAGAACTTGAAACTGCAGATAAAAATAAAATAAAATTTAAAATGTTTTAATTGACTTTTGCTTTTATCATATTCATTTCCAATCATATGTTCTTTCTCCTTCCCCTACCTAGCAAGTATCCCCAAGTAACAAAGATATGTCTGTCTGTATGTATGCATGCATGTAGATATCCATATGTATGTATGTGCATGTACATATATATGTATATATTTGTTGCTGTTATTCAATCATTTCAATTGTGTCTAAGTCTTTATGACCCCATTTGGGATTTTCTTGACAAAGACACTGGAGTGCTTTGCCATTTCCTTCTCTAGCTTATTTTATAAATGAGGAACTAAGGCAATTAGGGTTAAGTGATTTGCCCAGGCTATACACTCACACACACACACACACACACACACACACACACAATGTGCATATACATACACACACATATATATATACATGCATACATACATACATACATATATGTATGTTTGTGTGTGTGTGTTTGCAATCAACCAACCCATCAAATTTTCCAGACAGCATAGGAAACATTCCATACTCATAGTCCCAAACCCCTTTAATGAAAGGAGGGTAGTACATTTTTACCATTTCTTTTCCTTAGCCAAGGTGGGTCAATATAATTACATAGCATTCACTTTTGTTGTGTTGCCAATGAATAATTTATTTAAAAGGAAAATTGAAAGGTGCTAGACATGGTGAACACTGAACAACATATGAAGGAGTTGTGATTTCATCAGTATGAGGGAAATGGCAGTGTGGAGACTCCATCCACAAATATAGATCACAGTTCTTCTATGGCTTAGTAGATAAATTCTAGCAAGTACCTAGAGACATATAGAGGCAAGCATCTTGCCCAGGATTACCTAGATAGAAAGTGTCAGAGGGGAGATTTGAACTCAAATCTTATTCTTAACTTATAGCTCAATTATTTATGTACTATGCCTCATTGCCTAAATAAGACAGAAGAAAAAAATATACACTACTAATGTATCAAACCCAAGAAGAAACCATAGAAAGATACATTTCATTCAAGGTAATTAGCATATGATGGAAGATGTGTGCCATATACATATATATATATATATATATATATATATATATATATATATATATATATATGTATGTATGTATAATTCACAGCAAAAAGAGATGAAGAGAAATAATTTCCTTCACTTAAGGTCCACACAAAATAACAGTGTAGGACAGAGATGAGAAATCTACACTGCCAGCCCTATCCCTGCCCATCCTGCACCTGATTCAACTGACCACAAGTTTCAACTGCATCCATGGGAATCCTTTTAGTTAGAAAGGACTTCTATCATTCCTCATCCCTCCACCTTGTTAGTGACCTACTATAAGTTGCGCTCCACCCTCAAGTGGAGATAGTGAGATGTGGGATGAGGGGATTCACCAGCATAGAGTCAATCCACATGGAAGAAAGAAGTGGTAACTTACAAATCCAACAGGAAGCATCCCTTATATAGTTTCCACATGGAGGCCATCTAGCCAACCAGATATATTCCCCTATACTAGCCCAACCTTCAACTTAAGGAGGGATCTGACATCACTAGCTCTTGTGGTTTATAGAAGAGAAAACATGGATGCATTCACTAGAGGCAGAAGCAAAGAATGAAGCTGCCTGAGACAATGCTACCTTATCAGAAGGCAAAGAGTGGAGGACAAAAAGGCCAAATGAGAACATCTGGGGATAAGCCAAGCTGTTTAGTAGAAAAACTAGCAGGGAGATTTATAAAAAAGAAAAAATGAATAGAGAGACCCAAAATAAATTGTTTCAGAAAATGACCCCAAACCACCCTCAAAAGAATCAGACCACAGATTCTATGGGTTCCTCAGAAGTAATGAATTAACAGCAAGAAACTCCGGGGTCATCTAATAGAGAAATCAGAAAACACAGAGATTAAGAAATTAAGGTAGGAATCAAAATTGTCAAAGAACTCAGTAAGGAAAATCAGAGAGCAGACAATTAAGAACACAAAACAAAGAATCTCCAAGATAGCAGAAGCTCTGAAAAAGAGAATGCTAGGTATGAAACTTAAAAGTATACCTCTGGAGGAAAATATGGCTTAACAATGTCAGAGAACAGAAACAAGCATTTAGTAAGTATTTACTATGTGCTAGGCATTGTGCTAAGTGAACCCTGGGAGAAAAAGAGTGGCTGGCCTCAACGAGCTTACATTCTAATGTAGAAGACAGAAAGGGGCTTTTAAAGGAAAACAATAAAAACTAAACACATTTTTTAAAAAAAGTTGAAGCAAAGAGGAATGGGCATGACCTGCAATTTCACTAACAGAAGAATGCAATTGAGTAGAAAGCAAAGTGTGTTATCTCCTAGAAGCTGTACCTTCTTTGAGCAATAGAGGATTTAGGAAAGAACGTATAAGCTTATGAATGAGATACTATATTAGAATAGAGGGGAAAGAAATAAGGAGGGAAAAGTACATTAATATACATTTTTATAAGATTGTCATAAATGGCTGTTATTTGAGTTAAAGCATGGTTAGGAGGGAACAGAATGCAGATAGCTTTATGATCCATATTCTTGTTTAGGCTACAGGCAGAAACAGAGAAAAACAGGTAAACAAAAAAAAAGATTAAGAAAAAATTATAATATCAGTGAGCTCAAGAAATTTGGGATAATACAGCAAAGCAGAATAGAGTAAAGGAAGAACCTACATAAGCAAAGCTAATTACAGAGTCAAATATTCAACTGAAAAGATTAAAATCAATACTAAATCATTAAATAGAAGAAAGCACAAACTTAATAATGATAATCTTAAATAAGGATACATTAAATTCCCTCAATAAAGTAAAAGAGAATGGCAAAGTGGATGAGAAAAAAACCCAAGATTTCGCTGCATAGAAGAAACACAGTGAAAAAATAAAAATCCATAGAGAGAAAATATGTAAGACTGAAAGAAAATTTTACATGTATCTGGTTCTTAAAAAAACAATTCCAATCATAATTTTAGAGAAGCTACAATAAAAATTAACAATATCAAGAGACATAATTGGGTGAAAACTTCTTTAAGCTTAAGGGGATCATAGATTTTTTTTAAAAAAATATATCATTAATAAAAAATGTGTACCAAGTAGCATAGTAACTAAATTCTTAAGAGAAAAGATCATTTAATTTTTAAAAATGTAATAATTGCAGGGGATTTTAATATTCTTCTTTAATAACTAGATAAATCAAACAGAAAGACAAGGACTCAGTGTTTGACAAAAACTGCTAAGAATGTTGGTTAGCAGCACTGAATAATTTTGACCAGCACAACTTATGCAAAGATAGGCTCCAAATGGACTTGATCTAGATATGAAAAGTTACATCAAAAAGAAATTAGATAAATATGAAAAAAGTACCTATCAGACCTATGGGTAAGAAATACTATTATGGCCAAACAAGAGCTAGAGAGGATCACAGAAAATAAAATGGGTAATTTTAATTAGATAAAATTAAAAAGGTTTTACACAAAAAATCCAATAAAACTAAAATTTAAAGGAAAGTAATTGATTTGGCAAAAAAAAAAAAACTTTGCATCAAGATTCTCTGTTAAAAATCTCATTTCCAAGATATATAGGGAACTGATACAAATTTATAAGAAAAAGAATTATTCTCCAAATGATAGTCTAAGAATATGAACAGATAGTTCTCAAGGAAAGAAATTTTTAAAAGAAGTTTCAAATCATTGCTAATTAGAGAAATGCAACTTAAAGCAATTCTGAGATTCTCTCTCACACCCATTAGAGGGGCAAAGATGATAAAAAGGAAAAATGTTAATTGTTAGAAGGACTGTGGACACAAGATGTACAAAGATGTATTCTTGGTAGACCTGTGAGTTGGTACAACCAAATTGGAAAGCAATTTGGAATTATACACAAAAATGTTCTAAGCAATATATGCCATTTGACTCAATTATACCACTGTTAGGCCTATATACTAAAGAGATCAAAGAAAGAGGAAAAGATCATATATGCAAAGAAAAAAAGACATTGCAGCTTTTTCTGTGATAGCAAAAAAACACCCTGGAAATTAAGAGGATATTCAGTGATTTAGGAAAGTCTGAATAAGTTGTGCTGTATGGAGTAGTACTGTGCTGTAAGAAATGAGAAAATAGATCACTGAAAAAACATGGAAAGTTTTACATGAACTAATGCAAAGTGAAGTGAGAGATCTTACACCATGCATGCCCCACATCATAAACTATTAAGAAATCCATTCAATTGTTAGAAATAAATATGCTTTCATCATATATGAGCTCATGTCTTAAACCCCACTGAAAACCAATAGACAAAAGCAAGACTAAGCTTGAAAAAATAAACAATTTGTCAAAGGTACACTTAATATCTAACATGTTAAAGTATGGTTTCATGATGAATACTTAAAAAATTTGTATCAAAATCTTGTGAATTCAATGCCGTGTCATCTGGTTGCAGAAAAATGAAGATATAATGTATATTAAAATTTTAAGATGTGATAAATTGTAAATTATATAAGCAAATGGCTTGTGATATGTAAATTCAATACAGTATTGTAGAAAATGGGCAGCTAGCTGTATGACCCTGAGCAAGTCACTTAACCCTGTTTGTCTCAGTTTTCTTATCTGTAAAATGAGCTGGAGAAAGAAATGGCAAACTGCTCCAGTATCTTTGCCAAGAATACCCCAAATGAGGTCATGAAGAGTCAGACATGACTGAAACAACTGAATGACAATGTTATAAAAATAAGAAGAATTTAAAGAAAGATGGAATGACTTGTATTAACTGACGCAAAATTAAATAAACAGAACCAGAAAAGTAATATGTATAATGACAACACTAAGGTGAGCAAAAACTATGCTTCATGATGAAACTAATTATACTTTATCCCATTGGATATTAAGTATACTTTTGACAGAATTCATATTCTAAGTTTAGTCTTGATTTTTGCCCATAGATTTTCAGTGGAGTTTAAAACACATGAGTTTTTTGCTAAGATGTAGATGGCTTAACTCAGGCTAGTTAAAATGACCAATCTTGTCTACTACTTTAGTGTAGTAGAGAGACTACTAGAATAGAAGTCAAGAAGAGCTGTATTCAAATCCCAGCTCTATCACTACCTGTGTGAGCTTGGACAAATCGCTTACCTTCTTTGCGCTCCAGTATTATATATAATATATAAAATGAAGGGGTTTTGAACTAGATGGTCTCCTAGCTTCCTTTCAGTTTTAGATCAACGATCCTATTAACATATGATGAAATACATTCCTTTCCTCTTGGCAAAGGTGGGAGACTTACAGGTGCAAAATGACATATGATATACACATGGGCATTTTGTGACTCACTTTTGCTTAATAGTTTAACTTTGCTGTAAGAGAAGGCTCAAAGTAATATGTTTGGGTCATCCCCAATGTCTAAGTGAAATTTCAAGTTGTTAAACCTTAAAACTTCACTAAGACCTTTGGGACATTGTATTGGGAAATACCTTTTGCAAACAACAGTCACAAATATGATTTGGGAGAAAAAAAGATATATGCCTAAAGGACTTGGTCATTGAAAGCCTCAGAGCTAATCACAGAAATGTGGCCAATAGCAAGGTGTTAAACTAACTGTAAAAAGTCAGCCCTGTTAGGTGATACCTTTATGAGGTTGGAACAAGCCCCTTGAGGAAGTCAGAAGGGAACAACTTAATTGGATGAACAATAATTGAGTTGCCCCCAGGTGACCCTTAAAAGACTGGTTTAGTCAGTTAGAGGCAGATGAGGCAGGAACTAGTAATTGCAGAACAAAGATTTCCCCTCCTAGAGGGGAGAAGGGATTTTTTTTTATTTCTCCCTCCTCTCATGGTGTCTAGTAGCAGAACCATTGACCCAGAAGAAACAATATCCAGCAACTGTTGGACAGTCATTTTGACTGTGTTCAAGGCATAGCTGAGGGAACAGAGCCATAGTCTCCAGATTCTGAATTTGCAATCCTTTGTAGAAAGCTGAGGGTGATTGGAAGGAAACATAAGCATCTCCATAAAGACTCACTTGAAAGAACAACCCATCCTTCAGGTACTATGCAGGCAATTTAAGAGTTAGGCACAATTGGAAGATTCATGCCCATAGTAATTGATTAGGATCCTGAAACTGTTAATTGACTCTTGCTTTGAAAAAAAAATTAACCTTAGAACCAGCTGAGAAGGTCTCCTCCTCTTTTCACAATTCTAACTTCAAGGATAAGCATCTATCTGGGCCCAAATAGTTTCACAGCATCTGAAATAAGAACTAAGCCCCTCTACACTCTCCGCCACCCTAGTCCTGCTGCCTTTGTTAGCTAACCTTGATTAAATTGGGAAAGATTTCAATTCCATACTTTCATTTCCCCTGATTGAGTTTTATCCTCAAAGATCCCAAAGTATAGATCTAGAAGCAGAGGTAGCAAATGACATTTTACTCTCCACCAATCACCCCCAAAGTTCTACCTTACGTGAGAGATGGGACTTTGCATATAACGGGCAGTACTTTTCAGGGCTTCCATGCCATTGCATCACTGCAATCTTTACGCAGATTAAGAGCTCTACAGCTCTGATCTACGCCCATCTCCAGCTGGCTGAGCAAAATACCCTTTAATAAATCTCCATTAAACAAATAAGTCTTGTGCATGGGTTTCCTTTTCCTTTTTCTAGAGTGGATGCTGGGTTACCACATAATCAGTCATCTAGAGAGTCATTTGCTGCCAAATGAAAGAATTGAAATGAATAGTAGAAACCAATCATCTCCTTTTAAAAACTTGAACTCGGAGAACATTCATTCCAGTTGTTTCAGTAAATTACTATAATTTATAATATGCCCATTGTCATTTCGTGTCATTCATTACTATACAGGCCTACCTCAGAGATATTGTAGATTTGGTTCCGGACCACCACAATAAAGTGAATATTGCAATAAAGTTAGTCATGCATTTTTTTGGTTTCCCAGTACATTTAAAAGATATGTTTACACTATACTATAGTCTATAAGTGTGAAATAGTATCATGTCTAAAAAAGTGCATGCCTTAATTAAAAATAATTTATTGGTAAAAAATGATAACTGTCATCTGAGTCTTCAGCCAGTCAGTGGAGGGTCTTGCCGCAATGTTGATGTCTGCTGACTGATCAGGGTGGTGGTTGCTGCAAGTTGGGGTGGCTGTGGCAGTTTCTTAAAATAAGACAATAATAAAATTTGTCACATCTATTGACTCTTCCTTTCACATATGATTCTTCTGCATGCAATGCTGTTTGATAGCATTTTACCCATAGTAGATCTTTCAAAATTGGAGTTATTCCTTTCAAATGCTGCTGCTGCTTTATCAACTAAGTTTATATATTCTTAAATATAGTTGTGTCTCAGGAAATAGGGAGACCAGAGGAGTAGGAAAGAGATGGGGAATGGCTGGTCAGTGGAACAGTCAGAACACACACACAATATTTATCGATTAAGTTTACTATCTTATATGGCCATAGTTCATACTGCTCCAAAACAGATGTAATAGTAAAATCAAAGATCACTGGTCTCCATAAAAGATATAATGTCAATGAAAAAATTTGAAATATTGTAAAAATTACTGAAAATGCCACAGAGATATGATGTGAGCACATGCTATTGGAGAAAAGGTACTGATAGACTTGCTCAATTGCAAGGTTGCCACAAACCTTCAATTTGTAAAAAAAAAAATGCAATATCTGTGAAGCATAATAACGTGAAGTTCAATAAAACGAGGTATGCCTGGAGATGTAGTTTTCCATTTGCATGTCTCAGGGCCTTTGCAATGCACATACTTTTAAGCATATGGCTTCAAGAAGCTATAGTATGTGCAGTGGCTGCACCCCAGCAAAACCATCTCAGCAGACAAGCTAAACCAGGTTGAGGGTAACTGACAGACCTCAAACCCATTAGTGAGTTATAGGGGTGTCTACCCCATGCATGTGAAGACTTCTCCTGGTGGAATGGGCAGATGAGAACAATTTGTTCCAATGGCCTTTGAAGGTAGCTAAAACAGATACCATGGAGTGCTTAGAGCTTGGTCAGACCTTGAAGACTCCGAGGTCCTGTACTTCATCCCAGGCTATCACCAGTCATCCTGACTTTTGTTTCTGCCACTGGACTTCAACAACTCTGGAAGAGTGAGACTAATGATTTTGTGCAACTCTGCCTCACTTAAATCCAATTCACGTGCAAATCTTTGAAAGTGAAGTAAGAAACACAACAAGCATGTGAAAATAATGAAAAAGGAAACAGATGTAGATTAAGGAAAATGTAATCAACTGTAAACCTGAAGGAGAACATAGTTTCCCCTCCCCCTTAATGAGTGTTTTATCGGGATTTTCAAAAGAAACATTGCAAAGATGCATCTTTACAACTTTGAGGTCTGTTCCAATGGGTGATTAGGAGGGGACTTTTCTCTGTCAACTCCAGTTTCTGTCTTGGGAACAGTGAGATGGCTTTCTGCCTGAACAATACCAGATCATTCATTCACTTTCATTCATCAAACAAGTATTTATTGAGCATCTACTGTAGTCAGGGCCCTATTCTTTCCTACTAGTTTTCTAAAAAAATCATTTATCTTATTTTTATTAATAGCTTTTGTTTTTATATCTCATCCATTTCCAAATATATACTTCTCCCTCTTCTACCCAGTGAGCTATCCTTTGTAACAAATAATTTAAAAGGAAGATTAAAAAAAGTCCTGCTTACTGTTCAGCATATTAGATGCTAGCTACAAAAACCACCAAAGGATGAGGCAGCCTGTGACAGGTGCCTCACAAGGATGTTTCTTTTAGGTGAGAATCCTTATAAATGGCAGCTAGAACTAGAAACCAGGTGTTCAGAGTCTAAGCCCAATGTCCTAAGGAGCTATGCAATATCAAGCATATCAAATGATCCTTCAAGGCCTTGATTTCCTCATCTGTCCCTAAAAAATGTGTTAGACTGCCTGAGTTCTGTTGTCCATTTATCATGGATAGCAAGGATATTTACTGTTAGTTATTAACCTGGACAGTGCTTTGCTAGTAACCTACGTATTATATATCTTTTCCCCAAGTGTGCTATTCTGGAGAATTTCAGCAGGGTTTGGGTTCCCAATAAGTACATGACAAATAAGTGTATTACAAGTCACAAAGCATTTTTCATCCAACTCACTCTCTGAGTCAGGAAGTGCCAGTGCAATTACCTTCATTTTGGAGAGGGAGGGGAATAAGGAGAGTGTCTCTACCACCAATCAAATATTGAACCTCCTCCCCATCTTGATCTCAGGTGTCTTTCTGAGACAAAGGCACCCAGGCCAGGCAGCCCTTGGAGGGCTGATTAGGTATGAAAAGCCAAATAATCCTGAGGATTATAAATTGGCCTGGGGGAGGGAGTGAAGGCTTGTTGAGTGGCAGCTAGTTGGGGCACAGCCTTACTGTCCCATAATAGTTCCAGTTTTGTTCTTATTTCATTAAATCCCAGGATAATATGTTGTTGTTATTGTTTTATTCGTGAAATCCATAATCTTCAAGAGTTCAAGCTAACATTCTACACAAGTAAAACCAAATGGATAAAGAATGGCTATTAACTATGCACTTAAATGTGTAGCTCATTGATCTGGTCCAATCTGTATCTATATCTATATATCCATATATAATGTTTTATGTATGTGTGTATGTATATATGTTTTATATATTTTACATAGCATAATACATATACAATATTTGACTCTAATATATACTAGGCCCTAATTCTGCTTAAAATTTTTCCAAAATAATTTGTCTTATTTCTAAACAATGGTCATATCTACTTTAAAATAGATTGTGCTCTTCAGTTTATTGTATTTACTGAAAGTATACAAAAATAAAAGTGGTTCAGATGCTCCAGGAACAAGAGGTGTCTCTCTCTTGTGTCTTGATGTCCTTCTAATAGACCAAACAGTCTTCTTTAAGGGTGGCTGGATTGTTCTTTGCAGCCCATTCTCTGTATTAAAACATAGAAGATGGAATCCAGCAAAGAGTGGGCCATGGGGTGATCATTTACTATAGATTTGGTATTACCAATGACCAACCAGCTCTCTGTCTCCTCTGATCCTTAGTCAAGTGCTGTTTAGATGGCCAGATATACTTTAATGCATTGACAATCTAATGGGCAATGAACTGGCCTTAGAATTGAATAGGAAAAGTAAACCAGGATAGATTTCATTTAGGACTTAGCGATCCTAAGTTCATCTTGAAAGTAAAACTTATTTTTTTAGTGATAATATTCTTCTGCTACATCTCTGGTAGAAAGGCAGAATCCTACAGTGCTAGAGAGCTAGCTTTGGACCTAGGTTCAAGTCAACGGTGACACATATGGGCTGTGTAACCTTGGGTGAGTCCCTTTAACTTAATGTTCCAGGCAACTCGCTAAGTTGCTAAAAAGTTACTGATCTTCATTGACAGTGGGGGTTTCCTCACAGGTTATTCCCTACATTGATGAAATCAGAGGTCTGGATTCACTATACCCAGAAAAAATATTCTTACAGTGACTAAATATAGCCATTCATTATTAATAATAGCACAATATCTGAAGAATACAAATTTTGTGTCACAAAGAGCAATGGAGAGAGAAGAGTGTGTTGTAATGGATAGACTATTGGACCTTGAGTCAGAAAGACCTGGGTTTGCATCTTGCTTCAGATACTTACTAATTAACCCATATGACCCTGGGAAAGGCACTTTTCTTCTTGGGTATCAGTTTCCTCATTTGTAAAATAGGGATAATAATAGCAACTTTCTGGCAGGGTTATTGTGAAAATCAAGCAAGTAATGCATGTCAAGTACTTGGTAAAACTTAAAATGTTGTCTATATATATATATATATATATATATATGTATGTATTAGCTATTATTGTTGCTCTCTCATTTTAATTTTTCATGATGGAGTTCAAATAGAAATGTCTGAGGACAAATAGCTATCCTGCCATCATTTTTAGACATTTAATGTTCAGTGAGTTATTTCAGCAGTGGATAAAATGATTGCTTTTTAGAGTTGAATTAAAGATCTGGCAGGAGACTCACTGAAAGTATTTCTGGGACTATACCATAACAGGCAGAATTCTACAAAGAGGGTATGTACCTTATCCCATTCTTACACGGCCTTAATTTCTTCTGTTATGTCTCTATATTTTGAAGATTTCCCATTTAATATTATTTGGAGATTATGAGTATTTGTCATGGTGGCATCTATTAAAAATGTGGTTCTTTACCTTTCATGGGGCACCATCTTTTCAGGTGACAATAAACAAAATTTCTGAACATAACAATTATCCATTTCCATTATTTATAAATTGAATTCTCCAGAGTATCTTAGGTTTTGTATTTGTAGCATTGTGGTTGGCCATAGTTTATACAGGACAGTGAGCTGCTGGTGTATAATTCTATATAATTCTAGCCTGCCAGTGCTGTATTTCTAAGTATCTGGTAGATGCCACTTTTTTTTCAAGCTACGATGATATGCTGCACACCTCCCACCCCTTTATTGCATACTCTATATCAATCAATGAATCCGGATCCTTAAGGATAATCTTTTTTTTTTAAATTTCTGGTGGCAATTCTGAATTGCTGTTTCTATAAAAAATATACATAACTCAACCATTTGTTTGATACTTCTTAGTTGACATATTATTGGTTGAGTTCATGTGACTATCACTCATGAAGATCTTTTTGATTTTTTTTTTAGATCTTGGTCATTTCATAGATTATGTCCAGAGATAAATCACTTTCAGCTACATTGGACAAATCCAGTGACATATATTTGTTCTTATCTTTTACCATTGTTTTATAAAGTGACCCCTATTTGTTCTGAAGAAATATTTCTATAAGATTTAACTTGTTTACCATATCTTCTGAGCACATTTGTCAATCCATTAGTATTATACAAATTTTTATTGGACCTTCTAGATGTTATTATACATTTCGCTGTGCCAAAAGTCTACATTAAGACTGATATTGCTTACACATTAATTGCTTCAAATGTGTTCTCTCTGTTGAACTTGGATTTCAGGATGCTAGTATAACTTAACATATTCATCCTCAATGTACCTTACCTGGAAGAGACCACCACATTTTCAAATATCAACTTCATCTACTGGTTCAATTTGGCCTCTGAATTCATGGTCAAAGCCTTCAAGTTCTATCTTTGTTTATCATATGTTAAAAATTTTAGATTTATCCAGTCCAAATTACATGTCAGTTGTATAATTTCTTTTTTTTTAATTTAAATTTATTTATTTAAACATATTGGTTTTCAGCTTTGATTTTCACAACAGTTTGAATTACAAATTTTCTCCCCATTTCTACCCTCCCCTCCACTCCAAGATGGCATATATTCTGGTTGCCCTGTTTGCCAGTCAGCTCTCCCCTCTATCACCCCCCTCCCCTCTCATCCCCTTTTCCCTTCCTTTCTTGTAGGGCAAGATAAATTTCTACGCCCCATTGCCTGAGTATCTTATTTTTTAGTTGCATGCAAAAACTTTTTTTTTTGTTTTAGAACATCTGTTTTTAAAACTTTGAGTTCCAAATTCTCTCCCCTCTTCCCTTCCCACCCACCCTCCCTAAGAAGTCGAGCACTTCAACCTAGGCCATGCATGTATCATTATGTATAACCCTTCCACAATACTCATGTTGTGAAAGGCTAACTACATTTTGCTCCTTCCCAACCCATCCCGCTTTATTGAATTTTCTCCCTTGACCCTGTCCCCTTTCCAAAGTGTTTGTTTTGATTACCTCCACCCCCATCTGCCCTCCCCTCTTCCCTTCCCACCCACCCTCCCTAAGAAGTCGAGCACTTCAACCTAGGCCATGCATGTATCATTATGTATAACCCTTCCACAATACTCATGTTGTGAAAGGCTAACTACATTTTGCTCCTTCCCAACCCATCCCGCTTTATTGAATTTTCTCCCTTGACCCTGTCCCCTTTCCAAAGTGTTTGTTTTGATTACCTCCACCCCCATCTGCCCTCCCCTCCATCATTCCCCCCCCTTTTATTATTTTTTTTCTTCCTCCCTCTTCTTTCCTGTGGGGTAAGATACCTAACTGAGTATATATGGAATTCCCTCCTCAGGCCAAATCTGATGAGAGCAAGGTTCATTCATTCCCCCCTCACCTGCCTCTCCCCTCCCCCCACAGAACTGCTTCCTCTTGCCACCTTTATGCAAGATAATCCACCCCATTCTATCTCTCCCTATCTCCCTCTCTCAGTATGTTGCTCTCTCATCCCTTAATTTCATTTTATTTCTTTTAGATATCTTCCCTTCATCTTCAACTCACCCTGTGTCTGCTCTCTCTTTTACATATATATATACATATATATATAAACACACACTGATATATATATATATACATACATACACATACATACATATACACATAGATACATATATACATACGCATTCACTTATATATATATACATAAACATATATATATATGCATATTCCCTTCAACTACCCTAATACTGAGGTCTCATGAATCATACACATCATCTTTCCATGTAGGAATGTAAACAAAACAGTTCAACTTTAGTAAGTCCCTTGCAATTTCCGTTTCTTGATTACCTTTTCATGCTTCTCTTGATTCTTGTGTTTGAAAGTCAAATTTTCTATTCAGTTCTGGTCTTTTCACTGAGAAAGCTTGAAAGTCCTCTATTTTATTGAAAATCCATATTTTGCCTTGGAACATGATACTCAGTTTTGCTGGGTAGGTGATTCTAGGTTTTAATCCTAGCTCCATTGACCTCTGGAATATCGCATTCCAAGCCCTTCGGTCTCTTAATGTAGAAGCTGCCTAGATCTTGGATTATTCTGATTGGGTTTCCACAATACTCAAATTGTTTCTTTCTGGCTGCTTGCAGTATTTTCTCCTTATTCTGGGAGCTCAGGAATTTGGCAACAATATTCCTAGGAGATTTCTTTTGGGGATCTATTTGAGGAGGTGATCGATGGATTTTTTCAATTTCTATTTTGCCCTTGTGGCTCTAGAATATCAGGGCAGTTCTCCTTGATAATTTCTTGAAAGATGATATCTAGGCTCTTTTTTTGATAATGGCTTTCAGGTAGTCCAATAATTTTTAAATTATCTCTCCTGGATCTATTTTCCAGGTCAGTGGTTTTTCCAAGGAGATATTTCACATTGTCTTCCATTTTTGCATTCCTTTGGTTCTGTTTTATAATATTCTGATTTCTCATAAAGTCACTAGCTTCCACTTGCTCCAGTCTGATTTTTAAAGTAGTATTTTCTTCAGTGGTCTTTTGGACCTCCTTTTCCATTTGGCTAATTCTGCCTTTCAAGGCATTCTTCTCCTCATTGGCTTTTTGGAGCTCTTTTGCCATTTGAGTTAGTCTGTTTTTTAAGGTGTTCTTTTCTTCAGTATATTTTTCAGTTTTTTTTTGAGTCTCCTTTAGCAAGTCATTGACTTGTTTTTCATGGTTTTCTTGCATCCTTCTCATTTCTCTTCCCAATTTTTCCTCTACTTCTCTAACTTGCTTTTCCAACTCCTTTTTGAGCTCTCCCATAGCCTGGGATCAGTTCCTGTTTTTCTTGGAGGTTTCTGTTGTAGGCTCTTTGACTTTATTAATTTCTTCTGTCTGTATGTTTTGGTCTTCTTTGTCAGCAAAGAAAGAATGCAAAGTCTGAGACTGAATCTGGGTGCATTTTCGCTGCCTGGCCATATTCCTAGCCAACTAACTTGACCCTTGAGTTTTTCAGTGGGGTATGACTGCTTGTAGATTACAGAGTTCTATGTTTCACGTTTGGGGGGGAGGTTCCAGCTCTGCCACACCAGTACTGCTCCTTCCCCAAGAACCCCAACCCGAACTGGGCTTAGATCTTCAGCAGGCTGTGCACCCCTGCTCTGATCCGCCACTTAATTCCTCCCACCAGGTGGGCCTGGAGCCGGAAGTAAACAACAGATGTAGCTGCCCCACCTCTGCTGCCCTCCGGGGCTGGAAGCCGAACCACGAACTCCTTCCACTCCTGCAGCTTTTCCCACTAACCTTTTCCGCAGTCTTTGGTGTTTGTGGGTTGAGAAGTCTCGTAACTGCCACAGCTCACATATTCAGGGCGCTAGGGCCCCCTCCGCCTGGCTTCTGGTCTGGATGGTCCACGCTGCTCAGGCTGGGCTCTGCTCCTCCGTTCCAGCTCCCATTCCCAGCTCCCAGCTCCCAGCTCCGAGCTCCATGTGGGATAGACCTCACCCAGAGACCATCCAGGCTGTCCTGGGCTGGAGCCCTGCTTCCCTCTGCTGTTTTGTGGGTTCTGCTGTTCTAGAATTGGTTCAGAAGCCATTTTTTATAAGTTTTTGGAGGGTCTCCATAAGGAGCTCACACTATTCCCTGCTTACCAGCCGCCATCTTGGTTCTGCCCCCCCCAGTTGTATAATTTCTCTAAAATTACTGGGAAAAGATTCCATGAGGTGATGGACCTGATGAATATGATTTCAGCAAAGCAATATAGCTTGATGTCATCAATATATGTCAAAGTGATTACTAAGATGTTTGAGTATTGTTCACCTTTAATTTTAAAGCCACAAATTCTATTTAGGAGAGGGAAAATGAATTGAAGTCTAGGTAGAATCAAAATGAGCTAAGGTTCTCTCCCTGAAAAATGGCATATATTATACCAATTGTTCTTGACATGATTTTGCTGATGGTATGTTTTAACCAGAAATCCATTTCCAAAGTTAATGCTAAATATTTTAGTGTTCTCTCTGTGCCTGGGCCCAATGTCATATAATACACCAACAAGCCACAAGAAGACTCAAGAGACTAAAAAGACTAGAGCTCACTCTCTCTCACCACTACAGGCCCCATGCAGGTGTGTGGTATTGATCTCCACCAATAAGAAAAGAATACCACTCCAATGGTCTTTCAGATTGGCATTATGCATATATGATATTTAAATACAAAGTAGCTAGTAATGGAAGGGAAATAGCAGTTGGGGTTGGGGTCAAGAAATGTATCATCTAGCAGGTAGTATTTAAGCTAGGTCTTAAAGGAAGTTACGGATTGTATAAGACAAGGGCAAGTTAGGAGTGTATTCTAAGCATAGGGGAGGAGCAGTGCCAAGGCAGAGAAATGAGAAATAGTGACATGTGTGAGAAATAGAGAGACGTCAGCTTGGCTGGACCATGAAGCATAAGAAGGAGAATACTGTATAATAAAACTGGGAAGCTAGGTTGAGGTCTAGTTGTAAGTGATTTGAAAGCCAGACCTTATATTTTATTCTAAAGGCCATAGAGGACCACTAAAGTTTATTGTGTAGGAGAGTACCACAGTGAGCTTCATACTTCAGGAAAAATCATTATGTAAGATTGCCTGGAGTGATGAGAAACTTAAGGTATATAATTTAACTAGGAGGCCATTTTGATAATCTAGGCAAGAGGTGATGGAGCCCCAAATAAAAATGTTATATGTATGAGTAGAGAGAAAGGTCCAGATGTGAAAGATGTAAAGTTACAAATGGCAAGATTTGGCAACTGATTGGGTATGTGGGGTGAGGGATGAGAGGGAGTCAAGAATAATGGCAAGGTTATGAACCTAGCTGACTTTAAGACAGGTGATGCCTTTGACTGCAATAGGAAGGTTCAGAAGAGCAATGGGCTTGGAGGAGTGGGGGAAGCAGGGAGTGAGATAATCAGTACTGTTTGGGGCATGTATAGTTTGAGATGTCTCAGGGGCATACAGTTTGAAATGTACCAACAGAAGTTGGCAATACAGAACTGGAACCCAGGAGACTCAAACTGGATATCGAGATGTGCAGTCATCCGCATAGAGATAACACTTAAACTCATGAAACTGATGAGGTTGTCAAGAAAGTGTAGAGAGAGAAGAGGGCCCAGGATGAAGCTTTGTGCAACAGCTACAATTTGGGTGCATTATATGAATGGTGAATCAGAAAAGAATACTAAGCAGGAACTATTAGATAGAAGGGGAGCCAAGAGAGAGAGGTATCATGAAAACCCAGAGAAGTTTCTCCTCCAGTAGGAGGAGAAGGTGTCAAACCATCTTGAAGAAAGAGGTATGAAAAAAGACTATCAGATTTGTCAATTAAAAGATCATTGGTAACTTTGGATAACAATTTTAGTTGACTGATGAAGTCAGAATTCACCTTAAAACAAGCTGAGTAGGGGGTGGAGCCAAGATGGTGGCTGGAAAGCAGGGACTTGCCTAGGGCTCTCCCCCAGGACCCTCCAACACTGATAAAAATGTTTCTGAACAAATTCTAGAATTGTAGAACCCACGAAATAGCAGAGGGAAACAAGGCTCTGGCCCAGGACAGCCTGGATGGTTGCTGGGTAAGGTCTATTGTGCACAGAGCTGGGAACAGAGAAGAGCACAGCATGGGCTGTGCCAGGATCAACCAGACCAGGAGCTGGGCAGAACAGGCCCTAGCGCCCTGAATCAGTGAGCTGTCGCAGTTACTGGACTTCTCAACCCGCAAACACCAAAGACAACAGAGAAGGTTAGTGGGAAAACCTGAGGGGACAGAGTGAAAGGAGTTCCCAGTTTGGCCACTGCCCCAGGGGCAGTGGGGTGGTGCAGCTACAGAGCTATATCTGTAGTTGGTTCTGGCCCCAGGCCCACCTGGTGGGAGGAATTAAGTGGCAGATCAGAGCAGGAGTGCAGAGCCTGCTTAAGCTCTGAGTCTACTCTGGGTTGGCGGTTCTTGGGGGAGGAGTGCTGGTGTGGTAGAGCTTGCTGTATAGAAATAGCTCTGAAAACAACAGCACATCCCCTCAAGCTTGGAACAAAGTACTCTTAACTGTACAAGCAGTCATACCCCAATGAAAAACTCAAGGGTCAGGTAGTTGGCTGGGAACATGGCCAGGGAGTGAAAACGGACTCAGATTCAGACTCAGACTTTGGAATCTTTCTTTGGTGACAAAGAAGACCAAAACATACAGCCAGAAGAAGTCAGCAAAGTCAAAGAACCTACATCAAAACCTCTAAGAAAAACATGAACTGGTCTCAGGCCACGGAAGAGCTCAAAAAGGATTTGGAAAAGCAAGTAAGAGAAGTAGAGGAAAAATTGGGAAGAGAAATGAGAAGGATGCAAGAAAACCATGAAAAACAAGTCAATGACTTGCTAAAGGAGAACCAAAACATACTGAAAAAAAATACTGAAGAAAAGAACACCTTAAAAAATAGACTCACTCAAATGGCAAAAGAGCTCCAAAAAGCCAATGAGGAGAAGAATGCCTTGAAAGGCAGAGTTAGCCAAATGGAAAAGGAGGTCCAAAAGGCCGCTGAAGAAAATACTGCCTTAAAAATTAGATTGGAGCAATTGGAAGCTAGGGACTTGATGAGGAATCAAGATATTATCAAACAGAACCAAAGGAATGAAAAAGTGGAAGAGAATGTGAAATATCTTATTGGAAAAACCACAGGCCTGGAAAATAGATCCAGGAGAGATAATTTAAAAATTATTGGACTACCTGAAAGCCATCTGTATATATATACATATATATACATATCTGTATATATAGACAGAGGGCAGAGGGTGAGTTGAATATGAAGTTGAATATGATATCTAAAAAATAAAATCAAATTAAGGGATGAGAGAGGAATATATTGAGAGAGGGAGAAAGGGAGAGATAGAATGGGGTAAATTATCTCACATAAAAGTGGCAAGAAAAATCAGTTCTGTTGGGCGGGAAGAGGGGGCAGGTTAGGGGTAATGAGTGAATCTTGCTCTCATCAGATTTGACCTGAGGAGGGAATAACATACACACTCAATTGGGTATCTTACTCCACAGGAAAGAAGGAGGAAGGAGATATAAAAGGGGGGATGATAGAAGGGGGGGAAGATAGGGGGAGGAGGTAATCAAAAGCAAACACTTTTGAAAAGGGACAGAGTCAAGGGAGAAAATTGGATAAAGGGGGATATGATAGGAAGGAGCAAAATATGGTTAGCCTTTCACAACATGAGTATTGTGGAAGGGTTATACATAATGATACACATGTGGCCTATGTAGAATTGCTTGCCTTCTTAGGGAGGGTAGGTGGGGAGGGAAGAGGGGAGAGAATTTGGAACTCAAAGTTTTAAAAGAAGATGTTCAAAAAAAAGTTTTTGCATGCAACTAGGAAATAAGATATACAGGTAATGGGGCATAAACACCTATCTTGCCCTACAAGAAAGTAAGGGAAAAGGGGATGGGGGGGGAGTGGGGTGACGAAGGGAGCGCTAACTGGGGAACAGGGAAATCAGAATATATGCCATCTTGGAGTGGGGGGAGGGTAGAAATGGGGAGAAAATTTGTAATTCAAACTCTTATGAAAATTAATACTGAAAACTAAAAATATTTAAAAAATAAAATTAAAAAAATAAAAATAAAAAAGTAAAAAAAAAGAGAGAGGAAGAGGAGACATGGTGAAATTACAATGCCTAAAGACCTATCAGCCTGTCCGTACTGAGTTCCGTGTTCTAGCCATTATACTAGAACCAATCGACTAGAGCTAAGGTGGCTAGCAGATGACCTTAAAGAAATGAGGCCCAGAAGATGGTAGCATATCTAGCAAAGACTGCCATACCCCGCATCAAGCATGAAACTAGTATACTAAAGCCCAGTTGATATTGCATGCCTAGTGTGTGCCAGCATTCACCATGCGACTCATGAGAGCTGGTAGATCAGTGAACCAAGCAGGCCAAATGACAGCAATGAGATGGCATCACCAGAAAAAAGTGACAGTGCTTCAACAACATATCAAATCACATAATGTGATCCTTCTATTTGTGTGCATGGGCCACATGTTTTCTCTACTTGTGTGCCTCTAATGTGTGACCCCTGTGCATATTTACACTCCCCATTGATAGGGAGTGAATTTGTGAAAAAACGAACCCAAGTATAAGGGGGAGGATATTTTTTCCAATTTCTATTATTATGCTATTTCCTTATATATTTGCTTTTAATTAATGTCTTCTGGCTGACAAAAAAAGTAAATGTGTTGGTAGGTTCTTTTATGTTATAATTTTGAGTCCATACAAACCTATAGTATACCTTAAATTTGGAAAGATATTCTGGGAGCACTACATGTGAAAGTGGGGTGCCTCCAGTTATAGATACATTTGTATAATTCTAATAGAGTCTGTGATTAGTTGAGTCCTAATCAAAAAAAAAAAGCTGGATAATGAATGAGAGGTATGGAAGTGAAGGTATTAAGTACAGAGAGCTTGTAGGGATTGGGATCGATAAGATGATAGGGCCTAGCAATTTCTTAAAAGGCAAGGCAACTAGAGTAGGAAAATTGTAGAAAAGGAACAAATAGGTAGGGAATGATTGAAGAATAAAGAAAGAGGAAGGATGGCAGAGCAAGAAATGCTCTTAAGAAAACTGAGGATGGGATTAAGGGCTATGCCAACGAGAAAGATGAGCAGGTACTTCATCAGGAGAAATAGCGGAGGATGACAAGAGCATTTGACGTAAAGGGAAGGGGAGAAGAAGGAGCTAATGGTGAATGCTCTCAATTTTTCTCAATAAAGTGGACATCTCACTAAAGAAATAAGTTGTTCTTTATAGCCTTGGGACTTTCTAGCAAACCTGTTTTGTTCCTAACCCAATATATTGTTTTTTTATGTATATAATGTAGAGGCAGCTAGGTGGTATAGTAGATTGAGTACCAGGCCTGAAGTCAGGAAGATTCAACTTCATGAGTTCAAATCTGGCCTTGGACACTTACTAACTGTGTGACCCTGGGCAAATTGCTTAACCTTGTTTGCCTCAGTTCCTTATCTGTAAAATAGCCAGAAAAGGAAATGTCAAACCACTCCATTATCTTTGCAAGAAAACCCCAAATTGGGTCATGAAGAGTCAGACTCAGCTGAAAAATGATTGAACGACAAAAATGCATAATTTTTTTCAAGTGACATAGGTTGAGAAGGCCTTTTATAATGTAATTGGTCTATATTTGGAGGAGGATCACTGGAGTTCTCATCTTTTGGTAGTATATATGTAATATTTTCTGTTAAAAAAAGTGAGAAAGACATCTGCTAAAGTGTCTTGCTATTCAATTCATGCAACACTGTGAAGCATTTGAGCTCATTATTACTGTTGTTTTAATGAGGATGACAATTGGCTGCAACATATTGCTAATGACAATTTATGTTCAAGAAGTGATAAAAAAGGTATCTTCTAGGAAATGTATGGTAAAAAAGGAGTTGAGTTTTTTTTTTCACATAGGAAGAGGGTAAGATGACAGATAGCCCAAGTCTTGCTCTGATGCCCAGATCCTAACACATTGCTAGGCACATAGTATTATTAAGTGTTGAATGAATGATTGAATGTATATTACAGAAATATTAAAAACCTTTGAGGAAGCCCTCTAGCATTTTTGGTTAGACCATCCCAACAAGGATTTATAGAAAGACGAGCCTGAGTTGCACAGATTGAGAAATCTTGGAAAAGTCACAATATGAACCATTGGAGAGTGTAGTTATATCTATAAGGTTATGCATTCATTGAAGTATTGAAGAATAAAATATCAATCTATTAACACCTTTATTTAGAGTGTAGAAGGGTAAGGACCTTGAAGTCAGAATTATAGCACACCTTAACAAAAGTTATATTTTAGAAATGTTATCCTTTTTTAGCATCAGCTTTACAATTCTTTTGCTTGATTGGGAGTTATGTTTATTTCATTATTAATTGCATCCATCTCAGAGCTGGATAGCTTGCTAAGTTTTTAGAAACACTTTTATTACTACTGTCCTTTGAAGTAGGCAGCTTTGGTACTGTTGTCCTCATTTCTCAGTTTAGGAAACTGAGACTCAGACTTGACTCATCCCAAAGCATACAGTCGGCAAGGTAACAAAGACAGAATTCAAGTTCCTGGTCTACAAGAGTCCATGTCTTGGCCTTTTCCCATTGCACCTCGACTGACAACACTGTGAAATAGGAAATCGTAATCTTGGGCCTTGTCATGTCTTATGAATAATCTAGCCTTGTCTGACAGGTAGCTGAGGCTTAGGAAAGTTGTCTTATAGTAACAGGTATCAGAGTTTGGGAGATAGCTGCTGATCCTTTCACTGTAGTTCAACTCTGCTACTTCCTGGATTTCAGACTGGCTTCTTGACTGAATTTGGACAAAGTGCTATTGATGAAATAGAGATGGGCTATGGAATAGCCCTGGAGAAAAAGAGAAAATTGGAGGGAGAACTCAGCCTAATGTGGCTTATCAGCATTAGAATTCTAAACTCTGGAGTGAGGTCAGAGGGAAATATTGTCCCCATCTAATAGAATGTAAGCTTCTTGAAGACAGAGACTATTTGGGGTTTGTACCTTTTCTTCTGCAGCAACTAGCACAGTGCCTTGTATATTAGGTACTTAAATGCTTGTTGGATTGGACTGGATTTAATAATTAGGGAAACTGGGGAGTGCTATTTTATTTTTCTAACATACTTTATGGAAATGTTGAACTTGAAGCCCTAGGATCCTTGATTTCTATCTGGAAGGTAACTTACAGATTGTTTTCAATCCAATCACTTCATTTTGCAGGTGAGGAAATTGAGGCCCATAGAGGTCAAGTAACTTGTCCACACACTCAACAGGAAGTAGCAGAGAAAAAAGTATTGGAGCCTAAGACTTCCATCTCTAAATTTAGAGTTTCAGGCCTAAATATGTACCCTAAGCCAGTTTAAAGGGCAAGGTAGACTGATAGCATTCTATCATTTTAATTATGTTGAATATCTACACACACACACACACACACACATATATATATATGTATATAAAATCATCATCATCAAAAAACATTTATTGAGTGCCAACTGGGTTTCCTAGCACCATTCCATGGTGGAGATGTAGTGATACATAACAAAAACTTCTTTGAAGCATTTTTAAATGGCCTGTTACCCTCCTTTCAAGCCAGATTCATTTCCGATCCCGAGCTGACAAAGAAAGCTTTTATTTCTGAAGGTTCATTTCTTGAAATCAAATTTGAATTTTCAACACTAATGCCACTGTAATTCATAGGGCTTTGTACTCCTTTTGGATTGTGTCTGACAGGCCCAGGCCTATCAGTATAAGTGCCCGAGTCTGGCTATGTAAATGCAAAACATAAAAAGACATTTATGGAAAGTGGGAGAAAGAAAAACATTTAAAGTAGGAAATTAGAGCAGTGATTGAGTCCCACACCGTGGTTAATGAGTGTGCCGAAAGAAAACAGTTTGTTGGCCCAGGGAGCTGAAGCGTTGTGACTGTTGCAACACTTCTCCTGTTTTTGGAAGGAAATCAGTAATAACCTCCACACATGGGAAGCCTTCAGTTTGCATTTTTTAATGCCTCAGGGGAGGGCAGGGTTTCTGGTTTCAAATCTGTTAAAATTTTCCTTAAAAGACTGGTTTTGTTCAGAAACCAAAACAAAAATTAGCATATTAAGAATATATGTAGGTCATGCATTTGATCCCCTGCTCAGGCTGTTTGAGCAAACCCTATTTTGAAAAACCAAGGGGGCTAGCAGGGAGTTGTGCTCAACTTGCTCCCCTGAGTCTGTTCCCCATCCCCTTGCTCCCTGATTTTAGTCATCTCCAGCTTGGTAGAGTTGGAAATTTTTTTTACCTGGAGATTCTATTTTTACCTGGAATCAGAGGACCTAAGTTTTATTCCCAGTTGCAGTATTTACTACCTGTGTGAGCATGGGCCTGACTCTTAGGCCTCAGTTTTCTCATCTGTAAAATAAGGAGTTTGGATACACGACTCTTCAAGGTCATTTCTCATTTTATTTCTGTGAATCCTATTTTTTATTTTCCTCTTTGGAAGAGGGCCGTGGTATCCCCTCAGGCAATTTCAATGGGACCATTGATACATATGAAGAAGATCCTCAAGTAGCAGGTAGGTTTATAAGGAGAAAAAAAACTTGACTTTTCTATCTTAAACAAATATTTGATTCTTTATATTGTTGGCATATATATTGGAGGTCTTTGACAGCTGTTTTTAAAATATTTCCTTTTAGTGAACTCGCAGTTTTCCTAGAAGAAAATAGAAAATTCACTGGGGGGTGCTGACATTAGGGGCCCAGTTCGGAAAATCAGTGGTAGGCTTTGTTTCTAAGAATGGATCAGATCTGTAGTGACAGTGGGAACTTTCTTTTCCATGGTGCTCCCCTGTTTAGTATTGGGCCAGTTAGAACTTCAAAGACATAGAGCTTTCTGGTGAAATAAGATAAGGAAATAGCATATACAGATGTCTGCATTGAATGTTTTTTGAAATTCATTCCAGGTTTCCTTCTCTCTCAGTTCTAAGTCATACAGAAGGAGATTGATGAAGGAGAAGGGAACTAGAGTGTGGTTGACACTAGGCATGGAACTCAGCCTGTCATGAAAATTAGTACTAACTGACAGATGGAAGGCCTGAAAGAGAGCAGGCTGGAGGAAAAACAACCACAACAAAGGAATCCAATAGTGGGAAATCATTTTAATCAGGCCTAAAACTTTAAGCCACAGTGTCAATCCTGAACCAAGAAAGCTTATGGAAGAATCATGGCAGATTATGGTTATTCTGCTGTCTGATTATCTCCTGACCGATAATAACAGTAGTTGACACTTCTAGGGGCTTTGGAGTTTACTAACACTTTTCTTGCAAAAGCCTTGTGAGATAGATTTAGAAGCTTCATTACCCCCATTTTAGAGGTTTGTGTTATTCTCTGCTTCAGATGTGTTGGGATCTTCTTCTCAAGCAGGTGCTGAGCACTTTTAAGGCAAGGACTGTGTATTTGATTCCTGCCATAGCTAGGTTTTCAGTACTTGATTATCTGAAGGTTGGCACTCAGTGAATAACTTTTTTGAATAAACAGATGAATGAATACATCACTGAATTGCTATACCAATGGGCCCCACCAGAAGAACAATTGCTTAACTGATGACTAAGATATTGGTGATCCAGGTTGGCACCAAAGACTTCTGGCTCTTTACTTTAACTGCCATAACATCTAATTAATCCAATAAACCTTTACTAAGTGCCTACTCTCTTCAGGGATCTGGCTTAAAGGCACTTGATAGACTATTGAACTTGTCCCTAGCTTTGTTCTGACTCTGTTTGGGATTTAAAGTCCTTCTGACAACTTTTCTTCCTCTATAGGTCTTTACTTGGCATCCATCTAGTCCAGCTATACCTGATCTGTGACACCTCTAACAAGTAGTGATGCAGCCTTTGTTTCAATACCTGTAATGAGGGGAAGTTCTCTGCCTTATAAGGTAGTTCATCCCACTTTTAGACAATTCTAATTTCTAGGAAGTCTTTACTTATATTAAGGTTAAATTTGCCTTTTTAAGTTCCATCTGCTGATGGATCTGCCCTTTAGGACTAATCTGCCTGCAATTATTCTCTTTTCTGCAGGATCACCCTCCAAATGCTTGAAGACAGCCATAATTCTTCCTTTCCCCCTCCTTCCACACACAACCTTCCTTTTCTTTGGGCTAAACATCCCTTGTTCCTTCAGCTAATTATTGTAAGTCATTGTTCATATATCTTTCATTGACCTGGTCTCTTTCTTCTGGCTGCTTTCAGCTTATTAATGCCATTTCTAAGAAGAATCAGAGTGAAATGAACTCAGTAGTTAGGCTGTATTCTGTTCCGGTTAGACCACAACTGAACTATCATCACCCTTGTACTGGACACTTGATACAGTCTACTATTGCATTAGAATTTTTTTGGATTCCATATTATACTATTGACTCCCTCCGAGCTTGCTGTCCACTAAAACCCTCAGATCTTTTTCAGATGAAAAGCTCTCTGGCCATGCCTCTCTCATCTGGTACTTGTGAAGTAGATATTTTTTACAGGAGTGTATTTATATTTATCCCTATTAGATTTCATCTCATTAGATTTAGCCTGACATTCTAGCCCACTGGGATTATTTTGGATACTGACTGACATCCAATATGTTAGCTATCCTTCCTAGTTTGAGGTCATCTGCAAATTTGATGAGCATGCCACTCCTGTCTTTATCAAATTCATTATCCAAAATATTAAAAAGCACAAAGGCAAACACAACTTTCTAGACACCTCTCTCTTGTTTACATCAAACCATATTTGACTACTTTTGGGGAAAGTCATTCAATCACCAATTCATCAAGTAATCTAATACGCATTCCTCAATTTTCTGTGTAAGGATGGCATGAGATGCTTTGTGAGATACTTTCCTAAATACAGAAAAACTATCTATCTATCTATCTATCTATCTATCTATCTATCTATCTATCTATCTATCTATCTATCTGTCTGTCTGCCTGTCTCTCTGCCCGTCTGTCTGCCGGTCTGCCTGTCTGTCTGCCTGTCAGTCTGTCTATCTATCTATCTATCTATCTATCTATCTATCTATCTGTCTATCTATCTATCTATCTATCTATATATGTACCATTCCCCTCAACTACCTGTCTACTAATCCATTTTTTTCACATTAGTCATGTTGTACAGAATAATTAGGACCAATGGAAGGAACCACAAGAAAGAAGAAACACCACAAAAAAAAGAGAAAAAGAAAGCAAATAGTATGCTTCAATCTGCATTCAGACTCCATAGCTCTTTCTTTGGATGTGGACAGCATTTTCTTTTCTTTTTTTTTTAGGAGGCAGAAGAATCAAAGCATATATTTAGGCTCCACAGTAACCAACCCACAAACCAGCATCCCCATTTTGATATTTTGATCAAAAGCTTCCAGGCCCAATAAGTCTGCCTCACAAGAGTAACCAGGAGGCCACAGAGAAGCATGATGGTATAAAGCAAAATCATATACATGCTTCCCCTCTATGGTAAAAAGATTACCCACTGGCCTCAAGTCCTTGTTCAGCACTCCTTGATCCACACATAGGTCAGCTGTGCTACCGGCAGCTCCTGCTTCACCTTCGGCTGTAGCTGTAGCTGTAGCAGCCTCTGGCTCCAACGGAAGCTGTTTTTAACCATCTGGCTTCTGTGGGGGTGTAAGGTACACCGGGGAAAGCACTGGTCCTTTCGATCTGCTTAAGCAAGGTGAAGGGGTTGACCGGGAAAGCACAGGTTCTTTCAATCTTTTCATGCTTCTCTTGATTCTTGTGTTTGAAAGTCAAATTTTCTATTCAGCTCGCTCTGGTTTTTTCACTGAGAAAGCTTGAAAGTTCTCTCTTTTATTGAAAGTCCATATTTGCCTTGGAGCATGATACTCAGTTTTGCTGGGTAGGTGATTCTAGGTTTTAATCCTAGCTCCATTGACCTCCAGAATATCATATTCCAAGCCCTTCGATCTCTTAATGTAGAAGCTTCCAGATCTTAGGTTATTCTGATTATGTTTCCACAATACTCAAATTGTTTCTTTCTGGCTGCTTGCAGTATTTTCTCCTTGATCTGGGAGCTCTGGAATTTGGTGACAATATTCCTAGGAGATTTCTTTTTGGGATCTATTTGAGGAGGCTACCGGTGGATTCTTTCAATTTCTATTTTGCCCTGTGGCTCTAGAATATCAGGGAAGTTCTCCTTGATAATTTCTTGAAAGATTATATCTAGCTCTTTTTTTGATCATGGCTTTCAGGTAGTCCAATAAGTTTTTAAATTATCTCTCCTGGATCTATTTTCCAGGTCAGTGGTTTTTCCAAGGAGATATTTCACATTGTCTTCCATTTTTTCATTCCTTTGGTTCTGTCTTATAATATCTTGATTTCTCATAAAGTCATTAGCTTCCACTTGCTCCAATCTCATTTTGAAGGTAGTATTTTCTTCAGTGGTCCATTGGACCTCCTTTTCCATTTGGCTAATTCTGCCTTTCAAGGCATTCTTCTCCTCATTGGCTTTTTGGAGCTCTTTTGCCATTTGAGTTAGTCTATTTTTTAAGGTGTTGTTTTCTTCAGTATATTTTTCAGTATTTTTCTGAGTCTCCTTTAGCAAGTCATTGACTTGTTTTTCATGGTTTTCTCGCATCCTTCTCATTTCTTTTCCCAATTTTTCCTCTACTGCTCTAACTTGCTTTTCCAAATCCTTTTTGAGCTCTTCCTGGCCTGGGACCAGTTCATGTTTTTCTTGGAGGCTTTTGGTGTAGGCTCTTGCACTTTGTTGACTTCTTTATGCTGTATGTTTTGGTCTTCTTTGTCACCAAAGAAAGAATCCAAAGTCTGAGACTGAATCTGGGTGCGTTTTTGCTGCCTGGCCATATTCCCAACCAACTAACTTGACCCTTGAGTTTTTCAGTGGGGTATGACTGCTTGTAGACTAAAGACTTCTATGTTCCACGTTTGGGGGGAATGCACCAGCTCTGCCACACCAGCACTCCTCCTTCCCCAAGAACCCCCAACCCGACTGGGCTTAGATCTTCAGCAGGCTGTGCACTCCTGCTCTGATCCGCCACTTAATTCCTCTCACCAGGTGGGCCTTGGGCCGGAAGCAACTTCAGCTGTAGCTGCCCCACCTCTGCTGCCCCGGGGCGGTGGCCAAATCGTGAACTCCTTCCACTCCTGCAGCTTTTCCCACTAACCTTCTCCGCTGTCTTTGGTGTTTGTGGGTTGAGAAGTCTGGTAACTGCCGCAGCTCACTGATTCAGGGTGCTAGGGACCTCTCTGCCCGGCTCCTAGTCTGGTTGGTCTGCGCCACTCACACTGGGCTCTGCTCTGCTCCCAGCTTCCAGCTCCCAGCTCCGTGTGGGATAGACCTCACCCAGAGACCACCCAGGCTGTCCTGGCCTGGAGCCTTGCTTCCCTCTGCTGTTTTGTGGGTTCTGCAGTTCTAGAATTGGTTCAGAGCCATTTTTTATAGGTTTTTGGAGGGACTCGATGGGGAGCTCATGCTAGTCCTTGCTTTCCAGCCGCCATCTTGGCTCTGCCCCCTGGACAGCATTTTCAATCATGAGTCTTTTGGAGTTGTCTTAGATCCTTGCATTGCAGAGAAGAGCCAAATCTATGAAAGTTAGTCATTGCACAATGTTGCTACTACTATGTACAATGTTTTCCTGGTTCTGCTCACTTCACTCAGCATCAGTTCATATACATCTTTCCAGGTTTTTCTGAAGTCTGCCTGGTCATCATTTCTTATAGCAAAACAGTATTCCATTACATTCATATACCTCAACTTGTTCAGCCATTCCCCAATTGAACGGCATCCCTTCAATTGCCAATTTTGTGCTACCACAAAAAGAGCTGCTATAAATATTTTTGTACATGTGGGTCCTTTACCCATTTGTATGATATCTTTGGGATACAGCCCTGGAAGTTATATTGTTGGGTCAAAGGGTATACACAGTTTTATAGCCCTTTGGGCATAGTTCCAAATTGCTTTCCAGAATTACTGGATCAGTTCACAACTCTACCAACAATGCATTAATGTTCCAATTTTCCCGCATCTTCTCTAACATTTATCATTTTCCTGTTTTGTCATGTTAGCCAATCTGATAGGTGTGATGTGCTATTTCAGAGTTGTTTGGATTTGTATTTCTCTAATAAATAGTGATTTAGAGCATTTTTTCATATAATCATAGATAGCTTTACTTTCTTTATCTGAAAAGTCCCTGTTCATATCCTTTGATCATTTTTCAATTGGGGAATGACTTGTATTCTTATAAATTTGATTCAGTTCTCTACATATTTTTAGAAATGAAGCCTTTATCAGAGACACTGGCTATAAAAGTTATTTCCCAGCTTTCTGCTTCCCTTATAATCTTGGCTTCATTGGCTTTGTTTGTGCAAAAACTTTTCAATTTAATGTAATTAAAATCATCCATTTTGTATTTCATAATGTTCTCTGTCTCTTGTTTAGTCATAAACTCTCCCCTTCTCCATAGATCTGACAGGTAAACTATTCCTTGCTCTCCTAGTTTGCTTATAGTATCAGTTTTTAAGTCTTAAATTATGTACCCATTTTGACTTTATCTTGATATAGGGTGTGGGATGTTTGTCTATGCCTCGTTTCTGCCATGCTATTTTCCAGTTTTTCCAGCAGCTTTTGTTAAATAGTGAGTTCTTATCCCAGAAGCTGGAGTAATCTAATTTTAAAAAAAGGAATGGGCTTAGTCTGATATTCTTCTTGATAAAATCATATTGATTCTTTGTGATCATCAATTCTCTTTTTGAATTAGATTTAGATTTTTAGCTCAAGTGTCATCATCTATATGAAGTGTTTCTTGACCCCTCCTAACCCCACCAACTTCTAGTGGCCTCCCTCTGTCATGAATGAAATCTGCAATAACTGAGGAAATGAAAGGTTTGAGCTTCTGAGAATATTAATTTATTGGCAAGGCACACAGTTGCACAACAAATTGGGACCAGGCCCCTCAGTCAGCACTGGACCCCAAATAAGGATTTTGCACAGATTTTTATACATTATATGAAAACAATAAACAGGATATAAACCAGGATACAAGATTAGGTGATCTGATTTCTTATTGGAGCAAAGATTAAGGACTTTCTGAATTGGGAGGGGGAAAGCAAGTTTTAGGAACTTACCCAGATGTGAAACAGCATATTGATCATTTACCACAGTTAGGGGTGAAAGAGTGGAAAAAGAAATCTAAGTCTCAAAATGGAGTCAGTTTTACAAGATAGAGTCAGTTTAGTTCACAAGATTTCCACAATTTCCTCTTTGATCCTTGGTGTGTGTGGGGGGGGGGGGGGGGGGAGGGATGGGGAGAGACCAGTTCACTGTCTATCCCCCCAGCCATGGATCATTCATCTATAGCTAGACTTATAGGCTTTTTTTTAAAAAAATATGTTTATTATCAGAATTACATGCCAAGAAAAGACAACTAGGAATCACCTTCTCACATAGCTTAGTACAACAACTATAATATTGATCATTTATATTAAATAACATCGTCTCCTTGCATCCTGGCAGCCTACTCCATTGTCCATTTGATCAGCACATTTCATCTTGAGTTCTAGAATCCCATGTAGCCATCTGGTCTTTCAAAATATCTTCCCTTGGACATTCTGGAATAGGCCTCATTCTCAGGACAGCTCTGAAGGTGGCTTTGTTTCTCTGGTTCCAAGTCACTTTTGGAGATTCATAGGTAATTCTGCTAAAATCTGCCAGTAACAAGACAACACAATTTAGTGCAACTTCTCTAAATGTAGTGAAAACTATCTCAAGCCCGCTGGTTCTGATCCTACTAACAACAGAGCTATAAGAAGAACATGAAATTAAAAACCCATGATTCACCTGAAATTTCAGAGAATCTTACTTTTTATGTACCACTTGTTATTTCTATCTTTATCTAAACTCTGTACCTGGTGCAGGCAATGCTATCAACAGGCTGAAGGAAGAACCTAAAAAAAATCTATAAGGGACTTGATTTGGAAAATGAGCCTTTCTGTTCCTTAAAACAGATACTTCAAAAAAGGGAAATTATTTCACTTTCTTTACAATTATCAATGTAATTTTATATGCAAAACCTTTAATCTGATTTGAGAACTTATTACTAAAACATACTTAAAGTTTGAATTTCCCAGTAGAAACATTTGAAAGCCAATTATATATATATATATATATATACATATATAAATATATATACACATATACATATGCAAATGTGTGTATATGTATATATCATAGTTCTTAGAGAGAACATTCTGATCCTGTTGTTTTCTCAAAATTGACTATTCCATTTAATTAGAAACTTTTATATTACATCTTTGTCCTAATAATTTTTCTAATTCCCCCCTTAGGAGAAGAGAGCATTCCTATATTATAATTTGAACTCAAATGTAGTAATATTACTGTATTTAATTAATAGATTCAGTACCACCACAAGAAGAACTTCTACAAGTTGCAATAATAAATCTATAAATCAAATTAGTTCCTACAATTAACCTGCCCAATTATAGAAATATGCTATGAAATGAAAAGGGAGGGCATGATTACGACAATTTGAAGACTTGTCCATCCCCTTAAGGGCACTGACTGACCTTACATGAGGCATAAAAGGGGAAAAACTCCCTTATCTTTCTTTGATTCCAGGTATGAGTCATATTTAACAGCCAGACATGGCAAAGTTCCACGTTAGTCACAGGGTATCAAAAGACAGGCTCAGGTTTAACTAGGTGGAAAATTTTTTTGTTCAAAAAGTAAATAGCACCATGGAGAAACTGAGTCAAGAGGATTTACTTTAGACCATGCCAAAGATATCCCTTTAATGTTTTCCAAGGACAGACACCCACCTGTAGCAGTTCTTAGGCTGCGAAAATGCCACTGTCTCCTTGAATTCTGGCCTATTGGCTGAATGGGCACTTTAGACAACCATATCTGAAATCAAACTCAGAACTATATTAAATTATGGTACCAAGAGATTTGACTTCAAATACCAGAATTTCACTAATCATACCTTAGGACTAAATTATCATTTTTTAATTCAAATGTCCATATAATAGTTAACAAGGAACAAAAACATAAGGACATTTCTTTTATTTTTCATTTAGAAATTAATAGTAATCACATTCTGGGATACCATACATACAATGGATATATGATAGTTGACTCAAAAAAAAAAACCAGAATATTTCTGTCTACTGTAAGCCTCTGACTTGTATTGCCTATTCACCCCTAAGGCAAGATTGAAATCTTTGAATCTGAGATCTATTGTTATTAAGTTGCTTCAAAGATGCAATCTCAATACATACTATTTATTAATGTATCAAAGATACATATTTAAACTACCCCATACATTCTCATAATTTTTATAGGTGATAGCCAGAATTTTCTAGTTGAAAATTCACTCATTATTATGATAAACTTTTAAGTTACCCCCTTTTGATGAGGAGTAGGAGAGGGGGATCCCATTTTCACAGTTAGTTTCTCAAACTTGAGTACTTTCGAATTTTACATATGGTTGGCTGGGCTGATAAGGTCTTATGATAGTGCCTGAATACAAATCTCAAGTGACTTCACACTTAAGGATATCTTAAAGGGTGTGTGCAAACTTCCCTCCGAACAGTAAATTATTTCTATTATTATTAATTTTAAAATAAAATATACCCCATTAAATATTGACAGTTTTCAAATATCTATATCTATATATCTATATATATCTATATATGTGTATAAAACAACTCAATTCACAATCCAACAGAATTCAAACAAAAGGGAAACTACCTCTCTAACACCATTTTTTATGTAGAAAATTGACTTTTAATCTGAACCTTGTTAAATATAACAATTTACCAAATTTCACAAAAACTTTAGTAACACAGTAATAAAATGACAGTTAAATGATATCGATTCAACTGAATGCATTTCCAAATTATATAGAAAATAATTTGTTGTATCACCCTTCATGTTTTATGTGGATCATATCTAAAACCTGGTATAGAGTTATTCAATATGGGGTAATTACATTCAATTAAAGAAATAACATTAGTAACAATAGTCAATATTTATATAGTATTTACCATGTTCCAAGTACTAGCTAAGCACTTCACAACGATTATTTTATTTGATCCTCACAACAATCTTGGGAAGTAGATACTATTCTTATCCTCTTTACGGAGGAGTAAACTGAGATAGGCAGAGGTGAAGTAACTTGCTTAAGATCACACAACTAATAAATATCTTAATGGCAAATAGCAAATGTAGCTTATATCAGGTTTTGATTTTCCACAATTACCCTGTTCAGTTTCAGAACAAAATTTTGTCTCATTTTTCAAAGATTCAGGGTGGTACTCCCAATTGCCTATAATTTTTTCTTTATTTCATTTTAAATTACTCCAAAAGCCAAATCAATTCTTTTTGTGTTCATGACCTGGTCTCACCCTCTCTTCCTTCCTTGAAGCTTGGAAGTTTTAATCCCAGTCAATAGCTGGGGAGAGGGTCCAAGAGGCAACCTGGACTCCCTATCTCTCTGCTTTGGAGTTCAGGTTTTGAAAAATTGGGATACTCCCTTTTAATGGTCTTTCAGGGTCAGAGTCCTCTATTTCCCTATTATATTCCAGATTATCTAAAGGCCTAATATTTATTCCATTGAATTTTCCCTTTATAATTTCAAAACCACTACCTCTTTGGATTCTTAAGAGTTCACAAATGCATGGTCTTTTCCAATTTCCTTAGGTGGTCTTCCTTCTAATTTGCCTAAGCAATTATTTTTCTTACATAAGGCTTTGAAAGTTCTACTTTAGCCTTCCCAAGAGGGATTCCTAGTTCCTGGCCACCTCCACCACTCCTGTCATTGTGAATATCTATCTCCATTATCCAAGACGAGGTTTAGGCTCAGGTGATGGTGGAGGTGAGGTAGGCAGTCCTTCCTCATGGAATGCTCTTCTCATTTTTTAAAAATCTCCCTTCCTATTCCTTAGTTAAATTTTATTTATTTTTAAATTATTCCCTGATTTGAACTAACTTACTCTTTTCATGGTTAAGAAAGAGTTAACAAAAGTCAGTTCCTAAGTACCAGGTAAATTTAAACAGCAAATTGTAAGCCTATTTTTTTTTTCTTTCACTTTGGAACTAATTTAAAACTATCTTGAGTTTCCTTTCTCTAATCAGTAAAATCCCCTCCTTCCTTGAACAAAAAGAATGGGTCTATCAATCTCCAAGGAAGAGGTCCAAGTTCTGTTTTCCCTGTAACTTCCATAGAGTCATATTCTTTTTTTTTACTTTTTTATTTGATTTATTTAATATATTTAGTTTTCAGCATTGATTTTCACAAGAGCTTGAATTACAAATTTTCTCCCCATTTCTACCCTCCCGCCCACTCCAAGATGGCGTGTATTCTGGTTGCCCCGTTCCCCAGTCAGCCCTCCCTTCTGTCACCCCACTCCCCTCCCATCCCCTTTTCCCTTCCTTTCTCGTAGGGCAAGATAAATTCCTGTGCCCCATTGCCTGTATATCTTATTTCCTAGTTACATGCAAAAACTTTTTTTTTTGTTTTAGAACATCTGTTTCTAAAACTGTGAGTTCCAAATTATCTCCCCTCTTCCCTCCCCACCTACCCTCCCTAAGAAGACAAGCAATTCAACATAGGCCACATGCGTATCATTATGTAAAACCTTTCCACAATACTCATGTTGTAAAAGACTAACTATATTTTGCTCCTTCGTAACCTATCCCCCTTTATTGAATTTTCTCCCTTGACCCTGATCCTTTTTGAAAGTGTTTTTGATTACCTCCTCTCCCATCTGCCCTCCCTTCTATCATCCCCCCTTTTTTATCTTCCTCCTTCTTCTTTCCTGTGGAGTAAGATATCCAATAGAGTGTGTATGGTATTCCCTCCTCAGGTCAAATCCAATGAGAACAAGATTCACTTGTTCCCCCTCACCTGCCCCCTCTTCCCTCCCAACAGAACTGCTTTTTCTTGCCATTTTTATGCAAGATAATTTACCCCATTCTAGCTCTTCCTTTCTCCCTCTCTCAATATATTCCTCTCTTATCCCTTAATTTGATTTTTTTAGATATCATCCCTTCATATTCAATTTACCCTGTGCCCTCTGTCTATATATATATATATATATATATATATATATATATATATGTATATGTATATACACACATACATATATACATACCTACGCACACACACACATAGATATGTATGTATGTATATATATATATATATATATATGCATATTCCCTTCAGCTACCCTAATACTGAGGTCTCATGAATCATACACAACATCTTTCCAAGTAGGAATGTAAACAAAACAGTTCAACTTTAGTAAGTCCCTTGTGATTTCTCTTTCTTGTTTATCTTTTCATCCTTCTCTTGATTCTTGTGTTTGAAAGTTAAATTTTCTATTCAGCTCTGGTCTTTTCACTGAGAAAGCTTGAAAGTCCTCTATTTTATTGAAAATTCATATTTTGCCTTGGACGATGATACTCAGTTTTGCTGGGTAGGTGATTCTTGGTTTTATTCCTAGCTCCATTGACCTCTGGAATATTGTATTCCAAGCCCTTAGATCTCTTCATGTAGAAGCTGCTGGATCTTGGATTATTCTGACTATGTTTCCACAATACTCAAATTGTTTCTTTCTGGCTGCTTGCAGTATTTTCTTCTTGATCTGGGAGCTCTGACATTTGGCAACAATATTCCTAGGAGTTTTCTTTTTGGGATCTTTTTCAGGAGATGTTCTGTGGATTTCAATTTCTATTTTGCCCTGTGGCTCTAGAATATCAGGGCAGTTCTCCTTGATAATTTCTTGAAAGATGATATCTAGGCTCTTTTTTTGATCATGGCTTTCAGGTAGTCCAATAATTTTGAAATTATCTCTCCTGGATCTATTTTCCAGATCAGTGGTTTTTCCAATGAGATATTTCACATTGTCTTCCATTTTTTCATTCCTTTGGTTCTGTTTGATAATATCTGGATTTCTCATAAAGTCCTTAGCTTCCACTTGCTCCAATCTAATTTTTAAGGTAGTATTTTCTTCAGTGGTCTTTTGGACCTCCTTTTCCATTTGGCTAATTCTGCCTTTCAAGGCATCCTTCTCCTCATTGGCTTTTCGGAGCTCTTTTGCCATTTGAGTTAGTCTATTTTTTAAGGTGTTGTTTTCTTCAGTATTTTTTTCAGTATGTTTTGGTTCTCCTTTAGCAAGTCATTGACTTGTTTTTCATGGTTTTCTCGCATCCTTCTCATTTCTCTTCCCATTTTTTCCTCTACTTCTCTAACTTGCTTTTCCAAATCCTTTTTGAGCTCTTCCATGGTCTGAGACCAGTTCATGTTTTTCTTGGAAGCTTTTGATGCAGTCTTTGACTTTGTTGACTTCTTCTGGCTGTATGTTTTAGTCTTCTTTGTCACCGAAGAAAGATTCCAAAGTCGGAGACTGAATCCTGAGTCCATTTTTGCTGCCTGGCCATGTTCCCAGCCAACTTACTTGATCCTTGAGTTTTTTGTCAAGCTTTGACTGCTTGTGGACTTAAGAGTACTTTGTTCCATGCTTGAGGGGATGTGTTGTTTTCAGAGCTATTTCTATATAGCCAGCTCTGCCATACCAGCACTCTTCCTTCCCCAAGAACTGCCAGCCAGTACCTGACTGGGATCTTAAGCAGGCTCTGCACTCCCGCTCTGATCTGCCGCTCAATTCCTCCCCCCAGGTGGGCCTGGGGTCTCAAGCAACTGCAGCTGTAGTTCTGTAGCTGCACCACCTCCACTGTCCCCAGCATGGCGGCCGAACTGTGAACTCCTTCCACTCCATCCCTGCAGCTTTTCCCACTAACCTTCTCTGTTGTCTTCGGTGTTTGTGGGTTGAGAAGTCTGGTAGCTGCCACAGCTCACTGATTCAGGGCTCCAGGGCCCATTCTGCCTGGCTCCTGGTCTGGTTGGTCCAGCCACTGCCCATGCTGGGCTCTACTCCACTCTGCTCCCAGCTCCGTGTGTGATAGACCTCACCCAGCAACCATCCAGGTTGTCCTGGGCTGGAGCCCTGCTTCCCTCTGCTATTTTGTGGGTTCAGCAGTTCTAAAATTTGTTCAGAGCCATTTTTTATAGGTTTTTGGAGGGACTTGGCGGGGAGCTCACACAAGTCCCTGCTTTCCAGCCACCATCTCGGCTCCCCCCACCATAGAGTCATATTCTTATATTTCCTTAAAACAAATTTTACTGAGTGGTGCCCCAAAATGCACTAAGATATTTCAGCATTTGTTAAGCTTCTGCTAAAGTGCCTTATCAGAAAGGACAAAGAGAAGGGCCTGAGTTCCTAATTCAATACTTGCCTCAAATCTGATTTTCCAATAGAATCACAACTTCTCAGATCTCTTTCAAAACTCCAAATCTTCTTTTCTCCAGTGGGAGAGAGGTGCTTAATCTTAATCTGCAAAATTTCAAAATCTACTAAGATGCTTGTAGTAGTTACCATAATTTGGAAGTTTAAAGTAAAGACATTATATATCTATTTAAAAATGTGGTCTCTAAGTGATTTTTAATGCTATAAATTTCTACAAACTAGGGAAAAAAAGTTTTTTTTTTCTTTCTTTGTTATCTGACTTTATCTCTGTAACCCCAACCTTACCAGGACTGAAATGATAGAGAGCAAATATGTTGCAGGTTCTTTTTTCCCTAAAACTATATGTACCACTGAAAGACTAAAATGAGAGTCAGTTCCTGCTTACTGGGATGAAAAGATTAGCATCAGATTATAGAAAGCTCGGAGAATGGTTTCAAGTATGAAATTTCATTAATCTTTCCCACCATTCTAAACTCTTTGGCTGCAGCTTTGTGGCTTTATGGCTGACTGCACTTTTCCTTTAGAAATCTTCCAAGGCAGCAGAATCTACAAACAACACTAGATACTACATAAGACAAAGATTTTAGGCAATAAAATAGACACATAGAAAGTCAGCATGCACAATTTACTAAAAGACATTTCAAAGCCTTTAATTTGCAGCAATTGAAAGTCCTTTCTTCAGGTCAAATTTGAAATCCATTTGGATGTTTATATATTTTAGACCAATCTTAATTTCTTTAATGTTCAGTAATCAAGAGTTTCAAACTGAGGCAAAAATAGTTTATCAGCTGCATCTCTTTCAATTTTAAACTAGACTTCACACAGTTTAACATAGCATGCTCTTCACCTGATCCCAAGCCAAAAATATATATTTTTTTCCAGAGGGGTTCCCAAGTGGCAAGATCCCATAATTTCCCCAAGGAAACTTTCCCAGCAATGTGGAGGCTTACCCTAATGTATCTCCCTAAAGGGACTTCTTCTATAATGAGGAGACTTCTCTTAGCTTATCCCCTTAAAGGGACTTCCTAGATCTATCTACTTCCCGGACAATGTGTGGGTTTACCTTTCCCAGCAATGAGGGGATTTACCTTAGCTTGGAAGAGTTTGAGGCCTAGGGGAGTCTGACCTCCAGGACTTTTTTACAAAGTCCCTAAGTGAAAAATTGACTGTAGCATTCTCTAGGGAGATCTTCTAAGAGGCCATCTCAGGGGTGAGGGTCCCTTTTTAACCTGGCTGGCTTTGCCACAAAGCATAGTGAGTGAAACCTGAAATACTTAAGGAAACAAAGGTTTGAACTTCCAAGCATTTCAATTTATTGTCAAAGCACACAGCTACACAGCAAATCAGGACCAAGCTCCTCAGTAGGTACTGGACTCTGAAGAAAGATTTTGCACAGATTTTTATACATTATATGAAAACAATGAGTAGGATATAAACCAGGATGCATGATTAGAGGAAAGATTAGGGACTCTTTAATTTGGAAGGGGGAGAGCAATTTTCAAGACTTTCCTAGATGTCAAACAGGATATTGCTCAGTTCCCACAGCTGGGAGTGGGAGAGTGGAAAATGAACCCCAAGTCTTAAAATGGAGTCAGTTTTACAAGATGGAGTCAGTTTGGTTCACATACTTCTTTCTCCTCTCAAACTAACTTGTATTTATTCTCCATTCTGTATATGCTTACCACACTTATTATCTCTTCAATTTAAAATAAATTCCTCGAGAGTAAGGATTGTTTCATTCTTTGAAACACCAGCAGAGTACTGGGCACATAGTAGGTACTTAATAAATCTTTGGTGAATGATTAATGTTCACTACTCCTTGTCCAAGCTCGCTGGCTTCTAGTTTATACACTCTTACCTGTTTTGAAAATTGAGACAACCTTCTCACTTCTCTAACTCTGTGGTACCCCTCCTACTCTCCATAATCCTTCTAAAATCACATTTGGTAGGAGACTAGCAATCACTGCTGCCAGTTCTTTCTGGGCCCTGGTAACTTGACCTCTCTAAAGGTAGCTGAGCATTTTTTATTATATCCCCACTTATCTTAGGCTTCAACTCCATACCAAATCCACCTACCTAACCCGAAGTCAGAAATGTCACCATTATTTAATAAATTAAGCATTGCCCTTTCTCTTCAGTCTTCTTTGAATATTCACCATTTGGCCCTTCTGCTGACTGGGTAAAGGTGGTATGCATAAGAAGTATTTAGTGCCTAGGGAAGTGAGAGGAGGCATAGATCAGAGGAGATGCAGGAGTTACCAATGTCAAAATTAGTGTTAGGTTTCCCCTCTGTATGAGCCAGAGAACAATTCTTTAGTTCTTTTTATTACTAAATCAGAAACCAAGACTTCAAGAACAACCTTTTTTGGTTATAATAATACTTCACTAATGTATTAGTTTATAATTTTCAAAGTGCTTTCATTACTTTATTATCTGCTTGCTATTCTTCACACATGACACTTTATCTCCATTTTCTGTACATTTGCATTGATTTTTGTTCATACCTAGAATAGGGTTCTTCCTCCTCATCTCTGCCTCTTAGAATTCCTGGCTTTCCCCAAGATTATGGTCAAACATCACCTTCTGTAGGCAGTCCTTTCTTCCCACAATATCCCCAATTGCCTTCCCATCTAAGGTTATCATGGATCTTGTATATACTTGTATAATTACGTGCTGTCTCCCCCATTAAAATGTAAGCTTGTAGAGGCTGGGACTATTTCTACCTTTGTATCCCTAGTCTTAGCACAGTTCCTGCACATGGCAAGCATTCAATAATTGCTTGATAATTGATTGAATATCTCACCATATCCTTACAACATCCCTCTGACATGAGTGGTGCCATTAGCATGGCTCCCGCTTTACTGATGATCTCAAGGAGTTAATTGACTTGCCCAATATCAGTCAGGTAGTAAGTAGCAGAGCCTATGGACACAGGAGTGTTTCAAGTAGTAGTAAATTAAAATTCTTGGCTCTCTACACAAACTACAGTGTAAAGGATGAAAAAAAAGTATAATTTTGAAATCACAAGACCTGGCAATAAATCACCACCATGTTACTTACTCCCTGGGTGACCTTGGATAAATTACAGTCCTTCTGGGACTCAAACTTCTAATTTGTAAAATATTTTTGTTGTTCAGTTGTGTCTGACTCTTCAAGACTTCATTTTGGGTTTTCTTAGCAAAGATACTGGAGTGCTTTGCCATTTCCTTCTTCAGCTCATTTTACAGATAAGCAAACTGACTCAAACAGGGTTAAGTGACTTGCCCAGGGTAAAACAGGTACTAGGTGCCTAAGGTCAGATTTGAACTCAGGCAGATGACTCTTCCTGATTCCAGGTCCCGCACTCTATCCACTACCACTTAGCTGCCAATGTGTAAAATGAGGGGTTTGGATTTCAGAACTTTGTACTCTTGGCAAGTCTTGTCACTTTCCTAGTCCTCCGCTTCCTCGTTTGCAAAAAGAGGAGTGCAGATACGATGGCTAGTATGTTTCTTTCCAGCTCTATATCTCTGATTTTATCAATAGATGACTTACAAAATCTTTCCCATGTCCAAATCTTTGATTCTATTAAAGTAAGCCATACTGTCTTTTGGTAATTGTCAACTAAAACTTAGCCATCAAGAAGGATCCACTTTGTACCTCTACCCGATTTAAAGCAAAGGGAAATTTGAGAGGCAGTGCAGGATAGTGGATAAAGAACAAGTAAAACTTAGGTTCAAGTATGGCCTCAAGTCCTGTTTCTGCAACCCTGAGCAAGTTACTTTTTTTAATAATCATTATTTATTTAATTAATATTTTTAGTTTTCAGCATTAATTTTCACAAGAGTTTGAATTACAAATTTTCTCCCCATTTCTACCCTCCCCCCACTCCAAGGTGGCATATATTCTGATTGCCCCATTCCCCAGTCAGCCCTCCCTTCTGTCACCCTACTCCCCCTCATCTCCTTTTCCCTTACTTCCTTGTAGGGCAAGATAGATTTTTACGCCCCATTGCCTGTGCATCTTATTTCCTAGTTGCACGCAAAAACTTTTTTTTGCACATCTGCTTTAAAAACTTTGAGTTCCAAATTCTCTCCCCTCTTCCCTCCCCACCCACCCTGCCTAAGAAGGCAAGCAAGTCAACATAGGCCACATGTGCATCGTTATGCAAAACCCTTCCACAATACTCATGTTGTGAAAGGCTAACTATATTTTGCTCCTTCCTATCCTATCCTCCTTTATCCAATTTTCTCCCTTGACCCTGTCCCTTTTCAAAAGTATTTGCTTTTGATTACCTCCTCCACCATCTTTCCTCGCTTCTATTGTCCCCTCTTTTTTATCTCCTTCCTCCTTCTTTCCTGTGGGGTAAGATTCCCAATTGAGTGTTTATGTTATTCCCTCCTTAGGTCAAATCTGATGAGACCAAGATTCACTCATTTCCCCCTCACCTGCCCCTTCTTCCCTCCCAACAGAACTGCTTTTTCTTGCCACTTTTATGTGAGATAATTTACCCTATTCTATCTCTCCCTTTGTGCCTCTCTCAATATATTCCTCTCTCATCCCTTAATTTTATTTTATTTTTTTAGATATCATCCCTTCATATTCAACTCACCCTGTGCTGCCAAATATATATACACACACACACACACACACACACACACACACATATATATATATATATATATATATATTCCTTTCAGTTACCCTAATACTGAAGTCTCATGAGTTATGAATTATATACATCATCTTTCCATGTAAGAATGTAAACAAAACAGTTCAACTTTAGTAAGTCCCTTATGATTTCTTTCTTGTTTACCTTTTCATGCTTCTCTTGATTCTTAGGTTTGAAAGTCAAATTTTCTATTCAGCTCTGGTCTTTTCACTGAGAAAGCTTGAAAGTCCTCTATTTTATTGAAAATCCATATTTTGGCTTGGAGCATGATACGCAGTTTTGCTGGATAGGTGATTCTTGGTTTTAATGCTAGCTCCATTGACCTCCAGAATATCATATTCCAAGCCTTCAATCCCTTAATGTAGAAGCTGCTAGATCTTGTGTTATCCTGGTTGTATTTCCACAATTCTCAAATTGTTTCTTTCTGGCTGCTTGCAGTATTTTCTCCTTGATCTGGGAGCTCTGGAATTTGGCAACAATGTTCCTAGGAGTTCTATTTTTGGGATCTTTTTAAGTAGGTGTTCTGTGGATTCTTTCAATTTCTATTTTACCCTCTGGCTCTAGAATATCAGGGAAGTTCTCCTTGATAATTTCTTTAAAGATGATATCTAGGTTCTTTTTTCAGTCATGGCTTTCAGGTAGTCCAGTAATTTTTAAACTATCTCTCCTGGATCTATTTTCCAGGTCACTGGTTTTTCCAATGAGATATTTCCTTTGCTTCTGTTTTATAATATTGTGATTTCTCATAAAGTCACTAGCTTCCACTTGCTCCAGTCTAATTTTTAAGGTAGTATTTTCTTCAGTGGTCTTTTGTACCTCCTTTTTCATTTGGCTAATTCTACCCTTCAAGGAATCCTTCTCCTCATTGGCTTTTTGGAGCTGTTTTGCCATTTGAGTTAGTCTATTTTTTAAAGTTCTGTTTTCTTCAGTATTTTTTGGGTCTCCTTTAGCATGTCATTGACTTGTTTTTCATGGTTTTCTCACATCACTCTCATTTCTCTTCCCAATTTTTCCTCTACTTCTCTTACTTGCTTTTCCAAATCCTTTTTGAGCTCTTCCATGGCCTGAGACCAGTTCATGTTTTTTCTTGGAGGCTTTTGATGCAGGCTCTTTGACTTCGTTGACTTCTTCTGGCTGTATGTTTTGGTCTTCTTTGTCACCAAAGAAAGATTCCAAAGTCTGAGTCTGAATCTGAGTTCATTTTCACTGCCTGGCCATGTTCCCAGCTAACTACTTGACCCTTGAGATTTTCGTCGGAATATGACTGCTTGTAGAGTAGAGAGTACTTTGTCCCAAGCTTGAAGGGTTGCACTGTTGTTTTCAGAGCTTTTCTACAGAGCAGGCTCTGCCATGGCAGCCCTCCTCCACCCCCAAGAACTGCCAACCCAGACCGCAACTCAGATCTTAAACAAGCTCTGCACTCCTGCTCTGATCTGCCACTTAATTCCTCCCACCAGTTGGGCCTGGGGTCAGAAGCAACTGCAACTGTAGTTCTGTCCTCAGAGCTGTACCACCTCTGCTGCCCCTGGGGTGGTGGCCTAACCGGAACTCCTTTCACTCTGTCCCCACATCTTTTCCCACTAACCTTCTCTGTTGTCTTTGGTGTTTGTGGGTTGAGAAGTCTGGTAACTGCCACAGCTCACTGATTCGGGGCATTAGGTCCTATTCTCCCCAGCTCCTCATCTGGTTGGTCTGGGTGCAGCCCAAACTGGGCTCTGCTGCACTCCACTCCCAGCTCCATGTGTGATAGACCTTACCTAGCAACCATCCAGGCTGTCCTGGGCTGGAGCCCTGCTTCCCTCTGCTATTTTGTGGGTTCTGCAGTTCTAAAATTTGTTCAGAGACATTTTTATAGGTTTTTGGAGGAACCTCGGGGCGGGAGGGTGCTCTGCCCCACTGTGGATAGCCGAGCAAGTCACTTCTTAACCTCCCAGTGCCGTAGATCAGAGGTTTAAAAAACCCAACTGTGGGCCACATGAGGCTCAACACTCCTGAATAAGTCTGGAACCTGATGAAAATATAATCAGGAAATGTTTAATAAAATAAACAAAAACACAATAGATCATAGATAAAGTTAATGTGTAGTTTTCTAAGGCCATATGCATTCCACAGGGAACTTTATGTATGGTTTAATGGATCCCATTTCATTTGAGTTTGGCACCACTGCTCTAGATAACAGTCTAAGAATATACACTTCAGAGAAGGTATTGACCTGCATTGCTAGACAGTGTTTGCTCACCAGAGAGTTCCCTCCACTAAGGAAATCCCAGGTCAGTCTCTATGCTGGTGTTTCTGGTGTTCCCTATCCTTTTCTTCCCTAAAAGTGCAGCTGTGATCTGAGAGATTTAGAGTTGGACAGACTGTCTAGTCACGTGGGCTTAGACTATATCCCCTGAGATGACCGTAGGAAACATGTATTCGTGGTTAACCTAATCAGCCATTGCATGCCACTCTTGTGCCACACAAATTCAGCTGAAACAGCACTTCTTCGACAGGAAGAAATTTGAGTCTTCACGAAGGGAGTCAGCATATGAACCGCTGCAGCCACAGTTTAAAATCTGGACAGACGCTGTTAGAGAATTGAAAATGAACATCAAATTGGATTGGATACACAATATGCATTAGAATCTTAAGTTAGCCAGTGACAAAATTGTCCATGTCCCTTGCTATATATTAAAAACTTGCTGTTTGTAATACATAGGTAGGTGGAAAATAGCAAAAAAAAATTACACACATGTAATGTAATTGTATTGCGTATTATAATATACACATATATGCATGTGTATATATATGTATACTTGTACACACATATGTATGTATACATATGTAATATCTATAGTTTTGATCTTCATTATTCATGGATTTCATATTTGCAAATGCATCTACTCACTAAAATATATTTGTAACCACAAAATCAAAACTCATGATATTTTCCTGGTCATTCTTGAACATGTGCAGAGCTGAAACAATTTTGAGTTGTCCAATTTGCATGTTCCCAGCTGGTGCTGAACAAGGCAACACTCTGCCTTCTTGTTTTAGGACTCAAACTCTAAACAAGTGTCCTTTTCATGGTCTATGTAGTGCTCCCTCCCTTTTTTGCATTTTCTGCTTTTTATTAGTGATTTCACTGTTTAAAATGGCCCCCAATTGTTATGTTGAAGTGATGTCTAGTGTTCCTAAGCATAACAAGGCTATGATGTGATTGATAGAGAAAAAATATGTGTATTAGATAAACTTCATTCAGGCATAAGTTATAGTGTCGTTTGTCATGAGTTCAATGAATCAACAATACAGTATATCCAGAAAAAAGGAGAAAGGAAATTTGATAATCTGTATATAAAGTCACTCTGGAAGGTGTTAAAGTAAATGTTGTGACCAGAGGTTCAAGGTGACTTTAAAGACCATAAATTTGGTGAATGATGATAATTGACTATGTCTCATATTTTAGGACTTACCAAGCACTTTAATTAGAACAGCAGTACAAATGAGTCAGTTCAAGTAATATCATTCTCATTTAACAGATAAGGAAATTGAGGCTCAGGGAGAAGTGACTTTTCCGTGGTTGTACAGAAAATGTTAGAGCTAAGAATGGAACTCCTGACTGCAGGCCCAGCACTCTTTAAAATATGTGTGTGTGTGTGTGTGTGTGTATACACACACTTACACAATGCATACACACATACACATACATATATAGGTATGTATATGTACATATATGTGTATGTTACATTCTTTTCGAACCAAGTTCCAAATTCTCTCACTCCTTCTCATCCCTTCCCCTTCCACTGAAAAGGTAAGCAAAATGATATCAATTAATTATACATGTGAAATCATGCAAAATATTTTCACATTGGCCAACTGTAAAAAAAAAAGTGAGAAAATTTATACTTCAATTTCAGAATTCGTCAGTCCTCTTTCTGGAGGTAAATAGCACTTTTTCATCATGAATCATTTGGAATTTTCTTGGATCATTGTACTGATCAGAATAGCCACATCTTTCACAATTGAGCATCATTACAACATTGGTGTTACTGTGCAACCCATGATCTCCAGTTCTTCTCACTTCACTTTGCTTCAGTTCATACAGATCTTGCCATGTTGTTGTTGTTGTTTTCCTGAAGCCATACCTCCCCCTACCCCAGCTGATTTCTTATAGCACAACAGTATTCCATCACAATCATATGAGACATGTTCAACCATTCAGTTGATGGGCATGCCCTCAATTTCTAATTCTGTGCTACTACAAAAAGATAAGCTATAAATATTTTTTTACAAGTAGTCCTTTTCCTTTTATCTTTTTTGGATATAGACCTAGTAATGGAATTGTCAAGTCAAAGAGAATGCACAGTTTTACAGGCCTTTGGGCCTAATTCCAAATGATTCTCCAGAATAGTTGGACCAGTTTGCACTCCAGCAATGTTTTATTAGTGTCCTATTTTCCTCATCCCCTCCAGCTTTGTCAGTTCCGAAATGTATGAAGTGGTACCTTAAAGTTATTTTAATTTACATTTCTCTAATCAATAGTGATTTAGATAAAAAACTTTATTGTTAAATGTATAAAAGTACAAAATGTGAAATGTATCTTTTTCAGATTATAATGCAATAAAACTAGATTTAATAAGGGAGGGACCATGGAAGCACAGATTAAAAATTAATTGGACTCTAAATAACCTAATCTTAAAGAAGAGTAGGTTAAAGACTAAGTCATAGTATAATAAATATTTTTATTAAAAAGAATGATAATAATAAGACAATATACCAAAACCAAGGGATGCAGCAAAAGCAGTAATAAAAGGAAAATTTATGTCTCTAGTTACTTATATCAAAAAATAAAGAACAAACAAATGAATTGGATATGCAGTTAAAAGCTAGAAAAAGAACAAATTTTAAATCCCCAATGAAATGCCAAATTAGAAACCCTAAAAATAAAAAATAGGATTAGTAAAAATTGAATGTAAGAAAACTCTTGAATTAATTGATAAAACAATGAGTTGGTTTTATAAAAAAAAAAAAACATTCGTTAGTATTTTAAAAAGGCAGAAGAAAACCAAATCACTAATATAAAAAAATGAGAACGATGAATAGACCACTAATGAAGATAAAATCAAAACAATTATTAGGAGTTAGTTTGCCCAATTATATGCCAATAAATTTAAGTGAAATGAAAAAATACTTACAAAAATATGAACTGCCTACATTAACACAAGAGGAAATAGAATAGCTAAGTAAACCTATTTTAGAAAAAAGAAACCGAACAGGCCATATATGAGCTTCCTAAGAAAAAAGCATCCAGATAAGATGGATTTACTAGTGAATTCTATCAAACATTTGGAGATCAACTAATTCTAGTATTAAATAAACTATGTGGAATAATAGGCAAAGAAGGAGTTCTACCAAATTCCTTTTATGAAACAAATATGGCACTGATACCAAAACCAAGAAGAGCAAAAACAGAGAAAGAAAATTATAGACCAATTTCACTAATGAATATGGATGCAAAATTCCTAAATAAAATACAAATTAGGAAATACAATAATATATCACAAAGACTATACGTTGTGACCAAGTGGGGTTTATACCAGGAATGCAAGGATGGTTTAACACAAGGAAAACTATTAACATAATTGTTTATATTAATAACAAAAGTAACAAAAAAAATCATATGATTATGCCAGAAGACATAAAAACAAAAAAAAAAGACTTTTGACAAAATAAAACAATCATTCCTACTTTTAAAAAGACAATGCTTGGAAGCATAGATATAAATGAATTTTTCCTTTAATGATAAGACGCATCTACCTAAAACCATCAGCAAGCATTATTTGTAATGGACGTAATATAGGAGCCTTCCCACTTAGATCAGGAGTGAAACAAGGATGCCCACTATTACCAATATTATTCAGTATTGTATTAGAAATGCTAGCAAAAGCAATAAGAGAAGAAAAATAAATTGAAGTAATTAGAGTGGGCAATAAGGTAAAAAGCTGTGTCTTTTGCAGACAATGGGATGATATGCTTGGAAAATCTTAGAGATTCAACTAAAAAGCTTGGTGAAACAATTAATAATTTTAGCAAAGTAGCAGAATATTGAATAAGCCCACATAAATCATCAGCATCTCTATACATCACCAACAAAATCTGTCAAGAAGAAACAGTAAGAGATACCCCATTTAAAATAATTGTAGACAGTATAAAATATCTGACAGTATACCTGTCAAGAAAAACCCAGGAACTATATGAACATAATTATAAAACACTTTTTATACAAATAAAGTCAGATAGAGAAATAATTGATTAATAAAAGTATGCATATTAAGGTTTCATATATATGTAGATATACATACATATATTTCTGTGTCAGATGGTAGCTTCTCATGAGGGGTGAGGAAGAAAGAAAGGAGGAAGTTCAGAACTTTAAAGTAAACAAAAAATTAACTAAATTATTTTTTTAAAATAAAATAGTGATTTGGAGCATTTTATGTGACTATATATGGCTTTGATTTCATCTTCTGAATACTTCTTGTTCATACCTTTTGACTATTTATCAATTGGGGAATGGATCTCATTTTTTGAAATTTTTGACTTAATTGCCTATATGTTTGAGAAATAAGTCCTTTATCAGTGAAATTTGCAATATATATTACTTCATTGTCTGTGATACCTTTTAGAAAGATGTAATTTTCTTGATTATTTCTTTTAATTAGGTCTATTTTTTCTTTTGCTTCATCTAAGATCATGATTGCTACCACTAGTTTTTTTTTTTTTACTTCAGCTGAGGCATAATAGTGTCTGCTCCAGACTTATTTTAACTCTATGCGTATCTTTCTACTTCAAGACTGTCTCTTATAAAATATATATTGTTGGATTATGGTTTCTACCATTCTGCTGTCCTCTTCTGTTTTATGGGTGAGCTCATCCCATTTACATTCACAGTTATGTTTAGTAGCTGTGTGTTTCCCTCCATCTTATTTTCTTCTGTTTATTCTTCTTTCTTTCTTTTTATACTGCCCATCCTCAAATGTCTTTTTTGCTTCTGACCACTGCTCCCCTTAATCTACCCTCTCATTTGTCATCCCTCCTACCATATTTCTTACCTCATTCCCTTCTAATTTGAGTAAGTTAAATTTCTATACCCAAATAAATTTGTATGTATATTCTTTCCTCTTTAAACCAATTCTGATGAGTGAAGTTTAAGCATTGTCCACCACTGCCTTCATTTTCTCCTGCAGTATAAAAGCTCCTCCTTGTAAACCTCCTTTCATGTGAGATCTCCCCATTGTATCTCTCTCATTCCCTTACTCAAAGTGTATCTCTCTTCCTCATTCTCCACCACCACCCCCTCCTGTTTTTTGGAGGTCATACCTCACAGCCATTCCCTCTGTCTATGTAGATTCTTTCTAACTGCCTTAATAATGATAAAGTTCTCAGGAGTTGTATGCATCATCTTCCCACATAGGAATGCAAACAGTTTGACTTTATTAAGGCCTTTATGATTAATCTTTCATGTTTACCTTTTTCTGCTTCTCTTTAGTGGCACGTGAATGTCAAATTTTCTATTCAACTCTGGTCTTTTCATCAGTTCTTTTCAAAGTCCTCTATTTCATTAAATCTACTCAATCTTGACGGGTAGGATATTCTTGTCTGTAATCCTAGCTCCTTTGCTTTCTGGAATATCATTCCAAGCTCTCTGCTCCTTTAATATAGAAGCTACTAAATCTTGTATCATCCTGAACGTGGCTCCACAATACTTGATTTTTTTTTCTGAATGCTTGCAATATTTTCTCCTTGATCCAGGAGCTCTGGAATTTGGCTATAGCATTCCTGGGAATTTTCATGTGGGGATCTCTTTCAGGAGATGACCATTAGATTCTTTCAATTTCTATTTTACTCTCTGGGAAGTTTTCCTTGATAATTTCTTGAAAGATGATGTTTAGGCTCTCTCTCTCTGCCTTTTTTTAAACCAAGCTCTTAATTCTCTTCTCATAATTTTCTTATATTGCTCTCATTTCTTTCCTCAATTTTTCTTCTACCACTCCTACCTCTTTCTTAAACTCTTCCAGGAATTCTTGGTGGGCTTGAACAGTCCAAATAGCATTTTTGAATCTTTGTTTTAGCTGTTTTCTACTATTGTCATCTTCTGAGTTTATGTCTTGTTCTTCCCTGTCACCATAGTAGATTTTTATGGTTGAGTTCTTTTTTGTTGCTTGCTTGTTTTTCTAGACTATTTCTTGATGTTGAATTTTATGTTGAATTTGGGTTCTGCTGACCTGCGGTTGAGGAGGCACTGTCCCAAGCTTTAGGCTCTTTTGTGCTACTGTTTTTAGAGCCATCTCTGAGGGTCTGCAAGTTTTAGGTGCCTCTAATGTGATGTGATCTGTGGAGAGGTGTGGTCACTGTTTTCCTGGTCTGAGTTCTGGTCTTTATCCAGTAAGAACCCTCCTATTCCCCTGTAATTTCTTGCACTCTTCCTGCCCCTTGAACTGTGACCAGAGTCCCTGCTCTCCTGCAGCAACAAGCACTAGAGCTCCTCTCCACCTTGGAACTGTGACCAGACTCATGCTCTCTTGTGACTGATCACAAGTACTCCTCTCTTTCCTTGAACTGCAACCCCGAGCTAAATGCTTATGGGAAACAGAGTTGCCAACCAGCTCCAACTGCACTCAGTGCTAGCAAAGGGTCATCTGTAATTATTTCTGACCAGTTGTCCACCCCCTTACCTTCTCTGGACTGAGAGCTCCCAATGCTTCTGCTACAGCTGCTATTGCTACCACTTAGTGTGCGGGCTCTGAATAGGCCTTCACCCTGATGTCACACACTTCTCCTGATGATCTCCTAAATTTTCTTAGGCCAGAAAAATACCCCACCATGAACTTTTGTTGGGTCTGCTGCTCCAAATTTTGTTTTGAGGAATTATTTTAAAGTTGTTTGGAGGGGAATGTTGGGAAAGTTCAGGTGGGTAGCTGTTCCTAATCTGTCATATTGGCTTTCTCTTCCCCATCCCTGTCCATTTGAAGTATGTATTGGTCATTCTTTAGGACAGAGGCAAATATCTTTATGGGATACATATCTCATATTTTTAAATTTTGTTTGATATTGTTAACCAGAGGATTATCCAAAAATGGATATCTGCTCTTGCATCTCTCAATGAATCTTGCATCGTTTTAACATGGTGAGTATAGTCACTTTATTGGAGAAAAACACTTAAGATTATACTTGGATACATTGGAAATTCTTTTTTATAGTTAACAATAAATACATATGGCAAGACATTGCATCCACTGCATTTTTTTCAGTATATTGTGCAACTATAAAAATATAGTCAGCTATAGAATATTTTTGAAAATGTACCAAGTTCTTTCTCATATGCGTAGATGATTCTTGTAAGGATTTTGTAAGGTTTAGTAAAACTTATGAGTCTATAGTTATTGATTTCTTCTCCAATGTTTATAATGCTATCTTTTATTTTTTTATTCATTCAGCATCTTACCCACTTTAAGATATTTTGAAAATTCTGTCCCTCAATACTCTCAAAATAGTATTATCCTCCTGCCCTTCCCACCCCCCACACAAACATAGACCTCATCTGTAAAAACTTGATCTGGTCCAATGGCTGATTTAATCTTATTTTTCTTGCAGCCAATTCTACTTCCTCAAACCATTCAAAATGAATCGTGATGTCAGAATCCAAATTTGGTGTCTTTACCACTTTTGATAAATAAAATAATTTCAAAATATTGACATATCAGCACTATTTGTCATCTAGTTTTTACCCCGCCCCCCTTCTGGTTAGTTTCATCTTTAGGTGGTCTTGAAATAGTCTGAGTTAATTGTATCTCACACCAAGGTTTCTGCAAACTCATTTTTTCCTCTACTGCATCTCATTCTTTTGTTACTTCTTTCCCATAAGCTTCCACCATCCTCTTAATAAAATTTTGCAAAGAATATAAATTCTATCAATGTTGCTCTATGTCAGGTCTTTCCACTTGTTAACCGGGGTGGGTTTTTAGGCTCTTTTGACTTCTTCATTATGAAATGCTTTATGTAAGTTAAACTTCCATATGAAATGGTGTTAGCCCATGTAAATATCTGTTCCTTTATCAATTTTCCATTTTTATAAAATCATTAGCTTATTTTAAAAGTCATTCTAGAGCTATTTTAATCATACACCATATCTTCTCATCTTTATCCTATCTTTAAATTTGGCATTGACTTTTATCTTTGCTCTGATAAGGCAATGATGTGAATGTAAACATCCAGCTGATTCAGAAATGACTGCAACATCCATAACCAGTCTTTTCATTTATGTTAATATATAGCCAATTAAATATTTTTTGAAATGTTTTGTTACTATATCCAGCACTTCCAGACTCTCTTATTGAATACATGTTTTTATGATATATTGATGTGAAACTTTTGCATACAGTGGTGTATGAATTATTTGGGACAAGCAATAATTTCCATATGTTTTATTTTGGGACAAAAGTATGTGTGCTTCTACTGACACAAGACTAACCCAGAATGTCAGATATTGGCCAACGAAAATGGATTGAGCTAGCTTCACCATGTTTAGTTAGTTTTCTGTTGAATACTAGCTTGTGCGCCAAACACATGTACTTTATTGTTATCTTCTGTATATTTTTAATTCCATGATTTTTAAGAATTAACATTATTCGATTATGTTCAAAAGTCATAGCTCTTAAATAGTACATTATAATGACTGTTAGAGATATTATAACACTTGTTAGTGTGGGCCAGCTAAAGGTTTCAAAGATCATAAAGCCTGCAATGAAAGAAATGGAAAGTGTCATCAAAAACAAAACAAAATAAATTAAAAAAAAACACCTACCACTGACAAACTCTTCCTGTGGATTAGCCTAGCTAATTCTCAGAAAACAAAAAAAGACTTTCAGAGGGACTTGGAAGGTGGAGGGGCTGATTCCTCTACAATGCAATATAGTCATCTCATCTTGAAACCAGAAAAAAACTGAGAGGTCCGACAAAAAAAAGTAGCAGCTAAGCATTGCTATGAAAAAAGAATATATTGTCATGGGCAGGACAACAAAGCTTTGAATCATACCAAGTGCTATGAAAGGTTAAGAAATCTATCCAATGGATATAAATTAATATGCTTCAATGGGCAAGAGGCACATGATTTAAACCCCATTGAAAATCTGTGGTCTATAATCAAGATCAAGGTTAGACTTGGAAAAAAGTATCCAACTTGCAAAAAAACCTTCCCAAAGTTCACCAAAGTTGTGATTAATATTGAATATGATTAAAAGTAGTTTTATGATGAATTAAAGAATGTGTCAAAATCTTGTGAACTCTGTGACAAACCATATAGACAAATGACTTCAGCAGAAACAGGATATATCACATATAAAAAGAAGTTTTTAAAATGTAAAAGGTTTACTGGACAAGCCAATATATTTAATTAATTATTTTACTTTGTCCAGTTAGTAGTCTACAAATCTTTGTTCCCTTTTGTTTCTTCATCCTAAGCCACATTTTCCAAGACACTTTTCATTATTGTCTTCCCCTATGCCTACCTTCGGTATGAAATCACTGAGTACTAAAACATACACTGATTTAATTTGGATAGATTTTACAAGAGAATTTCTCTACCTCCTCACCCTCTGCAACAGATGTTGGTGCCTAACCTCCAATTATCTTCATGGTGGTCTTTTTGCTTATGCTCATCATGAGTACTGCTTGACTAGATGATCAAGTCTCCTTTGAAATGATGTTTCTTATTGCCCTTGAATATATGATCAAACAACTCTGCCAATTCCTTTATTTGCCTTTCCAAGGAGAAGTTATGAACCATCTTTCCATTTAGCTGCAACCTTCTTGTTTCATTTATAGTAAAATGTCAAAAACTATATGATAGCACAGTTACTGGCACATTGTAATAGCTTAATAAATGCCTGTTTGTTGGTCGCAAGAGTGTGCTACAGTGGTCTCAGGAGAGCCAATTATTAAATTTTCAGTGTGAGCAGTTACATCTTGCAAATAGACAAACTACAAATCAGGGCTTGAATTATTGTTTTGATGATTGGCTAAAACAAAGATGGCTACCAGCTGCCACATTATAGCCTGCAACACTCTGGAGTGCAGCTGGATCATATTAAAAGGCAATTGGTAATATTTAACAAAATACATAAAATGCAATAGAACAAAGATAATGTTAATATGTGATTTTCTAAACCCATATGTGGCACATAGGGATCCTTACACATGGTTTAATTTTGTATTTTTATTTGAGTTTGATACCACTGGTCTAGAATGAAGAAAGTGATGGGAAAATACTAATGATGCAAGTTAAACTTAAAAGTGAGTTGTGTTTATGTATACAAATAAATGTGCATATGTATATATGTATATACAGAGAGAGAGAGAGAGAGAGAGAGAGAGAGAGAGAGAGAACCAAATGCTAACATTTGCCAGCATTTACCCCTAGTTGTTCAGTTGATTGCTTGTGTTACCATGGGCTAGAACCTTAACATCCCTGAGTTTTGTTTTTGTTATCTGCCAAATGGGGATATTTGAATATCATGGGAGATACTGAATTAGAAAGGACTTTTTCAGGTGTTATTATTATAACATCAGTAGTTATCATGCTTATTCCACTCTAGCTCTCAGTTACCTCTTTCACTGAAAGAAGCTTCAGAGACACAGCATTTATTGTATAGTCTGCCTAATCACATAGTATATTGAATCTGTTAAATTTTCATGCGTTTTTCTTTTCTTCCCAACTTTATTGAAAGTTAGGGATGTTGTCTTATATCTTCATGGATCCCTCAGAGAACCTAGTGATGGCCGAGTGGACCCGTACTAATTACTCCAGTACTCAGATACTCAGTAAAAACACTAAGTTTAATTAAGCAAATATTTATTAAACACATGCTCTGTAATTGAATACTACTGTGCTGTAAGAAAAAACAAGCATGTTGATTTAAGAAAAACATGGAAAGACTTGCATGAAATGAAGTAGAGTGAAATGAGTAGAACCAAGAGAACATGGTATACAGTAACAGCAATATTATATGAAGAGTGAACTGTGAATGACTAAATAATATGAACTTTCAAATGAATCATGAAGGATTTATGAAGGAAGACACTATCCATCTCCAGAGAAAGACTGACATACAGAGCTAAGTAGTGTATGGTTCCACATATATATCCATATCAAATGTTGGTCTTCTCTAATGCAGGGTTGGGGAGAGAGAGGGAGGAAGACAACTCAGAGCTCAGAATGTAAGCAAAAAAGCATATGTTGTGTGTAAGGCCTTATGCTCAGAGTGCAGAATACAAAGAGAGATAAAATATTATCTCTGCTGTCAAGAGCTTATGTTCTAACTGGGGAGGACAACTCTAACTGGGGATGTTAACTGTAACAAGATAAAAGGAAAAGTAAAAAGTACTAAGGACAAGTCCAGGCAAAGGGCTAAGAGATATTTGAGGAAGGAAAGATCACCTTCACCTAAGGGGTTACTGAGGAGTAGTGAGATCACGAATGGCTTAGTAGAGAAGAAAATACTTGAGCAGGGTCTTGAAGAAAGGGAAGTACATACATAAACCAAAAGAAAGCAAGCAAGTTCATTCCAGGCAGAGGAGATAACATGAGCACAGGCATAAAAAACTGGAGATGGCGGTTTGAGAACAAGGAGATAGGTAAGGCCAGTTTGTCTAGAATGAAGAATTATTAGAGGGGAGGGAGTAATGTGAGATAAGATAAAACACTCAGGTTAGGGCCAGATTATGAAGGAACTTGAAAGCCATTTATTGTCTCTTCTTCTTATTGGCAGATGAGTTGGTTGTACTCTATCTCTAAGATGTTTTCCACCTCTGACATTCTTTGATTCTTGGATGAATTATATTAGAGACAACTATAAGAATATTTTATTAGGGGGAAATGAAATAGATCGAAAAGAAAGGAAAAAAAAAGAACAGAGGGAAATATAACTTCAAATGCTTGTCCAGAAATTTTGTCAATCCCTGATCCAACATCTGTATGCTGTTTTTGCTTTCTCCTGTGCTATTTTACAGAATGCTGGATCAGGAGAGGACAGATAGTTCAACTCCTAAACCAGGGCTTCTGAAAACCAAACACAGTTGGCAGATGGACTTGTTCCATGAAATGCCAGGAAAGCTTCGGGAGTCCATAAAATAACAACAAATCAAAGAAATAAACAAGAACGAGTCTGTAATCTTCATGAAATTGGGAGGGAGGAGAGAGGGGGAAGAGGAAGAAAGAGTGCTTCTGACGGACTTGCTCCTACTGTTTTCTTTGTAGCTGACTCCAGAGCTCGGCCCATCTGTTCCTTGTTGTAGGTTGTTAAGTGAAATGTGTTGCCAATACAAATAGCTCCACTTGATGTTTGTTTGCATAAATTGTTTTGAAAGCTTCATGACGAATTTTAAGGATTACTTGCAGTGGTAGGAAACTCAGCATAGGAAGAAATATAAATTTGAAGATGCCAGTTGGAATCTATTAATTCATTTGGATCCAATGGTGAAAGACAACATCGTTTGCCTAGGTGAGGAAAAGCAATTCCATCTTGGGTCCACAAAGTCTTTGGGTTAGGGTGACAATGTGTTAACGGGAGCCTAGGCACAAGGAAGCCAAGGGGCTGCTAATGGAAGGTCATTCTGGGCCCGTCCCATTTCCTGTGAGCAAATTGTATTGGGTAGCAAACTGAACTCCAGCCCACAGACTGGATTTCAAAGGAAAGCCAGACTTCAAGATAGCAACAGTCAGTCTCAGTCCTGGGCTGGGGAAGAAATTTTGAGTCCTCCATGTTGCAGGGAAGTCCCTTCCCAAAAGGAAAAAAAAATCCTTGCACTTATAAAGGAAGATAAGAAGCCCAGAGAAACACAGGAAAGATATGGAGAGAACCTATTAAACATAATTGCAACCAGTCTTGGGATGCAAGGCTTCAAACTGGACTCTAATTTCCCCAGGATACATGATGGCATTTGTGGGTTGGATAACTCTCCAGCCCTGGGGATGATCGCATGGCTTTGCTCCAACACTGACTGCCCAAGAGAGAGGGAGTCAAATCTGGCTGAGCCCAGAAAGCCCTATTAAACATGAAATGAAATTCAATTTGTCATCTATAGAGACTCTCAATTTCAAGTGACTGAGGGGGTGCAGGGTGTTGCTATCTTCTTGTCTTCCATCATCTGATCCATACATTAAGGAACCCCTCTCAGTGCTCATCATTGCTTAGCAGCAGGGAGATTCGGGTTTTAAATGAACTGACCTGACTGCTTTCATCTTCAGGTAATACAGCCCCACTTTATAATTCAGACCAGGAGCTTATAGAGATTTAGAGAGAGGTCCAGGGCTCAGCTTCACTGTGCCAGTTAAGGCATTTATACTGATGACAGTTAAATTGTCGGGGCCTCTGCTATTCATTTACATCACAGACACGAAGGTCCTCTGACGACCTACAGCAAATGTAAGCCAGATGGACCTGAGCATAGCTATTGTGCATTTTACTTCATTTCAAACACGTCTTCTGACTTTCAACTCAAACCTTCTGTCTGTCTTGTCATGCTACCCAGCATAATGATATTTTATTGCATGATTTCACCAAACCCTTGAGTTTCTCAGTTGTCCTAAGCTAATGGACTGGATCTGTACCCATTTGCTAAAACAAGATCTTTTTTAGTAGGTAGCAAAGCTATTCCACATAAATCAAGGCTTCAGATAAAATATTAGGTTTCCATCCATCACTATCAAAACAACAAGCACCTTCAGTTTTATCTGATTAGTCCATCTTCTAAGGCATATTTAAAACTTGCTTTTGTTATGTAAGGAATCATACTCAGTCATTTTCTATGTTATGTGTGATCATTATTTCTAAGTCCCTTAAATTTAACTCACCAGAGTATGCTAACCACCAGCTTACTTCGTGACAAGACTAGGCTGATTCCTGCATTTACATACTCATCTGGTTCGGAGAACAAGACAGCTAGGGGCTGTATTTCACATTAAAATTCTTACTTCATATTATAGACTTGGATCGAGAAGGGATTTTGAGCCTCAGAGACTGCATAGAGCAAACCCCTCGTTTTATACATGTGGAAACTGAGGCCCAAAGAAATTAAGTGATTTGTTCAAGATCATACAGTAAATGGCAAGAACAGAATTTGATCTCAGATCCCTTGTCTTAAAACTTAATGCTCCTTCAACTGCCCTAAACTGCTTCTTGAGAAATGATCTTTAGAATCAAGTAACATAAATGGTGTATTTTCAGTGTGTGTATGTGTGCGTGCATGTGTGTGTGTGTGTGTGTGTGTGTGTGTGTGTGAGAGAGAGAGAGAGAGAAGGAGAGAGAGAGAGAAGGAGAGAGAGAGAGAGAGAGAGAGAGAGAGAGAGAGAGAGAGAGAGAGAGAGAGAAGGGGAGAGAGAGAGAGAAGGAGAGAGAGAGAGAGAGAGAGAGAGAGAGAGAGAGAGAGAGAGAGAAGGAGAGAAGAGAGAGAGAGAGAGAGAGAGAGAGAGAGAGAGAGAGAGATAGTTAAGACTTGAACCCAGGTCTTCCTGACTCCAGGGTCAACTCTCTGGTACACTGCCTGGTATAAAGTAAGCACTTAGTATTACAAAAACCTAAAGAGAGAGAGAATCAAGTAGAAGAGGGTGGTCAATGATATCAAAGACTACAGAGAGGTCAAGGAGAATGAGGATTGAGAAAAGGCCATTGGATCTGGTAATTAGGAAATCACTGGTAACTTTGGAGCAAGGAATTTTGGTGGAATTATTAGATCGGAAGACAAATTGTATGGGGTCAAGGAGAAAAAGTGGAAGCATCTCTTGAACACTGCCTTTTTTAAGGAATTTAGCCATAAAAGCCAAAAGAGACATAGGATGATAATTATCAGGTATTGCAGGATCAAATGAAGGTTTTGTGTATGGAGGAGACACAGACATGTTTGTAGTCAGTAGGGAAAGAGCTAGTAGACAGGGAGAGAATAAAGATAAGTGATAGAGGTGGGGTGTTTAAAGGATGGGGCAGTCTATTGGAGGAGATGAGATAGAATGGAGTTACTTGTACTAGAAGAGGGGGTATCCTTGGTTAGTAGTAAGACTTCTTCTTCCTGTGAAACAGGGGTGAAGAGAAAGCATCTGAGTAATAGGATACTTGTTGAATAAATACCTGTGGAATTCAGTGGAATTGTCATTCAACCAGTAGATAAATATTTATTAAGCAACTACCATGTATGGGGCATTGTAATACTACTCTCCCCTGGTTCTCCTCTTACCTATCACTACTTCTCAGACCACTTACCAGACCATTTCTTCTTAGTCTCCTTTGCTGAATTCTCATCCAGGTCATGCCTTCTAACTATAGGTGTCCTACAGGATTCTGTCCTGAGATCTCTTCTCTTCTCCCTCTATACTATTTTACTTGGTGATCTTTCTAGGCTAATGATTTTCAAATTCACCTATCTTATCCTAACTTTCCTGCTGACCTCCAATATTACATCTCCAACTACATTTTAGATATCTCAAACTGGATGTCCAGTAGATATCTTAAATTCAGCTTGTCCCAAACTGAACTCATTATCCTTCCCCTAAATCTTCTCCCCGCCCCCATAATTTCCTTTTTTAAAAGGGTAATACTATTCTCCTAGCCTCCTAAGTTTGCAATCTAGGTCTCATCCTTGACTCCTCACACACACACCCTGCCAATATCCAATGTGTCACCAAGGTTTGTCAATTTCACTTTTTCAGCATCTCTTGAATACATCTCCTTTCCTGTGATACCGCCACCGCTTTGGTCCATGTCCTCATTATTTCACACCTGGACAATTGCAATAGCCTGCTGGTAGGTCTTCCTGCCTCAAGTCCCTACCACTCTAAATCATCTTCCTTTCAGCCACCAAAGTGATTTTCTTAAAGTATAGCTCCTCACTAAGGGAGGTTCGAGGAGGGATGAAATGGTCTGGAAGAGTTGCTATGGCAAATGGGATAGTGAGCTTATAAGGAAGTGGACAAGGATTGCCCAGCAGAAGTGAGAGCTCTGGTGAGGTTGAATAACGTAAATTTGTACTGGATCCAGTCAAAATGCTTGCATGATTTTCTCCAACTTCATTCAGCAGCATATGTATAGGAGCCAAAGTAATTGGTGGGAGTAATCGAAGACTGAGGCTTAACAGGACACAACTGGCAACACTATATAGGAGGCTAGGGAGTCAAAAGAAGGTGGTCTAGAGTTGAACTGGCTCACCAAAGTGTCAAGATAGGGAAAAGAGGAGAGTAACTAGAGGAGGAGGCATGGCCTAGAAGGAACTGAGGGGTGAAGGGATTGGGGGTCATGGTGCAGATGAAGAGCAAGGTTTAATTAAGGGAAGACAAAGGGAGAGGTGGAAAGCCAATAGATTGTGATCAAGTAAGGCATTTTTAGAATTCTCAAACATGGTGGCAGTATATTTGTGCCTGATAGCAAGATCAAAGATATGACCATCTTTATGTGTGAGTGAGGTGGAGGAAGAAGTAAGTCATGGGAAGTGAGTAGGTTGAGGAACTGAGTGATTAGGGTGTTTCAGAGAGTCAAAATGTATGAATGAATGAACGAATTGTGCTTCTTTTAGTCCATTTGTGTACAAAAGCCATTTGTGTACAAGAGGGAGTGTATGGTAGAGGTAGAGAGTATAAATCTGTATACTCCTATTGGGGCGCACATGGATTGGATTTGCACAAAATGTAAATATTCTCTACATACCCCAGAGCTGGGGTAGCTCCCTTGGACATCATACTACACTGAGGTGAATCTGATTGGAATGTACTGTTCTATACAGGTGGATGGGCACATATATTGAGATCAAGTTTGCCACTGGCACTCTTGTATCCCTTCTCAGAAACAACCATTTCCTGGAGATGGAGACATTGCATAACAATGAACTTTAGAACAGGCAATCACATTAGTTATGCTCAAGAAATTCTATCCTTTTTAAGAAGCAAACAAAAAATAGGAGTGATAAGGATGAATTATTACTTTTTTTGTGATTGTCTGGCCAAATCAGTATCGGTGTAGTGGTGGTGATGGTTGTGTGTGTGTGTGTGTGTGTGTGTGTAAAGGGTAATATGAGTGCAAAATATGGCTCATTATTGTATTTAATTTAGCTAAAGTAGTAAGCTATCAGACTCCAAAGAATCATAGACATGGAGCTGGAAGGACTTTAGAGGTCATTTAGTTCAACTCCCTTAATTTATACTTGAGGAAACCAGGTCTACAAAAAATAAGCAACTTGCCCAAGATCACTCAGGTAACAAGTGGCAGAGCAGGGATTTGAATCCAAATCCTAGAGTGCTACATTTATAGTCAGGAAGAACTGAGTTCAAATCCTTTCTCAGATACATGCTATCTATGTGATGCTGGGCAAGTCGCTTTATCTCTTTCCAATTCAGTTTCCCATAAGTAAAATGGAGCTAGTGATAGCATTTACCTCAGAGTTATTGTGAAGATCACATGAGATAACATATATGAAGTGCTTTGTACACCTTAAAGCACTATGTAAATGCTAGCTATTATTAATATCAATAACAAAGTTATTATAATTAACAACACATTGACATAATTATTTTACTAGTAATAATAATAGTGATGTTCAATTAAGTGGTGCTCCATCCATCCACAATCTGTGAGAAAAAATTGTGTTGGTCTTATTAATAGAAAAATTAATAGTCTTCAAGCTTAACAATGTCTTAAATAAAAGAAAATTTTAGTTTCATTAAAATAATTGACTTAACTACAAATGACATGAAAAATATCATTCAGATTTCTTTATCCACACAGTTCTAAATATGGGGATATATGGATACCCCCAAATGGACTCGCATGGTATATACACATATGTGTATGTGTGTGTATGTGTGTATATATACACACATACATGTCTCTGTCTCTCTACACACACACACACACACACACACACACACACACACACACATATGTAAGCAAGGCCTTAGGCAAGGCTGCTGAAGAGGTGGAAGAGATAAACTAACCCTTAAACTTGCCTATGAAAAAATCTGTGTCCTTTTATGTGAGTTTTGTTGGAGTTTAACATGCAAAACAATCTCAAGGTAGTTGTAATTATCTACCTATAAATAAGCAAACATCTGTAGATCAGCCATGGACTGGGGCCACAGCCATCAACTCACACTTCGGTGACTAGACTTGACCACAGGATGTCACTGTTCCACTGATGTGGACCAGGGAGAGCATTTATGTGGCTGTTAAAAAAGCCCCTTAGTTCTTAAGGAAAACAGCTGGAAAATGACAGCTTTGTGACCATTCAGCCTTAATTATAATGCAAACCTTGTCAGAAAGATTGTTTACAGTAGAAGGCATTTTACATGACAAACTCTTATGTGGCAGAAAGGGTTGGGTCTAGTTTCCAAAAAAACAAATGAACATTTTTCACTCATCTCTTCCCCAAGTTGTGATATTTTGATAGGATGTGGGGTTGTGTGGTGTGGTGTGTATGTCAGATCTTTTTTTGGTTGAGGGGGTGGTGGTGGTGGAGGGAGTTGGGTAATGACAGCTTTTCCAAGAGCTATGAAAAAAAAATGTTTTTTCAAATGAGCAAAGGCATGAATGTGTCACCCAGTGATTGATTGCTCACTGTGCTTCAGCTTTTGATAATTAAGCCCTACTTCTTTCAGGCAAAAGCTATTCTGCCAAATTCAAAATACCTTGGAAAATGTAAAATTAGAACCTTATGAAAGATTAAAAGAGCTAAATATATATGTTTGTAGTTTGACTAAGTGAATGGGTGGGGGAGACTTGATAACCATTTAGAAATCTGTGACTAGCATAAATAGGCAAGGAAAAAGCCAATTATTTACACACATGGAGGAGATAGAATTAGAAGTAATTGATGACATAAAGAAAAAGAAAATTTAGATTGATATCAAGCAAGACTGACTAAGAGCAGAGGCTATTGGATCAGGGCACATTCTTGAAAAGGAAGTGATGACTCTGTAATCTTGAGACATTTAAAATTAGCCAACATGGAACACTGGCCATACTGTATATTAATAGGAAGGTCATCCCCTACCCTCTGCCTTTGCTCTATTCCACCCTAGGAAGAGTTTAGGTTTTCCTACAGCTATAATGTCTGTGAGTCCGTGGTTTTTACTTAGCTACCATCGTCATCTTTCCTTCCCCTTCCCTTCTTCACCTAAATTCTAGAAAGCAGAAATACCACAAGTAAATACAGGTTGAGTCTGTGTGGTTACTTACTGATGCTATAGAGGTATGCTATGGCTTTATATTGTGTTATGAGGCTAAGCCACTCAAGGGTGGCCCCAAACTGAACATTTTGTCTCTGAACATCTTATTCACCTATGTGCTTTCCTTGGACCACTGAATGAGAGAACTAGGAGACATCTTAAATCAATCCCTCATTTTTCACATGGAGAAACTGAGGCCCAGAGGGGAAATAGTAACTCGACCAGGTCACCCAATGACTTCATGGCTGAGTTGATCCCAGAAGCCGGGTCTTCTGATTCCCATTTCTGTGCTTTCACCACTATGGCAGACTTTATGCATTCTGGCTACTTTCCGTTCATGTTAGAACTGGCTATAATATATATGGTATACCCTATCATCAGCTAGTCCTATTTACTATGTATCACCATGACAGACCACAAGACCGCTGCAGAGATTTCTGCCTGATTTACTTGAAGAGAAAACTGCAAAAGATACTTTAAAAGCAAATTCTCTTCCACCCATCTAATGCACGAAGTAAAAAGAAACAACATGGTGGAGTCATTACAAACTTGGCAGAGACAGAAGCATGAGCCTGATAGCTAATACCAGGAGGGACCTGTATTTCACAAATAGTTTCTATCTTGTGGACTACTGCAGTTTATTTGATCTCACTGTGAATCGGAGTCTTATCTGCTCTAGTAATTTATCTCTTTGGAAGGAGAGAGCAGGAGTAAAGACAGATTCAACTGATAAATACACTATTTTCCAGTGTACAATTAGTCTCAGTTAAATGCTCCAACCCACTAAGGGAGCCTGCTTTTGCATGGTGAAATGGATATTTCAGAGCCCCCTCAGTCAATGTAGCTTTCCCCAGATCTCTGGAGAAGCACTTAAGTGACCCAGTGGGAGCTCTTCTAAATGGGTGCAGTGTCTATAAGAGCTCAGAGCACTAAAATAGGAATCAGGAGACCAGTTGGCTCTATTTCCAAAGGTCTCCCAGGACAGCTCTTGGGTCACCCTTCCTATGGGAATCTCTGTTTTTTGGCTCCCTTCATTTCCAAGTGCATTTTTTTCTTATTTATTTTTCTCCTTGCTTCATCTGGTCCAGGATAAAAAGTGGTCTTGGGAGTGAGCCTGCCCTGTCTGGGCAGGCGGCTTGCCCTGACCCAGGGTGAAAGGAGACCCAGATAGCTCAGACCTGCTTTCTATCAGAGCTTCCTTTCCACAGAAACTCCTGAGCTGACTTGGTGGGAATCCAGTGATAAAAACTGGGAACTTGTGCCTCACTTGTAGAAAGGAAAACAAGTAAGAGGAAAAAACTGCTTCCTGCTACTCTTCAATGAGTCGATAAGCTTAATTGGCTGGGTCTGCCTGCTGGACATTGATTGTACCTCCTAATAAAAGTGCTATTGATTGGCAGTTTATTCAACAGGAGCTCACATGGGCTATAGTTCCTTCTAATGTTATTACTCCATCCACTTTTTCCGTTGCCTAGCTCTTTAGTATTAAAAATTGGGTCAAATGCCAAGAACGGCTTCAGTTCTCTTGGACTTTGGGACAACTTTCTGACCTACTCAGGACATGGTATGTCATCCTTCTGAGAAGAGATTCCTTAATAGGCTTCAGGAAGAAGCTGGGTTACTAGGCTATTGTTAAAAGGAGCCATCATTACAATGGGGACAATTTTATGCTTTAATTGGACCTCAGAAATCAACTAAACTGTCACTCCTTGACACCTACTTAATGGAGCTATGATGGCCCAGTGGTGGTGGCAGATTGATGAGGCTGCTGCCCTGAGTTGAAAATGTCCCAAGTAGGAGTGGGTCCTTTGCAGATGACAACGTATACCACCAAGCAAACCACTATGTAAAGGAATCCTGAGTGAAGATAGAACACAGAGTGTTTGTTGGGGACAAAGAAGTTAGCTTGCGATGTTTATGAGAGTCAGTTGTTAACTTGAAATATTCTCCAGTATTCTTCCAGAATCCATTTCCTGGTTAGCTGGCCTAGGATGTTTATATAGGATGATTTACTTACCTTACTTTGTTTTGAAGAGGGTGTCCTCTGGATCTGCCATTTTATTGGTGTTGGAAAATCCCAGTAGGGAAACTCTTTCTACCCATTTTGTTGTTATTGAGTTTTCAGTCAACTCTTTCTACCCATTTTGTTGTTATTGTGTTGTTTCAGTCATGTCTGAGTCTTTGTGACTCCATTTCAGTTTTCTTGGCAAAAGTACTGACTGAAGTGCTTTGCCATTTCCTTCTCCAGATCATTTTACTGGTAAGGAAAGTGAGGTAAACAGTGATGAGTGATTTGCCCAGGGTCACACAGCTAGTAAGGATCTGAGACCTGATCTGAACTCAGGTCTTGATTCTAAGACTCAAACTCTATTTACTTACCACCTAGCTATAGTGCAACAATTGTTATGAAAATTACCTGCTTAAAGAGTTGCCTGGGGATACTAAGACATTAAGTGACTGGCCTCAGGTCTTACAACTAATGTGTCAGAGGTGAGACTTGAACCCTGATCTTCACTCCAAGGTTGGCTCTCTACCCACTATGCCAAGCTGTCTCTCACCTTACATTTTACATAGTGAATTCTTAACTTCTTAAAATGTATTGTCATCTACTATATGATTTTAGTTAATTCAAGTAATATAGGTTTCTAGAATTTAGAGCTGGACGGTCTTGGTTTAATCTTCTCATTTTGCCAATGAAGAAACTGAGCCCAAGAGAAAGGAAGTGATTTATCCAAAGTCCATGATTAGCAGAGGCTGGGATGGAAACTAAATCCATTATCTCTTCCACACTATGTCACAATAAGGTACAGGGCTGAGGGCAAGTATCCTCTCCAGAGGAAAGAGGAACAATCTGAGTTGTAAAGTTGAAGTGTGTTGTCTGAGGTTATACTGCTAGTTAGTGGAGGAATTCCCACTACAACCCGTATTTCCAGATTCCTAGGCTTGTGTCCTTTTAAGACATCAGCCTAGCTTTACTTTCCCTCCTACGTAAGCTCCTGGGATCTTTGTACATTCTATTGGCATAACCTCTCAAAAAGTGAGAGAGAGAAAACCAAATTATCAGGAAGTCCCTAGGAAGTGATAGTGCAACAGATGGTAGATTAGGGAGAGATATTGAGAGGACATCCAAATGAGTGTTTTCTTCTGGATTATAGTGACAGGACAGTAAGAAAAAGCAGGTTTTGGTTATCGTGGTTGATGCCACATTAGAAAAAATACAGGAAAAACACATCCAGGGCTATCTATGTATTATTGTCTTTGAAATTTTCTAAGAGGAAATGGTGTATCAAACATTTTCCTCCAATTCCCCTTTGTGTGAGGTAGCATGTCCCCAAACTATGGAATCATTCTCAGAGCTAGAAGGGACTTGAGACTTTGCTCTAACCCCACCCTCATTTTATACATATGGAAATTGAGGTATAAGGAGGTTAAATGACTTGCCCAATGTCATATAAATATTAAGTAGCAAATTTAAGATTTGAACCCAGGTCCTCCAAATTCTAATCCAGCACCATCCACTATGCCAAGCTTCTCTCTCTCTCTGTTTCTGTCTCTCTGTCTCTCCCTCCCTCTTTTTCTCTTTCCCTTCTCCCTCTGCCTATCTCTGTCTCCATCTCTGACTCTGTCTGTCTGTCTCTCTGCCTAGCCCTCTCCCCCAAATTAAATGTATATAACATATTTATGGCTTAGCCCTGCTGGCTGGGTCTCCAGGTCAAATATGTTTTTCTAAGGAACTCATTCACGGGGAATTCTGGTGGAATAAGTGACCAGTACCAGCTTAGAGAATCTCCAGAAAGGATCCAGGTTCTAGTTTGGAGGGGGTAGAAAGGTGCTTTATGAAGAAAACACCAAAATTTTCTGGTTTCATCAGTGGCCTCAAACAGACTACTAAAGAACAAAGACAACAATCACCATCATTTCCATAGTTCATTCTTATAAAGGGCCTCCCAGCTTGCAATAGCCCTGTATGCCATGGTGTATGTGAATCATTATTTCCATTTTACAGATGAGGAAGTTAAAGCCCAGAGAGACAAAGGGCCAGAGGATTTAGAGTTAGAAGGAACCACTAAAATTACCTAGTTCAACCTCCTCATTTTACAGAATGGGAAACTGAGGTTCAGAGAGTTTTAGTGCCTGGCTACAGGAAGTACTCAGCAGAGCTGGCTTTCCCAGTCTGGGTCCTCAGACTCCAAATCTGGGGGTGCCCTTTCCACAATACTGGAGCATTTATATTTTCCATCCTTCCTCTATCTACTTCCTCCCCAGTCTTCTTCCCTTCCAGATATTCCTGGGTTCCTGGAAGGCATGGAATTTAGGTAGTTGTCAATAAAAAACTCCTAAGTTTCAAAGGGAGAGACTGACTTCTGTTTTGGAGGACAATTTGACCCTTTTCCTAGATCAGACTCACATATTCTTCAGTAGTCTCAAAGGTGAATGATTTGGTATGAACCAAACCATTAAAAGTCCCAAGGGCAATGTGAGGTGTGCCCTTTTAGCAGTGACCTCTTCCATTCTGAAAGGTGAGAAGTAAAAGAATGCCACTGTCCAGAGTGGAGGAGGTTGCATCCAGAAGCAGAGCTGGCCTTGTGGCTTATGATTTCAGGCATCTGAGGAAGGATCCCCTCCACCTAAAAGCCTCCTGACCTGCTTCCTCATTTGATAAATTGCTCTATCAGAGAAGAGAGAGAAAGAAGGCTTTAAAGATAAATATGCCCCTGGGAGAGGCCAAGCTTTGACTGAAACTCATTCACATTGAGCTATAAATGCCTGATATTAAATCCTGTTACAGAGAACAGAGGGAGGCAAAAGAGAGGAAGGAGGTCCTGGGCACCTAAAGGAGGAGGATGGCAATTTACATCAAAGCTGGGAGGAGGAAAGAGGAATTTCACTTATTTCACAGCTTTGCTGAGGGCCATTCCCACTGCAGCTGGTAATGGATTTGTCTTATATGTAATGAGCCGAGTCCCAGCCTTGGATTTTTTCATGGATAGCAAAATTTTGCTTTTCAAAATACCAGGAAAATAGTGACTCCCTACTTGAGATGGAGCAGAAGAGATGATTTCAGCAAGGGAAATATGATAAAGCCTCTTTGGGTCAACAGACTTGAGCTAATAAGTGAATACTTGGGGAAGAAAAAGACAAAATAGTAGTCAGAGGACCTGGGTTCAAATTCTGGCTTTGTCACTTTTATTCATGTGCCTTTGGGCGAGTTCCTTAAACCTTTGGTACTCATTCTCCTCATTTGTAAGATGAAGCAAGTGGACTAAATGAAATTTGTAGTCTATTCTGGTTTTATAATCTTATATAATGTGTGGGGGAGGGGAGCAGTTTACTCAGAGGATACAAGAATCCTTTTGTTTTGTTTTGGTCAGAAGATTCCACTTCTTTCTTTTTTACATTTAATTGACTTGCCTGAAATATTCCTGAAGATATTCCTGAAATATTGGTAAAAACTTATTTTAAATAAAAATCAAATCTAATAATAATATTAATAATAATAGTTAGCATTACTATCACATTTTAAAGCTTGCAAAATGGTTTATAGATGTTGTCTTATTTGATTCTCACAACAACCCTTAGGATAGTTGCTTCTTAATTTTTTTCTTTCTAAGCTACTTTGTCATTTCTAAATTGATTTTCCAAAGTACAGGCTCCTGTAGCACTGAATAGTTGGAATACTACTGTATACAGAGTTAGAAAACATGGATTGGAGTCCAAGCTATGTGACCTTGGGAAGTATATTCACTTCTCTGGATCTCAGTTTCCTCAAATGTAAAATGTAAATGTTGGAGTAGAAGATCTCAGAGGTATCTTCCAGCTTTAAAAGTTTATGGTTTTATGAAAAGGGGGATCATAATAGTTGTATTCTTTAACTCACAGGGTTATTTTGAGAATCAAATGAGAATTAGTCAGTCAGTAAACTACTATGTAGCTACTGTGCCAAGCACTGTGCTAAGTTCTTGGGATACAAAGAAAGGTCAAAACATGATCTCTGGAGGGCATAGCAACTAGATTTGCAAATTCATGTGTAATCATCTTTTTTATTGCACTGTGTTATAGAACTGCTTTTTTTGTTTTGTGAATTGAAAATAAATTAAAACAAATAAACAAAAAATCATGATCTCTGCCCTCAAGCAGCTCACATTCCAATGATGGAGATGACATATAAACAAATGATGCACTTTTAAGATATATACAGAATAAATGGAAGGTAAATCTCAAAGGGAAGGTATTTTCAATGGAGAGCCTGGGAAAGGTCTCCTGAAGAAGGTGAGATTTGAGCTGACTCTTGTAGGTAGTCAGGAGTGGGAGGTGAGAAAGGAGAGCTTTTCAGACATAAGGCACAGCCCATGAAAATATGAGTCAGGAGATAGTGTATCATGTTTGTGGGACAGCAATTAGGCTAGTGCGGCAGGATCACATTCTGTTGGAAAGACAAGAAAAGACCAAGTTATAAAGAGCACCAAATATGAAAAAGAGGTCTTTATATTTGAGCTTGGAGATAATAGAAAGCCATGGGAGTTTATTGAAATGTTCAGCAATGTTTTGAGAAGATCACTTTGGCAGTTGAGTGGGAGATGGATTGGAATGGGGAGAGATTTGAGGCAGGCAGACTGGCCAGAAGGCATTTGTATTAGTCCAAATGTGAGGTAATGAAAGCCTGTACCAGTGGGCAGCTGTGTGGTTGGAGAATAGGGGACAAATATGGGTGGTATTGTGAAGATAGAAATGGACGTAAGATTGGATATGTGGAGTGAGTGAGAGTGAGGAGCCACAGATAACAGTAAGGTTTTAAAGAGGAGTGACTAACTAAAAGTATGTTGCTTCAATAGAGACAGGAAATTTGAGAAAAAGAAAAGGTTTGGGAAAAAAGACACTGAGTTCTATTTTGGACATATTGAGTTTGAGATATGGACTTCTAATCCGACATGTCTAAAATATAGGAAGTGATGTGAGACTTGAACTTGGAGAGAAAAAAAGGTTAGCTATTTTGATCTTGGAATCATCTGCTTAGAAATAATAATTGAACCTATGGAAGCAAATGAAATCACTAAATGAAACAGTATAGGGGAGAAGAGAAGTGAGCCAAGACCTAAACTAAGGACACTGAAGATCCAGAAATGGAGACTGAAGAGTGGTCAGACAGATTAAAGGACTATGAAAACAGTATCACAAAAACTGAAAGGAGAAAGGATCTATGAAAGGGCTGTAACCAACAGTGTGAAACACTTCAGAGAAGTAAAAAAATTATCAAGATTGAGAAAATCTCATTAAATTTAGCAAAGATTATTGGTAACTTTGGAGAGAACAGTTTCATTTGAATGAAGAGATTAGAATACATCAGAGGGTTTAGAAGTAAGTGAGAGGCAAAGTACAGGTACAGTTTTCTCTGGTATACCCAATAAGGGGGAAAAAGAAATAAGACAATAACTGACAGAATTGGCCAATCAAGCAAGACTTTTTTAAGGATGGGGGAGACATGGATATATTTGTAGACACCTTGGAAGCAGCTAGTAGATAGGGACAGATTGAAGATAAAAGAGAGTGGGCATAATAGAGCAATCTGCTGAAGACTGGAGGGAAGGGGATCAAAGATGCATGTCAAGGGGTTTGCTTTGGCAAGGAGAAGGGCATCCTCTTCATGTGCAATAGGTAAAAGATGAGTAGACAAGATGATTGAGTGAGCAAAATAAGGAGGAGGGGGAAAGAGGAATCTTGCAGTAAATGGTTTCAATTTCCTTTCTTTTTTGTTTTTTTTTTTTGTTAAATATGAGCTGAGGTCCTCAGCTGAGAGGGTTGAGGCAAGGGATGCAAGAGAGAATTAAGGAACAATAGAAAAGTTTGAAATGGCCACTGAGGTGAGTAGGATAGAGAGTTAATTAGAGAAGCATAAGAGGATTGCTTTGCTGTAATGAAGGCACAGCTGAGATTAGGAAACATATTTCTAGTAGACTCAGTAAGAAGACCTTCTTGATTTTTCCCCCCAATTTTGTTTGGTAGCATATGAATAGAAGTGAAGGAAACACAGACTGGGAATAATTCAAGGTTGGGGTTTGGCAGGCATAATTAATGATTAGGCAAGGGTATATATGATTCAAGGGTAGAGTATAGAGTAAAGTTGAACTGGTTCCCTAAAGAGACAGAGAAGGGAAGAAAGTATAGTTAATGCAAGGGGAATGATCTGAGAAAGAATTGGGGGGTGGGAGGATTGGAGTTTGCAGTGAAGACAAAGGGGTTATTAGGGGTCTATAAAGCATAGGGAAAGATAGAATGATAAAATATTATGATCAGATAAAAGAATTTTAGAGTTCATAAACATGGAAATGAGACCATCGTTGGTGATGGCAAGAGCAAGTGTATGATTTTGGTGTATAGTTGAAGTGGAGTGGAGTACTGAGTTATTAGTACTGAGTAGACTGAGGACTTGGGAAGCCACACATATGTGTGTGTATGTGCATGTGCATGTGTGCCTGTGAGTGTGTGTGTGTGTGTGTGTGTGTGTGTGCTCGGTCAGGAGATAGAGTAGAGAGGATGACTATGGATTTGTGAGGTGAGTGCAAGTGAAAAGGCAAACATTAACAACAACAACAGCTAGTTTATATAGTGCTCTAAAAATCCAAAAGGCACTTTTCACATGTTAACTATTTGATCTTCAGAACTACTCTGTGAGATAGACACTATTATTATGCCCATTTTACAGTTGAAAAACATGGAGACCCAGTGAGGTTACTTTCACACAGCTAATAAATGTCTGAGGCAAAATTCGAATTTCAAATTTGAAATTCAAGTTCAGATGTTTCTTACCCCAAGACTCATGCTCTATCCATTGCCCCACCTTGCTCTACTTCCACTGATCTCTCTGCTGAGTGGTAAGTGATTTGCATATAAATTTATATAAGTCAGCCTTTATTTAGGGGGAGTCCTAACTCTTGGTGCAGATTGAGAATTATATTTTGTGTACGTGACCAATGTGGAAATTTTTTAATTGAAAAAAATTAAATTAAAAACATAAAAGAGCCCACAGTAGACTCTTTCCAAAAGAATAATCATGGACCAATTTTGTAGGTTTGTATTTCTTTCCTTTCTAGTGGTTTGGCTAGATGGCTCCTGGAGTGGGATGGATGACAGCACCCAGTACAGGGTTCTTCACAATTAGGTAGTCAAATGTCTGTTGGACCGAAACACACCTGCATTATTGTTTCTGTTTATAGGATATTCTGTTTGCAGGAATAGGAATAGCATGGAGTAACCTTGAATCCCTTGTACCTACTTTACCATTTGCAAACAGCTGGGAGTTCAGTTCCCATGCCTTCTTTGGATGTACCTCCAAAAAACATTGCTATGGCTGATGAGATCATTCAGGAAAAAAAAAAACAAAGCCCAGAGGAGTAACATTTTTACATTACAATTCTTCATCAAAAAGAAAGAAGGGGGAAATTTTTCATGATAATCATCTCTGGGCCTCAGTTTCCTCCTCTGTAAAACCAGGGAGCTGTAGCCAGAATGGACTTTGTTTTCTTTGAATGACTCAGCTCGCCTCGTTGAGCTTCCCTGGATGCTGGGGCTTGCTCTTCCGGGGCAGGACCAGAGCTTCCTGTGTGATTAGTCGTGGTGCTGGCTGAGGGGAGGTGTGTTAATGTGGTCTACACTGGGGGAGGTGCCAAGTCAAGAACCAATCGGCCCTGGTCGTTCAGGCGGCGCTTGATGATGTCAAAAACTCTATAAGAGGGGAGAGGACAGCTTGAAGATCCTCCTTTCCTTTTCCGGTTGGAGCCAGAGACACCTACAGCCGAAGCTGAGCTGCCGGTAGCAGAGCTGACTAGAGGCTAGTGGGTAATCTTCTTACCGTAGAGGGGAAGCATGTATACGATTTTGCCTTATACCATCTCGCTTCTCTGTGGCCTTCTGGTTACTCTTGTAAGGCGGACTTATTGGGCCTGGAAGCTTTTGATGAAAATATCAAAATGGGGATGCTGGTTTGTGGGCTTGTTATTGTGGAGTGTAAATACATGCTTTAGTTCTCCTGCCTTCTGCCTAGAGAATTCCTTATATCCTGCGGTTCCGGACCTTTTAGGCACATATGAGATTCTCTTTGAAATCATAAATTCTGCCTTCCTAATATAGGAGCTGAATTCTTTGTTTACAAGATCATAAGTTTAAAGCTAGAAAGGAGTTCAGAAGTTATCTAGCCCTACATTCTTGTTCTTATTTATTTATTTTACGTATAAGGAAACTAAAACCTTGAAAGTAAAGTGACTGGTCCCAAATCCCACAGGTAGTAAGGGACAAAGATGAGTTTTGAACCCAAATCCCCTCTAGCATGCTTTTCACTGTGCCACAAAGATCTTTTCAGTTGGTACATTCTGAGTTCTAAGTTCCCTTTCTTCCTCAGCAATTGGATCTTTTCTCTTTTCTTGCATTCACTGAACCCCTTTTCTCTTCTGAAGGTCATCCACTTTCATTTATCTCTTCCAGCCTCACTAACAGCACAGTGAGGTAGGCATGGAGGGAGAGATTTTTGACTGATGAATGGAACTAGGTGGATCAGTAAAATAGCAAAGTTTGGTAACAGCATGGTAAGGCTGGGTAAGACTTTAGGTCTCCCAGGTCAGTCTTTTTCCACTACACCTAACAATTCCTGGTGACTATACTTCATTAAAATTAAGAGTGAATCACTATTAAGACTCACTCACATTTACATTGTACTTTATAGTTTACAGAGTATTTTCCTCATAATTGCCTTGTAAGGCACACAGAACAAATATTCCTATCCATATTTTGTAGATGAAGAAACTTAGACCCAGGAAGGTAGAGTAATTTCACCAGAGTTCTACAGTGAGCAGAATTTGAATACAGGTTTTTCTTGATTCATTTCCACAGTCCTACTGCAAGTTAATGAAAAAAACAGGAAGTTATAAGATCACGAGATTTAGCATTGGAAAGAACCTCAACGGTCCTTTGGTTTCATACCATTTTTTAAGAAAGGTGGATGGCGATAGATAGTCTTCCAGGAGCCAAGATAGTGGAGTATGGAGTAAACCACTGCAACTCTCCCATGCTCACCTCCAAACAACCATAAAATATAGCCCCCAAACAAATCCTTGAACAGCAGAACCAGAAAAAAGATGGGGTGAAAGAATCTTTCAACCCAAGAAACTTTGAGGATCATCAAGAAATGTCCAGGTGAAAGGGGAGTACAACTCAGGATGGGAAACATCCCAGAAAGTCAGAAGCAAGCCCCACCTCAGCAAACCAGCAGAAGATACTGAGCCCCAGTGTGGTGGAGCAGGCAAATGCCAGCACCAGGACCCCACCATCACCATCCCACATGCCTTAGCTTATCCAGTGAAACCTAGAGACTCCATCTTTGAGAACCACCTCATGCTTCAGTGTAGCCCCAGGCAAACAGGCATCCTCCAGAAGCCTGACCACAGTGCTTCAATGTAGCCATGGAGAAACGCAGAAACACCCCATGGGGCCTCAGCACATGCCAGACACCACCACTATGACCTCACCTCAACACCAGATAAGTTGCCAGACCCCTACAGCCTATAGCAGCACCAGCGAACCCGCACCTCACCCCTTCAACACAGCACCAGACATAAGGGTCCCCTGTGGGCCTCAGGGCAACATCAGTGCAGCACCAGGTAAAAAGCCAGGGCCTGCAGCCACTAGCAAAAGAAGCAGGAGGCCGTGCCTCTGCCACCTTGGGAAAAGAACTCAAATTTAAAAGAAAAGATAAAGGCCAAAAAAATTTTAAAAGATGAGAAAACAATAAAAAAGAATCTGACATAGAAAGTTATGGTGACAGGAAAGACCAATGAATAAACTCAGAAGAGGACAACAATGTCAAAATACCTATGGGCAAAACCCCAAAGCAAAATGGGAAGTGGTCTCAAGCCCAGAAAGAACTCATCGAAGAGCTCAAAAAAGAGCTTAAAATTATATGAGAGATAGAAAGAAAAATGGGAAAAGAAATGAGAGTGGTGCAAGAGAATTATGAAAAAAGAGTCAACAATTTGGAAAACTATTAAAAAGTAGAATTGACCAAATGGAAAAGGAGATAAAAAATCCACTGAAGAAAACAACTCCTTAAAGAGTATAATTGACCAAATGAAAAAGAAAGTACAAAAGCTAATTAAAGAAAACAATGCCTTAAAAGTTAGAATTGGGCAAGTAGAAGCTAATGACTTTATGAGACATCGTGAATCAAACAAACAAATTCAAAAGAATGAAAAAAATGGAAGAAAATGTAAAATACCTCATGGAAAGAACAACTGACCTGGAAATCAGATCCAGAAAAAACAATATAAGAATCATTGGACTACCTGAAAGCCATAATCAAAAGGAAGACCTGGACAGCATCTTTCAAGAAATTATCAAGGAAAACTGCCTTGATGTCCTGGAATCATAGGGCAAAATACGCATTGAAAGAATCCACTGATCATCTCAGAAAAGAGATCCCAAAATAAAAATCTCAATAAACATTCTAGCCAAAATTCAGAACTATCGGGTCAAGGGGAAAATACTGTAAGTGGCCAGAAAGAAACAATTCAAATGTTGGAGAGTCACAATCAGGATCACACAGGACCTGGCAGCTGCAACATTAAAAGATCAGAGGTCGGGCGGCTGGTAAGCACGGACTAGAGTGAGCTCCGTACCCGAGTCCCTCCAAAAACCTATAAAAATGGCTCTGAACCAATTCTAGAACGGCAGAACCCACAGAACAGCAGAGGGAAGCAGGGCTCCAGCCCAGGACAGCCCGGATGGTCTCTGGGTGAGCTCTATTCCACACGGAGCTGGGAGCTGGGAGCTGGGAGCTGGGAACGGAGTGGAGCAGAGCCCAGCCTGAGCGGCGTGGACGATCCGGACCGGAAGCCGGGCGGAGGGGGCCCTAGCGCCCTGAATACGTGAGCAGTTACCAGACCCCTCGACCCACAAACACCAAAGACTGCAGAGAAGGTTAGTGGGAAAAGCTGCGAGAGTGGAAGGAGTTCACGGTTCGGCTTCCAGCCCCGGGGGCAGCGGAGGGGGGGCAGCTACAGCTGTTGTTACTTCCGGCTCCAGGCCCACCTGGTGGGGGGAATTAAGTGGCGGATCACAGCAGGGGTGCACAGCCTGCCGAAGATCTGAGCCCAGTCTGGACTGGGGGTCCTTGGGAAAGGAGGAGTGCGGCTCTGACAGAGCTGGCACCTCCCCCCCAAACGTAGAACATAGAACTCTGTAATCTACAAGCAGTCATACCCCACTGAAAAGCTCAAGGGTCAAGTTAGTTGGTTGGGAATATGGCCAGGACGCGAAAACGCGCCCAGATTCAGTCTCAGACTTTGGATTCTTTCTTTGGTGACAAAGAAGACCAAAACATACAGCCTAAAGAAGACAACAAAGTCATAGAGCCTACAACCAAAGCCTCCAAGAAAAACATGAACTGGCCCCAGACCATAGAAGAACTCAAAAAGGATTTGGAAAAGCAAGTTAGAGAAGTAGAGGAAAAATTGGGAAGAGAAATAAGAAGGATGCGAGAAAACCATGAAAAACAAGTCAATGACTTGCTAAAGGAGACCCAAAAAAATACTGAAAAATACACTGAAGAAAACAACACCTTACAAAATAGACTAACTCAAATGGCAAAAGAGCTCCAAAAAGCCAATGAGGAGAAGAATTCCTTGAAAGGCAGAATTAGCCAAATGGAAAAGGAGGTCCAAAAGACCACTGAAGAAAATACTACTTTAAAAATTAGATTGGAGCAAGTGGAAGCTAGTGACTTTATGAGAAATCAGGATATTATAAAACAGAACCAGAGGAATGAAAAAATGGAAGACAATGTGAAATATCTCCTTGGAAAAACCACTGACCTGGAAAATAGATCCAGGAGAGATAATTTAAAAATTATTGGACTACCTGAAAGCCATGATCAAAAAAAGAGCCTAGATACCATCTTTCAAGAAATTATCAAGGAGAACTGCCCTGATATTCTAGAGCCACAGGGCAAAATAGAAATTGAAAGAATCCATCGATCGCCTCCGCAAATAGATCCCAAAAAGAAATCTCCTAGGAATATTGTTGCCAAATTCCAGAGCTCCCAGATCAAGGAGAAAATACTGCAAGCAGCCAGAAAGAAACAATTTGAATATTGTGGAAACCCAATCAGAATAACCCAAGACCTGGCAGCTTCTACATTAAGAGATCGAAGGGCGTGGAATGCGATATTCCGGAGGTCAATGGAGCTAGGATTAAAACCTAGAATCACCTACCCAGCAAAACTGAGTATCATGTTCCAAGGCAAAATATGGACTTTCAATAAAATGGAGGACTTTCAAGCTTTCTCAGTGAAAAGACCAGAACTGAATAGAAAATTTGACTTTCAAACACAAGAATCAAGAGAAGCATGAAAAGGTAATCAAGAAACGGAAATTGCAAGGGACTTACTAAAGTTGAACTGTTTTGTTTACATTCCTACATGGAAAGATGATGAGTATGATTCATGAGACCTCAGTATTAGGGTAGTTGAAGGGAATATGCATATATATATATGCATATATATGTTTATGTATATATATAAGTGAATGTGTATGTATGCATGTATGTATGTGTATATGTATTTATGTGTATGTATGTGTGTATATATATATATATATATATATATATATATATGTAAAAGAAAGAGAGCAGACACAGGGTGAGTTGAGGATGAAGGGAAGATAGCTAAAAGAAATAAAATGAAATTAAGGGATGAGAGAGTAACTTACTGAGAGAGGGAGATAGGGAGAGATAGAATGGGGTGGATTATCTCCCATAAAGGTGGCAAGAGGAAGCAGTTCTAGGAGAGGAGGGGAGTGGGCAGGTGAGGGGGGAATGAGTGAACCTTGCTCTCATCAGATTTGGCCTGAGGGGGAATACCATACATACTCAGTTGGGTATCTTACCCCACAGGAAAGAAGAGGGAGGAAGATAAAAAAAAAATAAAAGGCAGGGGGATGATGGAGTGGAGGGCAGATGGGGGTGGAGGTAATTAAAACAAACACTTTGGAAAGGGGACAGGGTCAAGGAAGAAAATTCAATAAAGCGGGATGGGTTGGGAAGGAGCAAAATGTAGTTAGCCTTTCACAACATGAATATTGTGGAAGGGTTATACATAATAATACATGTGTGGCCTAGGTTGAATTGCTCAACTTCTTAGGGAGGGTGGGTGGGAAGGGAAGAGGGAAGGGAATTTGGAACTCAAAGTTTTAAAATCAGATGTTCAAAAACAAAAAAACTTTTTGTATGCAACTAAAAAATAAGATACACAGGCAATGGGGCGTAGAAATTTATCTTGCCCTACAAGAAAGGAAGGGAAAAGGGGATGAGAGGGGAGGGGGGTGATAGAGGGGAGGACTGACTGGGGAATAGGGCAACCAGAATATACGCCATCTTGGAGTGGGGGGGGAGGGCAGAAATGGGGAGAAAATTTGTAATTCAAACTGTTGTGAAAATCAATGCTGAAAACCAAATATGTTAAATAAATAAATTGCATTAAAAAAAATGAAAAAAAAAAAAAAAGAAAATACTCAATTTGACTTTTTTGCCAATTTGAAAGTGTCTCACAGACGCTGTTATGATTTTTGATTACTAAAAATGTAAAGCATTTATTTTCTACATTTTTAATCTCACATTTTAAATAAATAGTTTAAAGCAAAAAAAAAAAAAAAAAAAAAAAAAAAAAAGATCAGAGGTCATGGAACACGATATTCCAGAGGGCAAAAGAACTAGGACTACAACCAAGAATCACTTACCCAGCAAAATTAAGCATAATATATGAAGGGAAAAATGGTAATTCAATGAAATAGAAGGATTTCAAGTCTTCATAAGGGCGAAAACCAGAACTAAACCAAAAATTTAACCTCCTATTAATATCAAGACACAAAAGAAGCACAAACAGGTAAAAAAGGGAAAAGTAAATAAGAGACTCAACAGAGCTAAACTGTTTACATCCCTACACAAGGAATTGATACTTGTAACTCCTAAAAATTGTATCACTAACAGTACAGATAGAGGGAATATACATAAACAGACGATACAGGTATAAGATGAATTTGAGGTGCTGACATTAAAAAAAATTAAGAGATGAGAAAGAAGACTACAAAGGGTGAGGAAGGAAGGGAGAGGTAGAATGGGGTAAATTATCTCACATGCAGAGGTGAGAAAGACCTTTTACAGTAGAAGGGAAGATGGGAGGGTTAATGATGGGCATCCTTTGAACCTTACTTTCATCAGTATTGGCTCAAAGATGGAACAATATACACAGTTGCATATAGAAATCTATCTAACCCAACAGGTAAGTAGGAGGGGAGGAGATTAAATAAAGTGGGATGGGAGGGGGGGAACTGAAATAAAGGAGGGCAGATCAGCAGAAAGTGGTAGACAGAAGTGAATCACTGGTGAGGTAGAAAAGGGTGAAAGGAGAGAGAGGACAAACAGGAGGTAGAATAGGATGGAGGGAAATACACAGGTAGTAATCATAACTGGGAATGTGAATGGGATGCACTCTCCCATAAAATAGAAGTGAATGCCAGAGTAGATAAAAAACCATAATCCCACAACATGTTACTTACGAGAAACACACTTGATATTCCCCAATTGATAAATGGTCAAAAGATATGAACAGGCAGTTTTCAGATGAAGAAATTAAAGCTATCTGTAGTCACATGAAAAAATGCTCTATATCAGAAATACAAACTGAAACAACTCTGAGGTACCACACCATACCTATCAGATTGGCTAACATGACAAAATAGGAAAATGATGAATGTTGGAGAAGATGTGGGAAAATTGGAACACTAATACACTGTTGGTGGAGTTGTGAACTGATCCAACCATGCTGGAGAACAATTTGGAAATATGCCCAAAACGCTATAAAAATGTGCACACCCTTTGATCCAGCAATATCACTACTAGGTCTGTAACCCAAAGACATCATAAAAAAGGGAAAGAACCTACATGTACAAAATATTTATAGCAGCTCTGTTTTTTTGGTGGCAAAGAATTGGAAATTGAGGGAATGCCCATCAACTGGGAAATGACTGAACAAGTTGTATTATATGAATATAATGGAATACCATCATTCTCTAAGAAATGGTGAGTAGGCAGATTTCAGAAAAACCTGAAAAGACTTGCATGAATTGATTTTGAGTGAAGTAGGCAGAACCAGGAGAAAATTGTACACGGTAACAGCAATATTGTGTGATGACTGACTTTGTTAGAATTAGTTCTTCTCAGCAATGCAATGATCTAAGACAATTCCGGAGGACTCATGATGGGAAAATGCTGTCCACATCCAGAAAGAACTATGGAGTCTGAATGTAGATTGAAGTATACTATTTCCTCTCTTTTTGTCGTTGTTTTTTTTCTTTCTTATGGTTTTTCCCTTTTGCTCTGATTCTTCTTTTACAACACGATTAATGTGGAAATATTTTTAATATGATTGTACATGTGTAGCCTATATCAGACTGTATTGGGGAAGGTGGAAAGGACAGATGGGAAAAAATTTAGAACTCAAAATTTTATAAAAGTAAATGTTGAAAACTAATAATAATAAAGAAAAATACTTGAAGCAGAGAGACACACAAAGTAAAGGTAAGGGGCTGGAGCAGAATCTATTATACCTCAGTTGAAGGAAAAAAAGCAGAGTTAGCAAGCCCGATCTTAGACAAAGGAAAAGCAAAAAAAACCAGACCAAATTAAAAGAGATATGGAAGGAAATTATATCTTGCTAAAAGATATCACAGACAATGAAGCAATCACATTAGAAGAGCAGGGAATAGCCTACATGTCAGATCTATGGGGAGGAGAAAATTTCATGACCAAATAAGAGATAGAGAACATTATGAAATGTAGAATAAATAATTTTGATCATATTAAATTTAATAGCTTTTGTACAAACAAAACCAATGCAACCACAATTAGAAGGAAAGCAGAAAGCTGGGAAACAATCTTTATGCCAAATATCTCCTAAAGGCCTCGTTTCTCAAATATATAAGGAATGAGTCAAATTCATGAGAATATAAGCCATTTCCCAATCGATAAATAGTCAAAGAATATGAGCATGCAGTTTCTAGATGAAGAAATCAAAGGCATATGAAGAAGTGCTCTAAATCACTATTGATTAGAGAAATACAAATTAAAATGACTCTGAAATACCACCTCACACCAATCAGCTTGGCTAATATGACAAAAAGGGAAAATGATAAGTGTTGGAGAGGATGTGGGAAAATTGAGACACTAATGCATTGTTGATAGAGTTGTGAACAGGTTCAACCATTCTGGAAAGCAATTTGGAACTATGCCCAGAGAACAAGGAAACTGTGCATACCCTCTGATGCAAAAATACCATTACTAGGTCTGTATCCCAAAGAGATTATCAAAAAGGGAAAAGGACCTCCATGTGAAAAGTATTTATAGTAGCTCTTTCCAGGATAGCAAAATATTAAAAATTGAGGGGATGCCCATTAACTGTGGAATGGCTGAAAAAGTCATGGGATATGAATGTAATGGAATACAATTGTGCAATAAGAAATGATGAACAGGCAGATTTCAGAGAAATCTGGAAAGCCTTGTACAAACTGATGCAAAGTGAAATGAGCAGAATGAGGAAAACATTATACATAGTATCAGCAAAATCAACTATGAATGACTCAGCTCTTCTCAGCAACACAATGATCCAAAACAAGTAAAAAGGACTCAAGAAGGAAAATGCTCTCCATATCCAGATAAAGAACTAATAGACCCTGAATGCAGATCAAAGCATATTTGTTTTCACTTACTTTATTCTTTCTCATGGTTTTATTTCCTTTTGATCTATTTCTTCATCCACAACTGTGACAAATATGGAAATGTTTTACATGATAGCACATATATAAACTATAACCAACTCTCTGCCATTTTCAGAAGAGGGGAGGGGAGGGAGGGAGAAAAATTTGGAACTCAAAATCTTGTAAAAATGAATGCTAAAAATGTTTTTGACATGTAATTAGGAAAAAATACAATTTTAAAAAGAAGGGGAGGTGGGGGAGCTGAGGACTAGAGAAAAAGAAGTGACTTCCTCAAGAGCATAGAGATAGCAACAGACTTGTGATTTAACTTAGGTCTTCTGGCTCCAAGTCCCATTCTCCATGACATCATTCTTGGATCAGAAATAAACCTTTTGCACACAGATCTCCATGCGCTGCAAACCTACACATTCAAATATGTTCTGTTAGATTTTGGCAGAATGAAAGCAATCCAGGAACAAGTTTCTGGATATTCAAAGTGTCTGATGTGGGAGAACTTCTATTTCATTAGCATTTGCTCTCAAAGCCATTCCCCTTTCTGAAGCTTGCCTCTCACACACCTCTTCCAATACAAAGTTATTCCACTGACTTTGCCACCCACCAATCATTAATCCTCATTATGACTGACCTCATAATAACATTTGCTTATAAATCTTAAAAGTCTCAGCACCTGATTACAGTGCAATAAAAAGACCATAATGTAAATTAATGCATTACATTCAGTGCTATTTAAATGATGAGGGGAGAGAAAGTTCATAAAATACCTAAATATTCTTTTTCTCTCTAGGCCCTGAAGTTCTCTCTTTAGAACTCAAGTTTTCCAAAGCATTTCATAAATATGAGAAACATCAGGTAGGTGAGAACTAATTCACATGGGAGGCATGCAACCTTATTATTTCAATTAAGGAAATATTTAACAAATGCCTAATTTGTGCAGGAATCAGTGCCAAATGCTGGGGAAAGAAATATAAAAACCAACCCAATCCCTGCCCTCATAGAACTTCCTGTTCATCAAGAAGATGAGATGGGTACAAATAGCTATAAGTTAAGAGATGTGGTTGGGCATACCAGTATGAAAGTTTCAAGGAGGGAAGAAGTTTGATTTTTAGTTTGGGTAGAGGGGATTGGAGAAGCCTTCATGAAAGTGATGCCAAAGCTGAGTTTTGAAAGAAAAGAAGGATTTCAATAGGCACAGGTACAGGGAGGATAGTTTGAGGCATGTGTAATGGGGGCAGCTGTGGAGGGCAAAGTGATTTGGGGCAACATCAATTGATCTCTTTTGGCTGGTGTCTGACCTGAAGGCAGTGAGCAGTGTGATACGGATACATGGACAGAGAGGAGTCAAAGGTTGTCGATTCTCCCTAAGCCTCCAACCATTAGAGATCACGAAATATATTACTTAATGTCATACTTTCCTCTTGCCCCTGTCTCGCAAGAGACCAGTGTTTTGCCTCTATAAAAACCTAAGAAAAGCTGCCCAGCCACTGACCTGTTTTTCATATTTATCATCTTCACAATAGGTATAATTTAGAATCAATGATTATTTATAAAGTATTTTGTAAATCTTGTGTTATAAGGACAAAAGTCAACATCCGCCTTCCTCTTGGTGTAAGTCAGATGATGTAATCCCTGCCATCTTCTTTTTTCACCTATTCCTTCTTATTTTATTTTTAAGATCCATCTGTTTTAAGTCTATTTTAAAATTTCATTTAATGTTAATTGTATTTATATTTTTATTTCACTGTCACTTACCAGTAACATACAACCTCTGTGCTACCATAGCACACAACCTTATAATGCATGCTACCCTCCAATGTAACAAAGAAAAACCACTGATTGACACAAAGTGATGCAACAAGCTTGTCTGAGAGCACATGCAGCATTCTGAATCTAAGAAAAGGGAAATATTTCATCATCAGTACTTTGGAATTTACATGTCTAACTCTCTCTATAACATGGGTTTGGAACTTTGTCAGCCCAACACAAGGTATTTATGCACATGCGCTATTCATACAAATGGCTGCCAAGAAGTCATCTATGTAAAGAATGTCAGGTCTGGAGAGCACGTATTGATTCTGTAGTCATGTGAGGTGAAGGGAAGGCAATAAGCACTCACGTAGTGTGTACTATGGGCCAGGTACTGTGCTAAGTACTTTTTAAGAACATAATCCAATTTGATCCTCACAACTCTTTTAGGAAGGTGCTTTTATAATCTCCATTTTACAGTTGGGGGAAATGAAGCAAAGAGAGGTTAAATGGCTTGCCCAGCATCCCATAGCTAATAATTATCTGAAGCTGAATTTGAACTCAGGTCTTTCTGACTCCAGGTCCAGGGTTCTATCCTCTGTGCCACCAGCTTCTTCTGATATGTAGACATGAAAGAATTTATAATCATTGATTCTAAATTATACCTGTTCTGAAGATGACAAGATCATATAGTCTGACTCTCTCATTTTACAGATGGGGAAACCGAGTCCCAGAAAGGGGAAGCTCAAAATCACACATAAAGCTAGTTAGAGACAGAACCAAGGATAGAATCAAGGTCTCCTGAATTTATATCCATTATTTCATTCAAAAGTCCTATCTTGCTACCTAAGTCACCTTTGATTCTCTAAGGCTTCATTTGTGCTCCAGATTGTTTCTGCTGTCTGAGGCCCCCATCTAGGTTATAGGGAGGCTCATTCCTAGTAGCGTGGCCACTAGGTGATAAATTATTTGACTAGAGCAAATAATGAAGTGAAGAAACATTATGACTGACCTAAATCTTGTGCAGCTTCCTTCTACTTGAACAGTGACAATGGCAGAAGAAAGACAGAGGGTGATAAGAATCACAGTTTTAAAGCATGTATTAGCGTTAATTTGACTATAGGTTCTCTAAATGTTATCTTCATCCAGGAAATTAATATATTTTTGTATGACCTGAATTATAAGATTAACAATATTGCAACAAATGGAAACAGAAGCCCAAAGGAAATTATAACTAAGTGAAAGAATTACTCACAGCTTTTACTTAGACAGGCAAATAAAGGATTTGGTGGAGTTGGTTTCATTGTGCGTCCAAAGGCAACAATAACATCATTTCATGGAATCCTCATCATTCAGTGCTTACAATGAGCATGAGCGAAAGTACCACCACAGAGAGAATTACAATGTGAAATCTGCTACCGGGAATGAAGCAGCACAGAAACGTTTATAAAAATTCCACAAGGTCCTCCAAACCAAGCGAATAGTTACAATAATACTTGGTGGAAAAGTTGGAGAGGATGGTAAATACACACACACATGTTGGAAAATGTAGTTCAGAATTTAAAAGTGAAATAAGCCAGAAGATTATAGTTGGCTCCGGAGTCTTATGTCTGTGAACCATGAGTATTTTATTCAAGGGGAGTCATAAAGCGATGAACATAGTAAGAACATTACAAAATATAATATTGGCTACATCTTAATAGACAGAAGGGGGTTGGTCAAGTAGAGTTTTACATTTCAATAGCTACAACTACACTAAGACTCGTGGAGTGCCCTGTATTTTAAATTTTTAAACTTTGTTTACTGATGGTACAAAAAGGTTTTTTCTCTTAAAGGGAATAGGATTGAATATGCTTTATCATCTTAGCAAATTCCTTGTACATAGGACATACTTTTAAATGATTACTTTTTAGTAATTAATTATTTGGTTAATTTGATCAATGAAGCTAGGAAAGCAAGTGAGTTTCTATTTTTATGTGCTTAAAAAAGAAACATAATAAAACAATCCAAAGACAGATCATAATTGTTAGAGAACATTATCGCACTTAATAAATTCTTGTTGATGGATTGATTGGTTTTCAAGAGAGCTGAAAAATAATTAATCATTAGGAAAACACATGGATAGTATCATTACTTCCCCTCTTCAAAGGTATAATCCTGAGCCCATGAGTTTATTTGTGTATGGAATTGATGGGGAAAATTCCTTGACCAACATGGATGCATTGGTTAGTTGATGTTTGTGTGGCACTTAGAATATTGAGCAGAATTTTTGGTTGTGCTCTCTCAGGTATTTGAGCTTCTTTCTGAAAAAAAAAGGTCTATCTTCTTTTGATGGGTGTCTTCATCCAGTGATTCTGTGTGGTTTCTCATCATGGAGTGTCACAAACCCTGCAGAAATAAGCTTAGGTTCCTCAAAGGGCAATGGAGAGGTGCCTAAGGGGCATGAGTGGATTAGCTCATGTTCCCAAGCAGTAATGGCAAGAGTAGGGCCATCAGAGGATCTAATCTGAGAAGGATATGGCTAGACAAAGAAAGTGGGCCGCTCATGGGACAAGAGCAAGGGATAATCCAAGGATTCCCCATGTACTCCATTGATATCCTCAAAACGTCAAGATAAGTAGAGGGATGAGCCTCCCAGGAGAAATATTATATAAGGACTTGGACCAGAGTCACACAGGGTGAGAAGGCATGGATGAGTTGTTATCTGCACTATTGGAGGGAGTACCTACATAAATGGGAGTGTGGATGCATTGAACTACCTGGTATTTGTTCATATCCTGGCATAATCTGACCAGGACTTTTCCTCTTCATATTGAATACCAGCTAGGGTAGGCCTCTGTACTGGGGATCAAGATGGGCTTCTAGCACTTATTCAACCAAGCGCCCTTGAAGAGTTTGGCCTTTGTTTCCTTTGATTAATTCAGTATCTTTGATTGAGTCTAACAACAGGCTAAGCCCCAGGCCCAAACCCCTAGCTATTAGGTGCTAAGCCTACGTGGGTGTGAATTGGTAACTAAGGTGGGGCTCCAGGTGGGGCCAATGAAGGGAAGTGCTAACTCTAGAGCCCATAGTAACAGCTTAAGTTCTGGTCGCTCATATGATGTTTGATGAAGGCTAAAGAGTGAATAAAAAGGGAAGACAGAGCTATTTGCTTAGGGCTCTCACTCTTGGTGGTGGGCTGATGTGGAGACTCTGGGCAGCTATAGTTAAGCGCCCTCCAGCTTGCCCAGATGTTCGGACTTGGTTAAATTCTGGTAACTATGAATTGGGATTTGAATCAGACAAGGCCTGTCTGTTGATGTTTGTAATTTATTTGTATTTGCTCTGAAGTTCAGGGTGCTGGCTTTTTCCCTTGAACTAAGTGAATGATATTTGTATGCTGGATTAAAGTAAGATTGTTAACCCCTTAACACTGCTTTCCTTAGTAAAGCAGATCAAAAGAACCTAGGCTTGCAGCATTCTGTGAGCTGGTTGTTGTTGGTTTTACACCCCCACAGCAGCTGCTAGCCGGATTGTTGAAACAGCCTCTCTGATACTCAAGGAAAGAAAAAAGGAAACAGGCATTATTAAAGATCTACTATGTGCCAGGCATTGTGCTGGGAGCTTTGCGAACATTCTTCCTCTATCTTCACACCAACCCTGGGAATTAAATGCTATTGTCATCCACATTTTACAGTTGAGGAAACTGAGGCAGACAAAAGTTAAGTTACTTTCTCAAGGTGACACAGCTAGTATCTGAGAATGTATTTGACCTCAGATCTTCCTGATGCCAGGCTCGGTTCTCTGTCCATTGAATCACACATGATTGTGACAGAAGGAATATCCATTACTGCTATTATGCTGTGACACTCAAGGAACAAAATTCCATGGGGAGAGAAAGTTTTGCTGTCATGATTAATTTTGCTGAAGGAAATATAGAAAAGTGCTTTCCATAGCCTTCAGGCTTATGAATGAAAACAGCAACTCACCGAAATGAGGAGACATTTAAATCACCTTTGTGGTCTTTTACTATTGATTAAGGTAAATACTTTACTGATGCTATTAATCGATACACCTATAAATTGTTGAAATATGATGTTTTTACTGTATGTTTAATGTTTCTGTCTTTAATTGAGTTACGTTCTCCTCAGTCTAAAATGATGAAGTGAAAGTTAGAAATCATTTTGCTTCTGACAAAAATAAATGACTTTCTTAAGTTGCTCACCTTGAAAGGACTTTGTGTTTCAGCAGCATGTTGTGATGGGAAGAGACTTGAGCTAGGATTTAGGACACCTAAGTGATAATGCTGGATCTAGAACTCAACCGTGTGGCCTTGGACACAGGCTGAGAAAAGCCTCTCACCACTCTGATTCTTTGATTCCTCATATGTAAATTAATGAAATACCCTACTTTGTCTTTCAAGGTCATTGTGTGAATCAAACAACAGGATAGACATAAAACATTGGGGGGCAGGGAGCTACTAAGTGGCACAGTGGATAGAGGGCTGGGCTTGGAATCTGGAAGGCCTAAGTTCAAATCTGGCCTCAGACACCTACTAGCTGTGTGACCCTGGGGAAGTCACTTAACCTTGTTGGCCTCAGTTTCCTCATCTGTTAAGTGATCTAGAGAAGGAAATGGCAAATCACTCCAGTATTTCTGCCAAAAAAACTCCAAATGGGGTCACAAAGAGTCAGACATGATTGAAAAACAACTGAATGACAACAGACAAAAAGAAACAGCATGAAGTGATGGAACAGAAGATTTGGCCTTTGAGTCAGGAGAACCTGAGTTCAAGTCACTGAGGAACTTTCCTCTACCAATGCAAAAAATCAACCTGCTCAGTAATTTATAGTCTTAGAGGATTGCTTTGGACATTGAGAGATCAATAGATTTACCAATGACCACACGAAAGGGATGTGTCGGAGGCAGGTCTTAAACCCAGTTCTTCTTGACTCCAAGACAGGCTGTCATACCACTATATCGCACTCATCATCATCCTCATCCTCCTCCTCCTCCTCCTCCCCATCCTTTCACTCTCCATTTTATGTATCCTGGAGCTCAAGTAGAAACAGTCCTGGCGTATGTGATTACCCTGCTATTATTCTTTTATATTTAGGGTTTAGATAATTAGCCTATAGGTTGCTAAAAAGATTTAATTTTTTCTAATTGAATGAAAGGATTGGGTGTAGGTTCATCCTGATTCACAGAAAACATCTTCAGGACAATTCTAATAGCAGGTAGGATGATGGAGGCAATGTATACTTTAACCTGTCCCCAAATGATTTTCGTTTCTTCCACCAGGTCTCTATATCCTGAGAGCTGTCCAATCCATGCGGATTGGAGTTAATGAGTATTCAAGATAGTGACACCTATTAAATACATTATTCTTCAATTTTATGGGGTTAAGATTTTATCTAAGCAATTGTGCGCAATAATTTTGTCTGTGAAGATAATCTAATTCTAGAACACTTTATTCGTCGAGTAATTCTTTAAGAATATTTTGGAATTTATAATATGGACATTTATAATCAATTAGGTTATGAGTGATAGTGAAATTCTGGTGCATAATTCTGGCCACTTGAATGTTTCTTTCTAGGTGTTTGGTAGGTCCTAAGTTTTCGCAATCTGCAATGATAATGTTGTACAGTTCCGATCTTTTTACCCAAAAATCTATATTAATCAATGTGTCTGAGTTCCTTAAAGATGATCTTTGTGCTGCTGGCTATGACCCTATCTTATATTGCTATAATAACTCCCTCTGTCTTTTATAAACAAATCTGAACAACTAAACTATTTGTTCAATGTTTTAGGCAGCAAATTTTTTGGTTAAATTAATATGAATATCAGTCATGACATTAACTTCTTCACAGGCTCCATTTAGAAATAAAACAATATTAGTTATTTTTGGTAAGTTCAGTGGCACGTACCTGTTGTTACTCTTTACTATTGCTCTATGAAGTGGTGCCTTTTGTTTCAGAAGTATCTCTGCAATTTTTTAAACCTGCTTATTATAAGACTTGGGAGAATATATCAATCAACTTCCTTTCTAAGGAAGCTGCCTTGTAATAATGGAACATGTGTTTCATGAATGCTGCACAGGTTTTTATTTTCATATTTTCTGAATCTGTCATCCATTTTATAACTGCAAAAGTGTAAATTAAGGCTGGTATTTTGAAGACAATAAGTGCTATCAACATTTGTTTGCCATTAAGCTTTGACTTCAGGTTGCCAGTAAGTCTCTTGACATGCACATCCCTAGCTTTCCCCTTGATAACATTACACTCAGTGAGCCTTGTTCAGAGAATTCCAAAGTATTTGTAAGCACTTCCTTTACCCATTGGTGGTTGTTTCTGTTGTTGTTGTTGTTGTTAAGTTTTAATATTTTCCCCCCAAAAATAAATTTGCCACTTTAACTCACCTGGAAACTGACAGAAAGCCTAGATATCAGTTGCATTGTTTTTCATAAGGAGAGCTCCACTTTTAATTCTACCTACCTCTTTTTCTCTCCCTTAATTCCTATGCCTGCTCCAATAGTGAGACCACCAATTAATTTGTCAGCTTAGAGTCAGCTGTGTATAAATACCCATAGTGTCAATCACTCAGTTATGCTAAGTGCAAAATATCAAGCACAAATGGACAAGTTATAGCAATGATGTCAAACACAAATAGAGGCAGGGCCACTAAACTGTATGTAATGATTCCCATGGAGTGCATATTGACTTAGTTTTACAAATGTAATGTTTTCTACCTTTCATTGTATTGTTATTTATTTTACTAAATATTTCTCAATTACATTTTAATTTGGCTTGGGCAGTACTCTGGAGTGTTTGAGGCAGTACGAAGACTCAGATCCATTTTTGACACCTCAGATTTATGTTATCAGACCTGAATACTTTGGTCCTTGGAACATCTGTAGTAGAAGCTCAGCCTGAGCAGCAGCCTCAATTGCTCCCCAAGGGCCAATAATAAAGCTAGCAGTTGAAGCAAGTCTTGATAATAATTAATAGCTCAGTGTGAATGTCTTAGTTACTTTGAGTGAACACCTAGTCCAAGAGGTTATCCTTTCTGCTGTTCCCACAGTTGAAAGGAACTGTTGCTGATTACTCATAGTAGTCACCTCTAAGTCAGAAAGAAGCCAATGCTGATCAGTCCTGAGCTCATTAGAAACGTTCCCGGTGTAAAAAACTTTACACTTAGAAAAGCAGCTATTCTGTCTCCCATAGTGGTCATGCATTTGGAGGAATATAAATATGCAGTGGGATAGGGAATGGGAACTTTTTCTAGAATCCTAGAATACTAGCAATAGAATGACCAGCATCTGGGTCCAGGCAAGCCACTGAAAATCAGGGCATAATAGTCCAAGCAAGGCTTTGAGTCTTCATTGTAAATGCTCATTACAAAATGAAAATCTTCACACAGAGAGCAGAATTTTCTGGCAGTAAAACTGCATTCATAAAAAGTCATTTTTAAGTCCTTCACTGTTCCTCCTCGTGCTCTGTGTTATACACTAGGCAGCTATTTGCCTCACCAACCCCTCACCGTAATAGAAAGAATCCTTAGATTTTAGAATATTGGAGCCAGAAGGCTCCTTGCAGATCATCTAGCCCAACCCCCTAATCTTGTGGATAAGAAAACTGAGGCCAAAGAGAGGGCAAGAGACTTGTCCAAGCTTACACAACAGGTGTTGAAGCCTAACGAAGATTTAATGTCAACCAATATACTGACAGTGGGAATTGAGGTCTCCTGACAATGTACTAGAAGCAGCCCCAAAGCTCATATTGTACCAAGTCTGGACAGCAGACAATGTGTCTTGATAACCACGAGTGTGGGGCCAACCCCAGATAATACTGTGAAGTAAGCAAAGCCCAAATCCTGCTTCAGATCTGCCCGCAGGGAACTTTGTTACCTCCCAGCCGGCCTATGGGCCACACTGAGGAAAGCCCCTTGGAGCAACTTTTCACCAGCAGTGCCCATAACACCCTATATTCTCACATCTTCATTCCCCATCAATCCTTGCCAGACTCATTCTGCAACCCAGGGACCCCTTTGGTTGACTGTCAGTTACAATCCAAGATGTCTGTCAGAAGGCACCAGGAGGGAAGGTGCAGTGATACTCTTGAGCTTTATTCTTTATTATTATGTCATATCATATCATATATCACATCACATCATTATTATATTATATTATTATACCATTATTATATTGTTATTATATTATATGATTATTCTATTTGTTTCTGCTCTTGGCTGGGAAATTGGACCAGCCCAGAAACCCCATGCTGCCAGACAAAGAACCTTCACCACTGAGTAGGAGCTGATATCCCTATGCTCCCCTGTCCCTAGTCTCATTTCAGGGAGGTCCGGAGACATTTTAAAGAGCCATAACCTTCTGCTGAATAATTTTTACAGCACATAAGCTATGAAATTCCACTGGTACATGAGGACGTAAGATGTTTGGAAAAATTGGACAAGAGCATGTTGTTGTTGTTCAGTAGTTTCAGTCATGTCTGACTCCTTATGACCTTGTTCACAGTTTTTTTTGTTTGTTTTTTAGCAATGATGGTGGAGTAGTAGTACATCTTTTCCTTCTCTGTTGGCAAACAAGTTAAGTGACTTGTCCAAAGTCACACAGCTAGGAAGTTTCTGAGGCTGGATTTGAACTCAGGTTTTCTGGAAGTCAAGCCCATCACTCTATCCATTGTACCATCTAGCTGCCCCAATGTTTACCTGATACCTTTATTGATGCATTCAAATGAAAAATATGCAAATATTTACTCTTGTTAAAATGAATACATTTGGTTTTTACCACAAACTCACTTGTGAATATTCTCCTACCTCTCCCTTACCCAAGGAGCTTTCTCATGTAACAAAGTTGTAAAAAGAAGAAAAAAAGTGAAGCAAAACCAATTAATACATCTCTCTGGGCTGAAAATATATACAACATTATGCACCTCGAGTCCTCCTCAAAGGGAGTGAGGCATATTTTCTCATCTCTCTTCGTAGCTTAGTCATAAGTGCACACCATTCAATTTTATTGTATTGTTCTATTCATTTTCATTACTGTAGTCATTGTGTATTTTGTTTTCCTCCTTTTGCTTACTTCATTCTGTATCAGTTCATATAAATTTTCACGTTTTTCTGAATTCTTCATATTCTTTGTCTCTTCATTTACTATAGCCATCCTCCAATCAATGGGCACATGCTCTGTTTCTAGGCCTTTAGTTTTGTTGTTTAGTTGTTTGAGTTGTTTCTGACTCTTCATGACACCATTTGGGTTTTTTCTTGGCAGAAGTGCTGTAGTGGTTTTGCCATTTCCTTCTCTAGCTCATTTTACAGATGAGAAAACTGAGGCCAACAGGATTAAGTGACTTGTCCAGGGTCACACAGCTAGTAAGTGTCTAAGGCCAGATTTGAACTCATAAAGATGAGTCTTCCTGATTCCAGGCCCAGTGCTCTATGCACTGGGCCACCTAGCTGTCCCAGGTCTTTGATACCATATACCCAAAATGCTTCTATGTATATATAAGAACTTTCTTTCTGTCTTTGACTTTTGGGCGATATATACCAAGTAATAGAATCTTTAGATCAAAGGGCATGGTCATTATAGTCACATTTTTTTAGAATAATTCCAAATTACTTTTAAGAATGATTGGACCAGGGGCAGCTAGGTAACACAGTGAATAGAGCACCAGACCTGAGTTCAAATTGGGCCTCAGACACTTGACACACTTACTAGCTGTGTGCGCTTGGACAAGTCACTTAAACCCAATTGCCCTGCCTTGCCCACTGCAAAAAAAAAAAAAAAAAGAATGATTGGACCAATCGACAGCTCTACCAACAGCATATTAGTGTGTCTACCTTCCCAAAGACCTTCAAACACCTACTATTTCCACCTATTATCACTTGCTAAGCTTGAGTCGGGGTTTGGCAACAGGGTTTAAAATATGTTCTTTAAAAAAGATGTATGCGTACACACACAGATGTTCACACATAGACATAACACAAATGTGTATATACCATCAAAATCATATAGTCACACATATCTACCTAGAAACACACAACCATATAAAACCTACATGTGCACACACATGCATACAGACCCAACATATAGGTACTTCAGAAAGCTCCCTCAATTATGTTACAAATTACCTTTCTTTTCCTGTCCTTTGTCTTTTTTAATATACAAAAGGAGCCCAATCCATTTTCTCTGTGGCCCACAAAAGGGTTAACTACCTGAGTCCAGATGGGAAGAATGGGCCCATTTTGCATAAATGATAAAGATCATATGAGAATTTACATGTTAATAGAACATTTTAAAGGGGAAATGTTCTTCGTCAATTGATTGTATAAATATTTTATCGAGTGTAATCGGTGGTGAAAGCAACCAAGAAAGCTTTGACTGGAACAGTTTTTGAGGATGAAATTAGGATGTTATTGCTGAAGAAATAATATACAATGGGGAGTTACAAGCACTTGATCTGAACTGTAAAAGCCTCTCCCGCCATGGCCAGGAGAGCTGATTAAATCCGTAATGCCATGGGTAACTTTGAGCTTCAGACATTTCCAGCCAGCTCAGTTTCCCAGGATCCTCGCTCAGCTAGATTAATGGCCGGCAGCCTTCCACATAATGAAGTAGTTTGCCTTGGCACTGTGCTCATGAATTTATTATGGTGTCCACAAGTGGGCTATATGGCCGAGACATCTTTATAAATCCTGCATTTAGAGCTGCAGAGATGAGCATTTCACTCCTAATGGTGAGGCTGATTTATCACCAGAGCTGCCCAGCTCCCCCCCTCCCTGACAGTTATAAAAGGGAAATACAGGTCATATCATTGATGGAAGCGAAATGTGAAGGTAATTAGAGAATGCCAAATGGATATGGGAAAGGGGGCACCATGGAAATTTTAAATATGTTGGTAATTTTTTTTCCTCAGGGCAATTATAGTAGGGCTGATTTATTTTTACAGTTTATAATCACTTAACTACCTGTGGCTGATTTCTTACCCTGAGTCTGGGCCTTTGGAGACAAGACAGGACTTTTCTCCCCATGATTGTTTATTGTAAATTCATTTATCTCAAAAGCCCTAATTTATTAGGCAATTTTCACTAGTCACAGCCCGTGGTTGATGGGGGTTAAGAATTTCACTCCAGTCCCCAGTAAGGGCTTTTCTGGCAGCTCTCCGAAACAGGCCAGGAACTGCCAAAGCTGGGCTACACACTTTGGGAAGCATCCACACTACCTCTTCTAGGATTGTAAAAATGCTGCCCCATCCACCAAAAGCCAGGGGTTTGGAAAGATGCCCAAGGTCTCCAATTATAAGGCTGTCTATAGCATCAAGGCTGGGGGGGGGTGGGAAAATGGGAAAATATTTTGAAATTATGTAAATAAGCCCTTCTGATAGGACCCACATGACCCTCTGTTTACATGCTGGTTTATCACCCACACATATGAGGGAAAGGCAGGGGTCTCCTCTTACCACAGCCAACATAGCAACTGGTCCTTAAGTGTTTGGCAAAGGATTATGGTTCTTTTTTCAGGTGGATCTCAAAGACAATTTCCAGCTCAGAAAGGCAGCCATTTTAAAGGGACCCTGAAGCATGATGGAGTGATTTTAGTTTGAGTTCCACCATTCAATTCAATTCAATATTCAATCATTCATCAACGTAACAAACATTTATTAATGGTCTACTCCAAGGGGGTATTGTGCTGGATTGGGGGGAGGAGATGCTACAGATGGATAATACAGTGACTCTGACCTTAAGGAGCTTAACATTTTAATATAAAGGATAAAACATACAAAGAGCTATTATAAGGTTAGATAGTGATAAATGCTTAGGAAAGGGGCATCAATCAATAAACATTTATTAAACACCTACTGTGTGCACTGTGCTTTTTTCTAGGGATACCAAGAAAATGAAACTGCCCCTGACTCCATGAAAGAACAAGAAAACTGAAAAGAGAAATTCATGGACAATAGTCCAAGCTAGGGAAATGACTTAGATAAGGTCACACAGCAAGTCAGTGAAAGAGCCTCTAACCTTAAGGAGAGTAGCTTGCATTCTTTTGGGAGAAACAATATGCACCTATATGGATATAACTCAGGTATGGGGAACCTGCAGCCTTGAGGCCACATGTGACCTTCTATGTCCTTGGGTATGGTCTTTTGGCTGAGTCCAAGTTTTACAGAGCAAATCCTTTTATTAAGGGGATTTGTTCTGAGAAGTTTGGATTCGAAGAGCCACACTTGAGGACCTAGAGGGCCACATGTGTCCTTGAAGCTGTGGGTTCCCCACCCCTGGTACAACTTATAAACAAAATAAATGCAAGCAGAGTGTCATCAAAATTCCAGCAAAGGAAGATAAAGTCTATTACTTCAAGGTGGGGACAATCAGGGAAGGTTTCACCTTCTCTGTAACCTGTGTTGTTGGAGAAGATGTCATCTAAGCTAAGAAGGCCTAAAAGGAAAGAAAGTATTTATGATTTTTAAAAGTTTAAAAAATTTGTACTGATACCTTTTGGTTTTGTATCATCTTCCTTTCAAAATATATGCTTCCCAGTAACCTATCCTTTGTAAAAAAGATTCAGAATTTTAGAAAAAAAGTTCAGCAAAACTAATCAAAACCATTTACTGAATCAGACGGTATACACAGTATTGCATATCCATAGTCCTCCTCTTCTGCAAAGAAGGAAGGAAGGTCCATTTTAAAATTTATTCTCCAGTATCAAACTTGCTCAGCACATTTACACAGCTTTTGGGATTGTTTTGTTTTCGAAGAATTTCAAGAGGCAATGGAAAGAGATGAAGTTGGCAAATGAACATAGGCTGGAGAGGGAAGGACAAGGTCACAGGACACCAAAAAGCTACAATGGCTCCCCTCCATTTACTGAATCAAATACAAACTCATCAGCCCAGTTTTCAAAGTCCTTTGCATTATTTCCATCCTGTCTTCCCTATCACACCCTCTGAGCTCCACCAAACTGTTTTTTTTTTTTAAGCAGAGAGAGTAGGTGAGAAAAGAGAAAGCACAATGTCAATTGGTCAGTCAAAAAGAATTTATTAAGGCTTACTCTGGGCCAGGCATTGTGGTAAGCAGAATGAATACAAAAAAAACCCCAAAACATGGAACCTGCCCTCAAGGAGTGTATGCTCTAATGCATGATTTTGGGATGGAATTTTTTATATTTAATTTACATATTTTCAGTTTTAAGCATTAATTTCCATAAGTTTTAAATTTTCTCCCCCTCCCTCCCCAAGACACCATGCAATCTAAAGTGTGTGGGGTTGAAATTTGCAAAAGGAATTAGTTAGATGGTGGTAGAACGGAGAGCACAGAGCCTAAGGACCTCTTAGGAACTAATATACAACAACGGGGTCCTACTTAAAATCAGGAAATTATTATTCAAGACAGCCTGCACACTTTAAAATGCCATAAAAATGTCAGTTATGATTATTCTTTTCATGGATCTAAGAAAAAAACTTCATAAAGTGACTTCTTTTCTTCCTGGTAACTATACTCCAAATCACTGTACTCACAAGACTCCCTTTTCTTATTCACTGCCCCACCAAGACCCCAAAAGGCTGTAAATATTGATCTCACCTAAGTCAGTTTTGGCTCAGTGTTTATCATCTATCTGTCTCTATGTGATTTGCTTATTTATCACCACTGACTCCCTTTGGGCTGTAAGCATCTGTCAAGGCTGTATTCAGAACCAATAGAATCTTATGGAAAATGATAAAGACAATCAGGATGATGATGTAACCACAACCTCCTTGGAAATGAAAAACAAAAGAAACAGATGAAAAGATAGATTTGGGAAGAAAATCACTTTCCATCTTGCCTATTCTTCAAGTATTCCTTGAAGAGAGATTATGTTCATTAGAATGACCATCACAATGTAAAAAGGAGGATGGTACAATGGCAAGACTGAAGTCAGAGGACATAGGTTCAAATTTGGCCTGTCGTTTATCTGCTACGTGACTTTGGACAAGTCACTTCCCTTCTCTTGGCCTCCGGTTTCCTCATTTATAAAATGAGGGGTTGGACTAGATGAACCCTAAGATCTTCCCCAACTTTCTTAATCTTTGAGCCTGAAGATTATTTCACTCTAAGACTATCAATAAATGCTCATTCTCCATACACAAGGCAACCGTGTGGTGTCTTGGCAAGAGTACCAGGTTAGACTGAGGGACAGAAGAAGTGGATTCTAGTCCTTGCTCTGCCATTGATCTGCCATGTGACCTTGCGACCTCTCTGGTGCTGTTCTTTCCTCAATCTCCCATTTCAGTTTTCTTTGGTGTTTTCTTGGATTTCATATGAAAATGGCTTAGATTAACCAGGTTTTTCAAAGCCATAGAATGTCTCAATATCTTCAAAACCAAATATTTTTTTTAAAAATGAATAGAGGGAATTTTAATTTGAACAAAGTCATGAATATATTTTAATTTTGTTTGGTTTAGGGAGTTAAAAAAACATAAGGACATCTTTGGACAAATTACTCTGCTTTCCAGGCCTTTGTTTATTAATTTATAAGATAAGGGGAATAGGACTGGACAATCTTTAAAGTCCCTAAATCCTGTGACTCTGTAGAGGATAAGAATCTCCCTCCCTCTCTCTCTCTCTCTCTCTTTCTCTCTCTGTCTGTCTCTGTCTCTGTCTGTCTGTTTCTCTGTCTGTCTCTGTCTCTGTCACTCTCTGTCTCTGTCACTTTCTGTCTCTGTCTCTCTGTCTGTCTGTCTCTCTGTCTGTCTGTCTCTCTCTCTCTCTGTGTGTCTGTCTGTCTCTGTGTCTGTTTCTCTGTCTGTCTCTGTCTCCGTCACTCTCTGTCTCTGTTGCTCTCTGCCTCTCTGTTGGTCTGTCTGTCTGTTTGTCTCTCTCTCTCTCTGATCTGGGGAGTAAGAAAAGATTCAATGGAGTTCTATGCAGACACACAGTCTGAGGTCTTAAAACAAATCAGTCTTGGGAAAGAAAAAATTAGGAACCCCTTATTTAGAGCTGGAAGAAGACTCAGAGATCACCTAAACTCTTTGCTTTATAAATCAGGAAACCGAGTCCTAGGGAAATGAAGTGATTTCTCTGAGATCAGGCAAGTAGTAAATAGCAGAGAAAGGATAGAAACTCAGATTCCTTGACTCCAAATTCAATGTTCTTTTCATTTCATCATACTATCTATTATGAATACGGCATTCTTCCTTTTTTTTCTTCAGGCTTCCACACCCTGGCACTCAGTGTCTGTCACTGCCAAGATCCTCCTGAGCCATCCACAGGGTGAATTCAGTCCAGGCCCCAACCTTAACACTAAGCCACCTCAGGGTTTACATCCCATTGGGTGGCCCACAAATACAAGATGTAAAGATAAGCCTTGCTCCCATTGACTAATCAAATACACATAAAAGCTCTTTCTGAACTATAATTACGTTTGTTCTGTCCTTGGCTTGATTTATTTTTTATTTTAATTGTCAGCCCTGCTACACCATGATGCTAATAGAAATGTTATTGCAGCCAATATGCGCTAAAATGATGTCTGATGATTATTAATGAGAGCAATAAGAAGGTATCTTCATATAAAGTCAGCATTAAAGGAGTAATTCATTTTACCTGATGTAATTGGATTGTAGCATTTAAATGGCTTGGGACTTCCTCCTAATTATGATTAGTTGGAGCTTCCTCCTTTTAGCAGAACATTTAACTCTTCCTCTTCTATTTTCCAGCTTCTTTTATGAAGTAATTAAGCCTGAACTGCCCGGCATTTCACTAAAAGAGCCAAGGGCTGAGTGGCTATTAGGGGAGAAGCTATGAACTGTCCCTGTGGGGCATGGTTCAGAGGGATGACTGAAAAAGCTTTCTCTTGAGGGTTGGGCTTCTGGTTGTTCTATCCATCAGCAAAACTCCCTGAGCACAATGGACAGAAAACAGGATACAGAGTGCAGCAAGGTCCACATGAGGCAGACGTGAGTACAGAAAGCAGGACAACAGAGTCCCCTGAATCCAAGTAGACTAGAACTTTGGGGTAGTGAGTAACTAGACCTTCAACCAATCAGAAATGTCAGTCATTTCTTCCTGGAGTCTCAAGTGGAAGTTAGAATCATTGTTTCAGAGGTCATCTGGTCAAGGGGATGTCCTTGACTCTAGGCATGATTGCACCTAAATCATAACACATGAGTAGCCATTGATTCCATATTTAAAGATGTTCAAAGATGAGGACTACATGGCTTTCTTAATTTCCTTGTCATGAGAATTAGTTGAAGGAACTGGTCAAGTTTGACCTGGAGAGAACTTAGGGATGGGGATGGAGAAGAGAGGAGAGACATGGTATTGGGTTCCAACTATTTGGAGGACTGTCATATGAAGGAAGGACTGTGTTTGTTCCATTTAGTTCTAGAGGGCAGAACCATGACTAATGGTTAGAAGTTGCAAAGAGGGCAGTGAGGGGGTAGAGAATTGATTCACATTTCAAATTTTCCAAAAATAGAAGAGATTGCACAAAAAGTTGGTGGCCTCCCCTTCCCTGGAAATCTTTAAAGAGAGGGTATATTTAGTGAAGAATCCTTTCTTGTTGGGACCAGACTAGGTGGCTGCTGAGGTCCCTCCCAACTTTCACAATTGAATGCTTATTAATTTACATCTCACCTTAAACTCTGTTGTTGGAATGTGCCCATTTTTTCTTGTGTGGTCAATTATTCATGAAGACCCTTCTTGTATTCAAAAGCAACTATTGATTAAGACTTCTCACCTCAGCCTTTTCTTCTGCAAGTCACCTTATTCCTCCAACTATTTGGCAGCTAGGTGGCCTAAAGGATAGGATGATGGACTTGGAATCAGGAAAACCTGAGTTCCAATCATGCCTCAGATGTTTGCTAGCTGTGTGACCTTGGGCAAGTCACTTAACTCACCTTAGGGTTAGTGTCTTCAGCTTTAAAATGAGGTTATTGTGAGGTTCAAATGAGATAATCTATGTAAGAAGTTTCATAAGCCTTTAAATGCTTCATAAATGTTAGCTGCTATGGTTATTAGTTGGGCTTTCTCTCAAGCATCCACAATCATCTGTTCACTGTTGCAGTGATGGTTTATTGTCCCATTACTACAACAAACTATGGTCTTCTTTTACCCCACAGTTGATGGTGGGATGGGGAAGCTAGATTTCCATCCCAACTGGCAACTGTGGGTATAGTAAGCAGTTAGAAGAAAGTTGTATCCATATTCGCATAATTCAATTTCCACGGCTTCGTGAAGCTGCCCCTGACTACTCTTTCTAGTCCATATTAATCTTCTTTTCCTCAGACCTCCTCATAATCATTTATAGTAACTACCATTTGTTTTAGTGCTTAGAACAATACAATCATAAAATTTTAAAATCTTCAAGCTGGAAGGAATCTTAGAAGCCTGTTCTCTTATCAGAACATCTTTGGACTAATCAGAAATGTGAGTAAATAATCCCTACGATCTCATGTGGAAAGTAGCCTCATTGTCTCAGAGGTTATCTGGTCCATTCCCTCAATTCCAGTCATGACATACTTGAACACAACATCCCAACAATAGTGAACTCACTATTTCCCACTGTTGCTCATCGCCTGTCTGCGTTTAGGCAAAACAAACCTTTGATTGGAGGTTTTTATTAAGGGCAGGAAAAAAAAGTTATTGCCTATAATATTTGGCAGGAAGTTCTTTTTATCCTAGGCTGAAACCTTCTTTTCTGTAACCTCACTCTTTTGTCCTAGTTCTGCCTAATTTTAAGAGCCACATTGACTAGTCTTAATCATTTCTCACATATTTCCCTTCAAATATTTAAAGACTTCTATCATTACCCCCATAAATCTTTTTTTATCCCTAAGCAAAAAATCCCGTTTTTGAAACTTTCCTCACATGACTATTGTTTCTTTTTTACTATTTTAATTTTTGAAATATTTTTCTCTTCATTTTTGCTTTATTTTTAATTTAATCTTAATCTTGTCTCTTTTCAGTTTCACATTCTTACCTTCCCATCATTCCTTCCCTTGCATAGATCCAAGTGTTTCTAAATTCCTTGATATCCTTGTCACTCTTCTCTAGACACACTCTATGTTTTCAACATCCTCCCTAAAACATAGTGCCCAAACTAGGCAGAGCCCCAAATGTGGCTTGACCAAGTAAGAATACAGTGAATCTATTACTTCCTTTATCCTGGACATAATTCTATCAATGTAATCTAAGATTACATTAGAGGGGCTTCATGGAATAGCAGATAGAATGAGGTGTATAGGGTGTTCAGGGAGGGCTAATACCGCTGGTGTGAGGGCTTGCTGAGCCCATTTCAGGGCTGCTCATCCACCTTCTGTGTCCATCTGTCATCCAGCTGTCACTCGTGGTTCTGAGAAGCTGTAGCACGTGCAGTGGCCATGCCTTGGTAAAACCATCTGGCAGATGGGCTAAACCAGGTTGAGGATAACTGATAGGCCTCAAGCTTATCAGTGAGTTAGAGTGTTGTCTATTCCAAGCATAGGAAGACTTCCCACAGTGGAATGAGTGGATGAGAACAATTTGTTCCAATGGCCATGAAAGTGGCTCAAGCAAGAGCTGTGGAGAGTTTAGAGCTTGGTCATACATCAGAGACACCAATATCCTCCACTGCATCCTGGGCCGTCTCTAGGTGTCTTGACTTTTGTCTTGCCACTGGCCTTCAAAGATTCTGCAAAAGAGAGTGAGGCTGAGGACAATTCACATACAAGTCAAGACATCATCCCACAATGTCATTGTTTCTCTTCAAACACGAATGACAAGATAGAATGCTGGACTTGGCGTCAGGAACACTGGTTCTAAATTGACCATTGACACCTACTAGCTGTGTGACCTGGGAAAGTCCCTTAACCTATATATAAGCCCCTGACCATTCTCTAAGAACCATCTCCTGAATCATAGGCAGTTAGAGTCTGACTGGGGGAGGGATTCTCACATCAACAAAATCACAGATCCATTTTGACTTAGAAGATTGTATTATTTTTTTGATAGAATTTTCATGCTCTTGACTCATACCAAGCCACCGTTCTTCTGAAGGCATCTTAGTATAAATTAAAATTAAGAATCATATACTATTTAAAATTGCCATGAAGGTCACTTGTCAGATATGTTCAGAAGATATTTTATGCTCATGTAAGAATTGGACGGAACGCTCTCTGAGGTTGTTTCCAACTCTGAGATTCTGTGATTGCGTAATTGTGACTTATTATATATACTTAAAGACAGGATGGTGTAGTGGATACAGCCAGACTCAAAGTCAGGAGGAACTTGGGAGCCCTGCTTTTGATATACATTGGCTGTGTAATTCTAGACAAGTTACTCAACTTCTCAGTGACCTCAGGCAACTGGCCAACACATGAATTATGGACTGTGGGCTGATGTGCATTAACAGAAAAAATTCCTAACTAAGATTGTCTGGGTTTTTTTGGAGGGGGGAAGGCAGGGAAATTGGGGTCAAGTGACTTGCCCAAGCTCACATAGCTAGAAAGTGTGTCAGGTGTCTGAAGCTGGATTTGAACTCAGGACCTCCTGACTCCAGGGCCGGTGCTCTACTCACTGCGCCACCTAGCTGCCCCACCAGGAGATTCTTTTACCTATGAAATCCTGGATCTAGTCCCATTCCAACACATATCCTAAGTGTTTATTTTTATTTTTCCAATTTGAATGTAAGCTCTTTGAAGACATCCCAACACAGGGTCAAGCGTGTATTAAGGGCTACAACAATGTTCTACACACAGTAAAAGCTTCGTAAGTGTTTACTGAATTGAATTGAAATTAGATGACAATCAGGAAAATCATATGCCATTGGTCTACGTGACTGTGTTATCTCATAGCCTGGCTGTGGACTCATTTCCCGATGTCAATTTCCAGGTGATGTGATTCCTATTTCTGAAGCCTCCCTTCACTGTATTCTTAAACACCCACCCCTTGGGGACCCTTTTCCTACCCCTTGGGGCAGTTATAACATGAAAACAGCGAGAGCCTCTTGCATAGTCTTCCTCTACAATTTTTCTAAATGTATCCAAGAACCTCCAGACTATATCTTGGAGGATAGAGACAGTTTCCTGGGCAAATGGAATCCTATTTTCAGGAGTCTCTACCCTCAGATTCAGAGCCCCACAAACCATAGGTTGGCTTTCCCAGCACATCTGATCACCACTCCCTCTTGGAAATTTAGCCAATGTGAGGAATAGTACAAAGTGGAGCTCTGGGTTCTAGTCCCCAGGAAGTACTCTCGATGGAAGCACCAAATAACTAGACGAGTGGCGATATTTTGCATACCGTGACTAAAGAAAACATGGGAATGTAGGCAGGTATGGAAGGCGCACGGTCTTGGTGAGGAGACTTTGATGAGGAGACTCACATTTTATTCTTATTTCTGCCACCAATTCACTATGTGACAGTGGGGAAGTTACTTAACTTTTCTTCTCCTAGTTTCTCCATCCCCCAAATTGGGATAACACCTACTTTACAGAGTTGCTACAAAGGATTCATGCCTGACTGGGATTTCTTATCAACTCATTCTTGTTGACTTATCACTTACTCACCCTAAGTGGACAGCCAGCAAATTCTATACTGTTTCTGGTTCAGTAAATAGAGCCAATATTACATCTTGAAACAAGGCAGGTGGGAATGTCTTTATTATTAAGAATGGATGTTTCTTGGGTCTCTGTCTTTCTCTTACTGGGTCTTTCTGAACCTGCCTCTTTTCTCTCCATCCCTCTTCTTTGCAGCATCTTCCTTTTCCATACTTTCTTTTGGTCTTTGTCTTTGTAAAGAAAATCAGTTGATCCAGTATTTGCTATTTTCTTTCTTTCTTTTTTTTTTTGCTGCCTTGATGGCAAGATTACATCAGACTTGGCAAATGGACAAAAAGTGGTCATAAGACTAACCCTCCTCTCAAAGGTGGAAGAAAAGTGAGCTGTTTCCCATTTCCCTTCTTTTGTACATATAGACTCCTCCCATGAATGGAATGTACTCCCTCCTCAAGTCCACTTTTTAGATCTGAAGTTCAATGCCTTCAATGTCACCTCCTCCTTGGAGTCTCTCCTGGTTTCCTATTTGCTAGTGTCTCCGCACAAAAACATTATCTTGTTTTTTTTATATACCCACATGTATGTGTATATATGTATACACTTATATATACATACATATTTTGTTGTTCAGTCATGTCCAACTCTTCACGACCCCATGGGACACCATGGCACACCATGGCACACCAATACTGTCCATGAGATTTTCTTGGAAAAGATACTGAACTGGTTTGCCATTTCCTTCTCTAATGAATTGAGGGAAACAGAGGTTAAGTGACTTGCACAGAGTCACACAGTTAGTAAGTATCTGGGACCACATTTGAACTCAGGTCTTCGAGACTACACAGTTCTATCCACTGAACCCCCTAGCTGCTATATGACCATATATGTTTGTATATGTGAACACATGTATGTAGATATATGTATATTGTATAAATATGGTTATGATACATGTATAAATCTATGCATCCATGTATTGTGTATGTGTGTGCAGGCATATACGTATGTGTATACATATACATACATATATATATATATATACACACACACACACATAAACACACATGCATATATATGTATATGTGTATGTTGTTTTCCCATATGGTATCTAAGCTCCTCAAAGGCAGGGAATATTTCATTCTTGTCTCCGTATCCTTGGCACCTAGCACAGTGTCTGGTACATAGTAGCATTTAATAAATGCTTGTTGATTCATTGATTAATTAACGTGGTCACAGGCTAAGCCTTGGGACTCTTTTCAGTTCACTTGAATTCAACAAGCATTTACGATATTCAGGGCTTTGGGATTAGCACGAGGGACATAAAGGTGATAAATTACCTATACCCTGTTTTCAAAGAGCTTGCAACATAAACAGGGGAGCTGGCCTGGTGGCACAGTCCTGTGGTCCCTGCTACAGGGGATGCTGAAGCTAATTGACCACTTGAGTTTGGAGGTTCCAAGCTGCAATAGGGTGACAGCTAATCAGGTGTCCCTGCAAGTCCTACAGCACCAATCTGGCGAATCAACAGAGGTAGGAAATCACAGGTCAGAATTTCCATGCTGATCAGAAGCAAGCTGATCAGTGGCCACTGCACTTCTAGTTTGGAGGATAGGGAGATCTAGACTAAAAAAAAGTATATATAACATAGAGAAAGACATACACATAAAATATCTATACGTACACATACATCATTTCATATAAATTATATATGTTATATATAATCATATATAGAGAATTTGTTTTCCATGTGTACATATATAGGAAGCAGTAACAACAATAATAATATCTCACTTTTAATATAACACTTAAAAATTAACGTAATGATTTTAATCAACAAGCATTTATTAAGTGTATACTGTATGCCAGGCACTGAGCACTGAAGATATACAATGCAAAAATGAAAATAGTCTAGTCCCTCAAGGAATTTACAGACTAACACAAAGAGAAAACATGTGTGTATACATATGTATATTTATATATGTATATGTGAATATACATATGTGTGTATGACACAAGATATATAAAGTGATTATTAGTCATCCCATTTTATAGATAAGAAAACTGAGTCAGAGAAGATCTGTGATTTGCCCAAGGTCCCACAGGTAAGTAAACTCAGGGCTGAAGGTCTTAGTGTTCCATGGCTTTGTGCTAAGTCGGTGTCTCTCTGGGCTGATATCTCTGTTAAATCTCTCCCTCTTCAAGGGGGGAGGAGGTTAGTCTTTTCCGTCTCCATCCTGGGTAATTTTCATCATTAACTGTAGGTCGGGAGAACCTGTAATCTGTGCATGCTGTTTTCCACTTCTGTGAGGATGCAAATGAGAGTCTGCCTCTCCATCCTGGGGGCCCCCCTTACACCAACCTATCCACCTCCAGCCCCACCCCCACACCAGATACTTATGCCACAGATGCATTGCCAATCTTCTGATTGTACAGCTATTGATCCCCCTCCCCTCCTCATAATGAACTGTAACAACAACTCTATTACTCTGAGCTCCCTGATTGGCTGAGGATAATATGAAATTAGCCGGTGTGCATGGGGCCTTTCAGTATCGATTTCCCTACTCAGATTACTTGTTACAAAAGAATAGAGCTGTCTCCCCCCGTAATTGAACAAGTTAACTCCTTGTCTCATAAAATGTAAACTCATATTGATTGCGGGCTGCAGTATGCAGAAAGAGGGGCGTCCTAATGGCACATAATCACCAGCTGTCGAGAGATGCTTCCCATCCCCACCCCTTCATCATTTTCTTTTTTTCTTTTTCTTCCTCCTCACATCCCTCCCCCCACCCCCACCCCTTTTGAGAGCCAAGTGACAGTTGCTGAGAAAAGCCTTGGGGCTGTACTCCACCTCACCAGCTCGGGACGAGGATGGGTTTGCAAGGGGACCTGTAATGAGTGTTCACAGCCCCCTGCCTCCTCATGACCAAAAGGCTAATTTCTTGGTTATTTAACCACAAAGGGAGCCTGGGGAATAAGGAAATGATCATTTGTTGTTGTTTTGCTTTTGCTGTTTCTCTCTCTCTCTCTCTCTCTCTCTCTCTCTCTCTCTCTCTCTCTCTCTCTCTCCTCTCTCTCTCTCTCTCCCTCTCCTCCCTCCCTCCCTCTCTCTCTCTCTCTCTGTCTCTCTCTGTTTCTCTCTCTCTCTCTCTCTCTCTCTCTCTCTCTCTCTCTCTCTCTCTGCAAAGCTTCTATATGAATATATCTAAGTATCCTTAATTCATGGCCAGAAGCCAAGAATGCTTGATGGGTATGATTATTCTGAATTCTCTTTAAACTGGGCATATCTAACTGCCCTTCAGTGGACATTATCCCTCTCCCCTTTGGTGACCACTGGGCCCTATCTGACCCCCCCCCTTAGGTACCCACTAAAAGCCCACAATCAAAGGTGGCAATCACAGAATTGGAGAATAGGCCACCAGCCTGGTGAACAATGAGATTATGTTTTTCTGATTTTCTGGACACTTCCCAAACTCTGCAAATAATCCCTCTCAAATCATACAAAGAAGGAACAATTCTGCTGCCTCGGGGTTCATTTTCAAAATCATTCATCATCCCTTGTTAATTTTGTCTGGTAGTTCCCTATGTTAAACAAATCACAGATCCGGTCTCCATCCCCATCTCCTATTGATTGATCCCATACACACATTGGAATTAAAAGTTAATATTATAGCAGGGATTCCTTAGAAAATTTAAGTTTTCTATCCCAGTAGGTTGTAAACTCCCTGTGAAAGGAGAGGGATTTTTTTATTTTTTTTGCCTTTGTAGGCCTAGCACCTAGCATAGGTCTTGATGCATAATAAAGGCTTAATAAATCCTTGCTTTTTATTGATGGATTTCTGTTTACCTTTCAACTATTTTTTTAAAAAAATATTTTTATTTATTTCATTAAATGTTTCCCAATTACGGGTAAAAAATTTAACAATCATTTAAAATAATGAGTTCACAATTCTCTCCCTCTTTCCCCTCCCCTCTCCTTGAGAAGGCAAGCAATTTGATATCAGTTATACTTGACAAAGTCGTCGAAGACATATTTCCATATTATCCATATTGCAAAAAAACCCTGCAAACAAATAAGGCAATAAAAATAAAGGGAGTAAAAAAAGAATATTAACATCTTCACTCAGACTTCATTAGATCTCTCTCTGCAGGTGGATAGCATTGTTCATCATGGATCTTTTGGAATTTTCTTGGGCCATTATCTTGATGGGAGTAGTTAAGTCTTTCACAGTTTATCATACTTATAATATTACTGTTTCTTCCGCTTCTTCACTTTGCGCAAGTTCATAAAAGTCATCCCAGGTTTTTCTGAAACCATCCTGCTCATCATTTCTTATAATAATATGCCATCACAATCACATACAACTTACTCATTTATTCCCCAATTGATGGGTATCCCCTTGATTTCCAATTCTTTGCCATCACAAAAAGAGCTGCTATAAATATTTTTTATGCAAATAGTTCCTTTTCCCTTTTCTTTGCTCTCCTTGAGATATAGACCTAGTAGTGGTGTTGCTAGGTCAATGGGCATGCATTATAGCCTTTTGGGTGCAGTTCTAAATTGTTCTTTGGAAAGGTGGGACTAGTTCATAACTCCACTCCATCAACAATGAATTAATGTCTGAATTTTTCCATATCCCCTCTAGTATTTGTCATTTTCCTTTTCTGTCATGTTAGCGTAGCCAATGTGATAGATGTGAGATGGTATCAGAGTTGTTTTAATTTACATTTCTCTCATAATTATTTAGAGCATGTTTTCATGTTACTATTGATAGCTTTGATTTCTTTTTATGAAAACATAGCCTTTGATTTATAAATTGGGGGAATGGCTCTTATTTTTATAAATTTGGTTCAGTTCCCTATACATTTGAGAAATGAAGTCTTTATGAGAGAAAATCACTACAATTTTTCCCCCAGTTTTTTGTTTTCCTTTCAATTTTGGCTGCACTAGTCTCATTTGCACAAAAGCCTTTTAATTTTATGTGATCAAAATTATCCATTTTACATCCTATAATGCTCCCTATTTCTTATTTGGTTATAAACCTTTCCCTTATACGTAGATCTGAGAGGGACATTTGCCATTCTCTTCTTTCCATCCTCATCCTTTATGTCTAAATCATGTATCCATCTTGACCTTATATGGTGTGAATGTTGGTCTATGCATAGTTTCTGTCAAACAGCTTTCCAGTTTTCCATGAAAATTTTGTCAAATGTTGAGTTTTTACCCCCAAAGCCTGGATCTTTGGGTTTATCAAACACTATATTACTATGATCACTTAGTACTATGTGTTGTATATCTAATATATTCCTGTGATCCGCCATTCTATTTCTTAGCTAGTACCAGATTGTTTTGACGATTAACACCTTGTAGTATAGCTTGAAATCTGGTACTGCTAGGCCACCTTCCATCACATTTTTTTTTCATTGATGCCCTTGATATTCTTAACCTCTTATTCTTCCATATAAATTTTGTTGCTATTTTTCTGGCTCTGTAACATAATTCTTTAGTAGTTTGATTGATATGATACTGAACAAGTAAATTAACTTAGGTAGAATTGTCATTTTTATTATATTGGCTCAGCCTACTGAAGAGCAATTAGTATCTCTCCAGTTATCTAGATCTGTCTTTATTTCTGTGTAAAGTGTTTTGTAATTGTGTTCATAAAATCCCAGAGTTTGTCTTGGCAGATAGACTCCCAAGTATTTTATTATTGCCTGTGATTATTTTAAGTGGAATTTCTCTTTCTATTTGTTACTGCTAGGTTTTGTTGGTAGGATATAGAATTGCTAATGATTTACATGTGTTTATTTTAGATATTGAAACTTTGCTAAAGAAGCTGATTGTTTTAACTAGTTTTTAGTTGATTCCCTAGAGTTTTCTAAGTATACCATCATATCACCTGCAAATAGTAATGGTTTTGTTTCCTCGGTGCCTCTTTTTATTCCTTCAATTTCTTTTTCTTGTCTCGTTGCTCTGGTTAGTGTTTCTAGTACAATATTGAGTAATAGTGATGATAATGGACATCCTTGCTTCACTTCTGACCTTATTGGGAAGGCTTTAAGTTTATTCCTGTTACAGATAATGCTTTCTCTTGGGTTTAGATAGGTATGACTTATCATTTTAAGAAAGGTTCCATTGATTTATATGCTTTCTAGTGTTTTTAATATGAATTGATGTTGCATTTTGTCAAATGCTTTTTCTGCATCTATTAATATAATCATATGATTTTTGTTGTTTTTGTTATTGATATGGTCAATTACCATATCGGATGATGACATAGTGAATAGAGTGCAGCCCTGGAGTCAGGAAAACTCATCTTGATGAGTTCAAATCCAGCCTCAGACACTTAGTAGCTGTGTGTTCCTGGGCAAGTCACTTAACCCTGTTTACCTCAGTTTCCTCATCTGTAAAATGAACTGGAGAAGAAAATAGCAAACCACTCCATTATCTTTGACAAGAAAATCCCCAAAATGGCATCATGAAGGCTGAAATGACTGAAATGATTTAATAAAAACAATGCTCAATCACCTTTCAACTATTAAAACTTAATGTTGGTTAGTTTCCAAAGAGATAGTTGCCTTGATCAGAATTGTTACCATATGAAAATATTAGTTGAGATTTACTTCCTGGTGTGAAAAGTGAGACTTCTGACACATTTTGTTTGACCTTTCACTTACTCACGATCAAGGAAGAACAGCAATCAGTGTAGAATCTCTATTAGACCATGAAGTTAGTTCAGAGGATTTCAGTGTTAGAAAGGGTTTTAGAGATTTTTTCTAGCTCAGTGCTCTAATTTTTCATCTGAGGAAATGGTGGTGTAGAAGTACTAAGTGACTTCCTTGAGCAGCTTCACACAGGGATTAAGTTGCATGCAGGGACTCAAACCCAGATCTGACTTGGAATCTATTGCTCAAATTTTCCCCAGAGCATACTGAACTCCCTAAATAAAAAGAAATCATGGAATTGTAAACTATGAGAATTAAAAGGGACTTTGGGGTCATTTTGTGCAAGCACTGACACTAGAAGTATATGTAGAATCATAGTGTATCGATTAGTTTGTTTTTCTTCTCTGCTCTAGTCAACATTCTAATTGGTATGGAATGAATGAATGGTATGATGCTACCTCCTCATCCCTATCTACTGAAATCCTGTTCTTCCAAGGCCCAGCCCAGGTGCTGCCTCATCTATGAATCCATCCCTTTCTCTCCCTGTTTTCCTTTTTGTACATACCTTCATAGATTTTAAATTTTTCTAGAGCATTGTCTTGATTTCTCTTTTGCCCCATCACCCTTTGTCCCTATCATACTCTACCTTGTATCATTCAGGGCATGCATATACCATGTCTCCCTGTTAGATTATATTCTCCTTGAGCTATTCCATTTTATTGTTGATTCCAGAGTTTCTAGTCCTTATCAGGTACAGAATAAATGCTCACAGAGTTGAATAACCCATACATGCATTATAGTAATTATACTAGTACTCACATAGCTACAGCTTCTATTTAATTCACTAAATATTTATTAACCACCTACTTCATCCAGGGTACCTAGAGAGTTTCATCTGGAGTTGGTGCCACCCTAGGTCACACAGACCCCACCTCCAACCTCCTTGACAATGTTCCCTTCCCCCTTTTTCCTTCTGATCAGATGCTGACACAACCCATTCCCACTCTTGTTGGAGGATTCCTAAAATCCCTACTCTACTTCAGCGCTTAGGCCCACTCCTACCTTCCCAATGGTAGTGGGCTAGTCCCCTCTAGGCTCCGTGCTCTACCATTCAAACACTATGACACACCCTAAAAGACTCTTAGGTTCTGCCAGCTGCCTGTCTATAGCACTCTTAAGCTTTGGGCTTCTCTATCTGTCCTACTACAGAACCCTCCCATTGTAGTCTCTCCTATTTGATGGTGAGGTTCTTGAGAGTGGTAACTGTCTTCTTTTCTATTGGTACTGTATCCCAAGTATTTAGCACAGATCAAGTGTTTAATAAATGCTTTTTCATTCGTTCACACTCTGTGTATGGCACGGGCACAGTGCCAGATGCTGGGGATACGACGATGAACAATGATATAATCTCTGTATTTAAGAAGCTTACATTCTGCTCTGGGTACAGGGGTAGTGGGATGTGACTTGCACGTAGATAAATATAATACAAAGTAGCATATGATGGCACAAAGGAGAGACCCAGACAAAGTGTTCTATGGCAATATGAGGATAAAGAGAACAATTTTAGTTGATGGGATCAGGGAAGACTTCTTGGAAGAAGTGATACCTGCGACAAGCCTTAAAGAAGGGAAAAAGTATTTTTGGCCATTAAAGATAAGGGGATGGTGCATTACAGGATTAGCTGATGGTCTGCATAGACATATGGAAGTAGCAATGACATATAAAGTTTGGGGAGCAGTCAGTAGCGTATGTTGGCTGAAATGTAGAGCATGCAATGGGGAGAAATGTGAAATAAAGTTAGAAGGGTAAGTTGGGGCCAGATTGTGAAGGGTCTCCAATTCTAGGGTAAGACATCTGCATTTTATTCTATGGATGGGCCACAGGCAGCCACAGAGGGCTTTAGAGTGGGGAAGTGATATTGACAGACCTGTGCATTAAGATTATATTGTTAGCTGTGTGATGGATATATTGAAAAAGGGATATAACTGGAAGAATGGAAATCAGTTTGGAGATTATGATAATATTCCAGGTGAGAGATGAAGAGGGCATGAGGGGAGCATGGTAATAAAAGTAGAAAAAAAGACATAGATGCAAGAGATATTGTAGAATAAAATTAATGACAACTGAGAATATTCAACAACTGATTGGATAGGGAAGGTTAAGTAAGAGAAAGAATAAAAGATGGCTCTAAGTTTTAGAGCCACGGCTATGCTGGAGTAAGCTCAAACTAGATTGTGAGTGCTGATTGTTAAATTTTCAGTGTGAGTTATTTACAACTTCAAAATTGGCAAAGTCTGCAAATCAGGGTTCAATGTATTGTTTTGTGGATTTCTAAACTAAAGAAAGTGATGGAGAAAATGATAAAAATACAGATTAAATTTAAAAGTATGTCATGCGTATTTTTTTGCGGTGAGATGATTGTTAAACATTTACCAACCTACCCCTGATTTCTCAACAGAAGTAGGAAAATTTGGGAGGAGAGGCAGATTTGGGGGGGGGAAGATGTGAAGTTGGGTTTGGAATGGTAACTTTTAGGTACCAATAATATATCCCAGTGATGTCCAGCAGACAGTAACGGAACTGGAGTTCAGGATTAGATAGATAAATTTGGGAATCATCTGAAAAGTGGAGGGTAACGGAACCCATTGGGCAATGATAAGCTGAAGGCAACTAGCATAAGGGTCTTGTGTTCATGTCACATGAAGATCAATTAAAAGAATTGTAGATGTTTAGTCTAAAGAAGAAAAGATACAGAGTGATGGAAGACATGATAGTTGTATTCCAAGTATGTGAAAGGCTATCATTACACTTGGCTCCTTGCCTCCATTGGTTGGACATTACTGGGATAAACTGATGGTCCCTCAAAATCTATATTTTCCAAACATAACTCAACGCCTTCCCCTCTAAACCTACCTCTCCTTCACAATTCTCTTATTTCTGTCAAGAAACTACCACTTTAGGCTCTAAGCTTTGGAGTCACCTTTTATTCTTTCTTCTTCCTAACTTCTCATAGACATTGGTTGTCCATGCCAAGAAGGAAGTAGAAGCTTGATGTGAGGAACAATTTTCTAATGGCCTTAGCCATTGAAAAGTGAAATGAGCTGGCTTAAATGGCTTCCCCTCCTGGGAAGTTTTTGAGCTATCTTGGTACTAGCTGAGCCCCAAAACAGTAAGTTATAGCAAAGATTTTTTTTTTAGTATGAGTTGAGCTAGATGACCACTAGTGGTGCAGTGGATAAAACACCAGACCTGAAATCAAACAGACTCATCTTTCTCAAATCTGTCCTCAGGCACGAACTAGCTGTGTGACTCTGGGCAAGTCACTTAACCTCATTTGTCTCAGTTTCCTCATCTATAAAATTGTCTGGAGAAAGAAATAGCAAATCACTCCTGTTTGCCAAGAAAACCCAAACAGGGGTCACGGAGAGTTGGACACAATTAAAATGACTGAAGGTCACTGCTAAGGTCCCTTTAAACTCCTTCTATGAAAGGATGAAAACGTATATAGCTAGAGAAGAGAAACCAGGACAACTCCTTGTGGGACAGCCACACTTAGAGAATAGGGAAGAATGATGAGCTAGAGAAGGAAATTAAGAGTCATCTGTCAGGTAGAAGGAGGACCAGGAGGGTGCAAAGTCATAGCAGCCAAAGGAACCAGAGATGAAGAGAGGGGAATAGTTATCTAAATTAGGTGTGGGCACGGGGTTAAGTATTACCTAAAGTTCAAGGTGTTGAGGAGAAGAGACATGCATGGATAAGGACAAATGCTGCTTCCTCCTCTTAGACATTAGCAAAGAAGGAGAATGGATTGGAAGATAGAGGGACTTGAACTGGTGGTGAGAACAAACAGCAAGTTTCACTACTACTATATTTATTTGCCTGAGCCTCAGTTTTCTCATATGTTAGATGGTGATAACAATATTTATTCTGTATATATGTTCTTCTAGTCTCCAGCATGAGAGTATAAGCTCCTCAAGAGTAGGGAATGTGTCATTTATTGAATTTGTCTTCTCAGCTCCGGGTACAGCGCATGTAACCAAGTGTTTGATACATGCTCCTGGATTAATAGATTAGTTGGTTACTTTACCTGAGGGTTTTGTGGAAACCTTTTAAGCAGCATACAAATGTAGATTTTTTAGGTGTCCAGGATCTGGGGGAGCATCCATTAATGGTCATAAGATAAGAAATTCTGAACCCCAAGACTTAATTCTACAATGAAAGCCATATGGAATGCTTCTTCTCCCTGGCCCTTCCCTCTCTGCTAACAAAAGTTCTACCTTTTCTCCCTGTTTCTTTCCCCACAGTATTTTGAGTAATATTTTACCCTAAGGCCCCACATCTTCACGATCTGGGATAAAAGAATCATTGAGACCTAGAAGCCTGAGACAGAGAGGCAACCTAATGAATATGTGGACCTTGATAACACTAGGAATGAAGCATCTGAAAGACTAAGAGAAGAAAAGAGGCAATGGTTCTATGTGTATGTGTATGTGTGTGTGACACATACATGCATGAATTTGGGGGATGGAGAAAGAGGGATTGTTGTGGGAAAATAACTGAAGAGCAACCCTCCATATGTCAAAATCAAGCCCTTATTTCATACTCTGCTGAACTGATTTTGTTTCAAGAGCTATTGTTGTGCTATAAACTTGTAAAAAGGTAAAATTTAATTCAGATTCTGCATCTGGAACATCCAATGCGCTTGTGTTTGGCCATATTCAAATTTCCGGGGTTCCACCCCAGTGGCTCCAAAATTGTTAAACCCCGTTGTTGTTGCCGCTTTATTAAACCTTGTCTGATCCAGCCAAGCTTGACAAACCCAGAGTGTTTCCTCCTTGCCAATTCAGAAGGCAAGATCCTGCCTACTTGCTAGTCTCTACCTCTCCCCAACCCCCAACCCAATCTCTCATCTCACATCTCCCTGCCTTTACAAAGCTCGGCCTGGCATTCACCCAGAGAGAGGAGTAGCTGGCTCCCAGGCCAGAGTCAAGGCACACACTCCCTTGTTCCTGCTGTCTATTGTGCATGCTCCCATTGGCGTGCCATTGTGTCTCTAATCAACTTGCCCTAAGCAGGTGAGTATTTATCTCAGTCAGTTACCCCTTATAATTACTATATTGAACCTAGTTGTCTATAAAATGGATGGTTTGCTCACACAGTTTACCAAAATAGTTCATTAGGGGTTAAACAAAATGAAATCCCATTTGCAAAGAGTATAATAAATTGTTTCATCTGTGAATTTAGCTGTTCTCCCTAATGCAGACATGGATGTTACAGTGGTTCTCCCTTGATAGGGTTATGGGTTAATGAAATGCTTTTTCTGTTGCTTATTTTTCCCTCTTCTGTGCTGAGTGATAAGTAGCTAACCAACGAAGCTTGTAATTACAATCTTACAGAAACCGGGCCGATCTGTATATAAATCTCGCCATCCAATTACAAGATGTAATAATTTTGCACTCAAGCTGGTAATGAGGTCTAATACTTGTGCATGCGATAATCCCCTCTGGATGCCGGCTTGATCAGATGTTGGCTTTGTAATTAGACGGGCAGAAAATCATTATTTCATGTTCAGGAAAAAATTAGGTTGGTGGGAAGTTAATTTTCTCGCCGCTCTCTGAAGCGTAGACAAGAATTTAATGATTTAATCATGATTGTTAGCTCTTTTGCAATCAATTTGTAATGATTGTGTAGCAACTCTTCAAGGGAAGCTGCATCAGAGATGAATACGCAAACAGCATTGGATCACATGTTTCTGAAGCCCATTAAAGGTGCTATGATGTGGAGGGAAGCATGGCACTTCTGGTCCAGTCTGGGAGCTGAGGGGAGTATTTTCATTTGAAGGACTAAGGCTGAACAGGTGAACCTGTGGACCATGGAATTCTGTACATCTTGCCTTATCAAAGGATTGGAAATGGAGCCCAAAAGCTTTGCAGCTAGTCACTGGCCCAAGGAAAGGGAACGATTGTTTTGGTCTGCTTTTCTACTGTCCTTTGACTGATTTTCCAGACTTTAGACAGTAATGTGAGTTTAACTCAAATACATTTTTATCAATGAAATTAAGTTCCACATATTATTATTTAGTACTTTTCTACTTCTCAGACCTATGCTAAATATTATGGCAAATGCAAGAAGATTCTACTCGATAATTTTTTTTTTGTGGAATACATAAGTCTTGACTCTTTCCCAAAGCCTTCCTCTGTCATTTCATTACAGGATGGAGGGGACCCTGACTGTTCAAGGCTGTTACAGTGGAATGCATGCTCTGGTAGGTCCTACAAAGTTGAAAAGACTTCCAGTAAGGGCCCAGAAATGAATTGTGCATCTGTTTTCCAAGGAGCAGCTCAGCTATGTTTGGGGAGGCTCATCACCATCTTGGCTTCTTAGCCATTGCAACTCACTATCTAATCAGTTGCAGAAGTGTTGTGATGTGTAGAAGTGGAAGATATACCACAAATGAAGAAATCACAAATTGTCGAAGTATTGAAAAAATGCTTATAGTAAGAGTAGGGGATGCAAAAATGAAATAAGATGCCACCCCTCAGGAAGCATCCAATTCAGCTGGAAAGTCTAGGAACACAGAATTAACAACAAATGGCAACATGTGATCAGGTGCCAAAATGATTGGCTTAGACAGAAAAGGAAAGAGGAAGTCAGCAAATGGAGGGAATCACTGTGGATTGAGATAAGAAGTAAAGACTTTACAGTATTCAAAGCATTTTTCTAATCATCATCAGTTCTAATCTGAACATCAAGACCATATGGGTCATAGCATGTTGTAATAGAGGGAGCACACGAATTTGAGTTAGGAAGACTTGGGTTAAAATTCTACTTCATACATTTACTAGCTTTGTGACCCTGGGCAAGTTACTTAACCTCTCTGGGACTCAGTTTCCTCATGTATAAAATGAGGGGTTGAATTAGGTGGCCTCTAAAGTCCCTTCTAACTCAACCTATGTTCCTCTGTACACCCTTGTGATATAGATAGGGCAAAGATTAGCTCTAATTTATAGAAGGCAAAACTGATGTTTAGGGAAAGTAAGTGACCTGGGTGCCAAAGCATTAATGATGGAAACCTGGGGAGGAAGTGGCCATCCTATTTCAGAGTTTGTGATAGCTAAAGAGAGGGCAAGGTAGGTGTAATCTAGCATAAACCATAAAAATCAGGAGAATGGATTTCAAAAAATTAAAGAAAATATAGCTGTTAGTTCATGACCGAAAACTCTATAGGGAAGCGAATGTTAGCCTAAGATGCATAGGGTGTTTTCAAGAGCAAAATCCTAATAATACAAACAGAAATAATTCTGCTGAGGAAAGGAAGAGAGAATTAATGAAAGAGAGAAATATGGATGCACAAGGAACTCATTTAATATCTTTCAGGATTAGAAACTTGGAGGACTATCAGCATAAAATGTGGTAGATGCCGTCAAAAATGGTTGGGGTCTTGGTTGTTTTGTTTGTTATTATTTTGTTGATTTTTTCTCTTTATTACCAGAAAAGTTTCCATGTGTGAGTATGCATGTGCATGCGCGCGCGCGCGCGCGTGTGTGTGGGTGTGTGTGTGTATGGTTATTTGGGGAAATAACTATGGTGTAAAAACAAAAGGCCTCAATGGAACTTTTTTAAATGACTGAGACTTTTAGCAAGATGGATGAATGAGGTCTTGTCTAAGCCCAGATCACCTTCATTCTTACAAAATAGCAAGAAATACACCAAATAAATGAAAAGAACAACAATTAAAGTATGGAAAAGGAAAGATTTAATTAGAAGGAAAACCTGCAGAAAAACTAGTAGAAGAATTAAAGAAACGAGCTAGAAAATAAAGGCACTCCAGTACAGATTAGAAGTTAAAGAAATATTATGAGTTAAAAGAAAACAAGGAGACATCTCCAAAAGCAAACAGATAACAATAATACTGCAATCACAATAGCTATACACACCCCAAAGAGAATGAATAAGCCATAAAATCTACCAAATTGATCTACCAGTTCACTAGTAGAATTAAATGAATATATTAGAAGAATTCAAAAAGACAGAGAATTAGCTACTTAGAAGAAACAACAGAAAATATAGGTAAACAAAATCAATGGCATCATTGGAACAAATGCAGAGATGGAACAAAAATATCTGAATATAAGCAAAATACAAAAAGATTAATAAAACACAAGGTCTTTGCAAATTTAGATAAATGGCTATGAAAACAGAGGCAGGAGAAACAAACTGAGAATTATTCTCCTCCTACAAAGATCTCAATTTCTATATTTCAGGAAATTATGCAAAAAAAATCCTACACGTATTAGAAAAAGAGGGTGTGTGGGGGTGCTTCTCTCTGTGTGTGCTTCTCTGTGTGTGTGCATGCTTGTTTGTGTGGGTGGGGGGAGAAAGAGAAAGAGAGAGATGAGGAGAGGAAAAGAGAGGAGAGGACAAGAGAGGAGAGTGGAGGGTAGGGGAGAAGAGAAGAGAGGAGGAGAAGAGAAGAGAGGAGGAGAAGAGAAGAGAGGAGGAGAAGAGAAGAGAAGAGAAGAGAAGAGAAGAGAAGAGAAGAGAAGAGAAGAGAAGAGAAGAGAAGAGAAGAGAGACAGTGAGAAGAAAGGGGAGAGAGAGAGAGGAGAGGAGAGGAGAGGAGAGGAGAGGAGAGGAGAGGAGAGGAGAGGAGAGGAGAGGAGAAGAGAAGAGAGGAGCAGAAGAGAAGAGAAGAGAAGAGAAGAGAAGAGAAGAGAGGAGAGGAGAGGAGAGGAGAGGAGAGGAGAGGAGAAGAGAAGAGAAGAGAAGAGAAGAGAAGAGAAGAGAAGAGAAGAGAAGAGAAGAGAAGAGAAGAGGGAAGGGGAGAGAAAGAGAGAGAGATGGAGAGAGAGAGAGAGAGAGAGAGAGAGAGAGAGAGAGAGAGAATCCATAAGATGCTCTCAGAAAGGAATTCCAGTTCACCTTACTTAAAAATGTAATTGCAAAGCTCCAGAGCCTTATTATTACTGAAAATCTCATTAGCATATTCATTAGAAGGAAGTTCATTCATGAAAGCAAAATAGTTCAAAGTTATTAAGGATTAGAAATAAAAGAAATACCTGGAATATAATATTCTGAAAAGAATTGAAAATTGGTTTGTGCTGTAAAATTCCATGAAGCTAAGCATATTCTTCAAAGAGAAAAGATGAGTCTTCAACAGGATTAATGACTTCCAATGCTTCCTCTTGAGAAAACCAGATAAATAATGCCTTTGACACACAAATCCAAGAAGCAAGGTAAACTGTACAAAGGACATACAATCATAAAGGATCAAAAGACCAAGTGATAAATCAATGTTTGTATTCTGATAGGGGGTGTGGGGTGGACAAGACTATTATCACATAAAGGGTCTTATGTGTCTGTGAGTCATGGCAAGTACTAAGACATAATATCTTTAGGCAATCCCCTGATGGTAGATTAGACAGAAATACCCTAGAAGATAGAGGAAGTGGATGGGGGAAAGAAATAAATAACTGGATTTTTTTGAATTGGAGACATGATAAGTGAGTCATTCAAACATTCTTATAGAGGGATAAAGGGGATCCTGTAACACAATGTATTTGGGCGGTTGAGGGATGCAGGGGAAAAAATAGAATAACTCCAAATGTAGAACCAAGACATCTGGGTCTTGGCTAGGAGAGGGAGGGTTGGCTATGAGGGTTGAGATCAGGATAGAGTTGGTTCAAACAAAACAAGCTATAGGTATCTAACTGTTGTTTTTTTTAAAGGGCAAAAATTATAACTTTGAATGTTAGTGGTGCTCAACTTAAACATAAAAAGCCAAGCTTTAGAATGGATAAGGAGGAAAATCCAATAATTTGCTGCCTGTAATAAACACATAAAGACCATACATAGATACTTAAGATACTAGAGGAAGTGTAATAAAGATTGTTAGCTCTTGAGTCAGAGGACCTGGATTCAAACCCTACCACAGATCCTGTGTGACCTTTGGCAAGTCAAATAGCCTCTCTAGGCCTCAGTTTCTTCATCTTTAAAATGAGGAAATTAGACTACATGGCCTCTATGATGTGTTCCAGTTCTATATCTAGCCTACTATAACTAAAATTTGTTTCCACCAAGTCCAAAAAAAATTTCAAATAAGCCAATAGTAAAACAGATACTATTAAGATAACCAAATAGTGAAACTGCATTACATGTTAACAAATACAGATATGGAAACAATCTACAAACAAGCAAACAATATATGATTTTGACTTCATAGTGAACTCCTGGTATGGCACTGCCCTCCACCAACACAGTGATTTTCTAAAACAGTGCTAGTACCTCTGAGGCCTCCCTAAGAAGCCATTATATCCCACTTTAGTCACCCTCTCTGGCAGCTACTATTCCACAGCATTTACCTTGGCTGTTTCCACCTGGGAACTTAGACTCCCTGATCATCAATTCCATCACATTCCAGGCACTATTCCCCTTCTCCTCTCCTTCTCTCCCAGCTACTTATACTGCCTGATACCCTAGGACAATTCTACCCTGAAAGTAAGGAACTTGGCAGTCAAATTAGGGGAAGGGAGCAAGGAATTAATAAAGTGCCTACTAGGTGCCAGGTGCAAGTATTTATATTAGGAAGGCAGAATTTATGATTTCAAAGAGAATCTCATATGTGCCTAAAAGGTCCGGAACCGCAGGATATAAGGAATTCTCTAGGCAGAAGGCAGGAGAACTAAAGCATGTATTTACACTCCACAGTAACAAGCCCACAAACCAGCATCCCCATTTTGATATTTTCATCAAAAGCTTCCAGGCCCAATAAGTCTGCCTCACAAGGGTAACCAGGAGGCCACAGAGCAGCGAGATGGTATAAGGCAAAATCGTATACATGCTTCCCCTCTACGGTAAGAAGATTACCCACTAGCCTCCAGACCCACTAGCCTCCAGTCAGCTCTGCTACCGGCAGCTCAGCTTCAACTGTAGGCGTCTCTGGCTCCAACCGGAAAAGGAAGAGAGAATCTTCAAGCTGTCCTCTCCCCTCTTATAGAGTTTTTGACATCATCAAGCGCTGCCTGAACGACCAGGGCCAATTGGTTCTTGGCTTGGCCCCTCCCCCTAGCATAGACCAGGTTAACACACCTCCCCTCAGCCAGCCCCATGACTCTTCACACAGGAAGTTCTCTGATTCCTGGCATGGTCGCTGGGCTTCCTGCCCCAGTGTCCAGGGAAGTTCAATGAGGTAAGCTGAGTCATTCAAAGAAAACAAAGCCCATTCTGGTTACAGTGTTTTACAATAATTTTATTGGTTTTACAATAATTTATTCATTAGTTTTACAAGTATTATCTCATTTGATCATCAAAACAAGCCAGTGGGGAAGGTGCTATCATTATTCGTATTTTACAGTTGAGAAAACTGGTTCAGGCAGAGGTTAAGTGACTTTCCCAGGGACACACAGATGTAGATTTGAAGTCAGGGCTTCCTGACTCCAGGCCCAGTGCTCAGTGCACTAAAACACCTAGCTGTCTTAGGATTAGACAAAAGATAAAACATATTAAAGGAAATAATTTCTGGATATTATCAGGTATTCAATTGAACTATCTAGTACTGGATAAAAGGTAGAAAAGTAAATCAGTCTAATATATTAAATAAACAAAATCTAGAAACAAATGTATAGGGTTTGAGATTCTTTATTTGACAAGTACTACTAAAAAAACCTATATAGCATTTTGATAGAAGATGGGTTTAGGGCAATATGTTATACCAGCCAATCCCAGCCAATTTGTTATACCATATGCCATAATAAATTCCAAATGGATAAAATATCCAAATATTTTTTTCAGATGAAATCATTAAAAAGTTAGAAGCCTATAGGTTACTTTTCTCACAACTGTGGACAAGAGAAGAATTTATATTCAGATGTAGAATAAAGGAAATTACAAAAGAGGAACTAGAATATTTTGATTATAAGTATAACAGGAGGATGGTGAACATGTGAAGTATGCTTAGCTGATAGTGTTCCCATATGGGATAGGTTGGGGAGCCTACTTTTGGAAAGAGTGTGATGATGTGTAATAGAAGGGTACTGATTTCTGATTTGGGGTATGCATAGACATAAATGTATCTGGTTCTGGTATGCTAAACACATGGTGAAGAGACAGATTGTTGACTGGCAATGGAGCTGAAACTCGGGTGATTTTAGAAGGCACTAGCCAGAAAAAGAGTGTCTCTATTCTGTCTATTGCTCTTTCCTCTGACTTTTGTTTAGGTGAGAGAAACTTGTAAGTCTGTGGCTGGAGAGAAGCCTTGGGCCCTCCCCAAGAGAAGCCAACATTTGTGCCATGGATGTCCTATGTTCTTTGCCTTCTTATGTTTGTTCATTTTTTGCTTTTAGGTAAAAGAATATTGGAGACATTTATCACTGAAGGAATACAAAAGGGAGCTATAGTGATTCCTTCACTGACTAAAACAAATTCAGAAGTGAATTTGATGAGAGCAAATGCTACTTAGAAACTGCTTTAAGTTTAAGTCCTCTCCCCAGGAATTAAAATGGCCCAGGGGAGAATGTGCCCCCAGGACATGGGAATGGGTAGGTGGGTGGGAAAGCTGGGTGATTGTGTTTTTGTTACACATTCTTAGCAAATATCCTTTTATAAAAGCTAGCTGATATTAGTTGATTAAACCTTTGGTGCTAATCTCTGGTCATTAACATAGGTTGAATCATTGGGGGTTGAGACATTAGCATTAGAGAAAGGCATTTATAGCTTCTCAGGTCTTCACCTAGAAATTTGAGTGGAGATGTGGTCAACTGGTTATATGTCCTATTGTGTATGGAGGTTGGCAGAGAAAGTCCTGAATATCATTATGTATAAATTTAAAAGCTTTTATAACTTAATTCAAATATTTAGTAAGTCCCTACTAAGTACAAGACATTGTCAAATTATTCACGCTTCTCTTCTCTGTTACTGCCACCACCTTGATAAAGGCCCTAATCATTTAATGCCTGGATTATTGCAATAGCCTGCTGATGAGTCTGTCTGTCTCAAATCTCTCCTCACTCCAATCCATTTTCATTCAGGCACCAAAGTGATTTTCCTAAAGTGCAGGTCCAACCATGTCATGCCACTGCTCAAAAAATGCCAATGCCTCCCAATTGCCTCTAGGATTAAATACAAAATTCTATGTTTGATATTCAAAGCCTCTCATAATCAAGCTCTTCCTCCAGTTTTCTTCTTATACCTTACTACCCCAAAACATGCTCTTTGATCCAGTGACAATGGCCTCCTTACTATTCCTTATACAAGACACTCACCACTTGGCTCTGGGAATTTTCTTTCACTGGCCCTTATACCTGGAATGCTCTCCCTCTTCATCTATACCTACAGTCTTCCCTGGCTTCCTTCGAGTCCCATCTAAATTTCTGCCTTCTATAAGGAGCCTTTCCCAATCCTTTTTTAATCTCAGTGCCTTCCCTCCTTTGATTATTTCTGCTTTATTCTGTATATAACTTGTACATAATATATTTGCATGCTATATCCCCTGTTGGATTGTAAGCAAGACTGTCTTTTGCTTCTTTTTGTATCCTAATGTTTAGCATAGTGCCTGATACATAGTAGGTGCTTAATAAATATTGATTAAGTCATACATAATACCTGGATTTCAGTAAGACATTTTATGATCTGACATTTTTGTGAAATGGAGAGATGTGGGATAGATGCTAGTAGAGAAAGGCAGATTTAGAACTAGTTGAATGACTGTACTGAAAGAATAATCATAAGAATCCTGGAAATATAACAAAGTAAGGATACCTTAGAGACAATTGTCCCTTTATCACACAAAAAATACAAATTAAAAGACAGCAAATAAAGAAAACTCAGTAATGACAGGGACAGAAAAAAAAGTGAAAAAAAACTTGCCACCAGGTCATTCTTACCAAATTCAACTAAAATAAAATAAATTAAATTAAGCCCATCCTATAAGCAGAACATTTCTGCTTGTTCCCTTCCCTTAATCCCACAAATCAGTCAGAGATTGAGAGCACCTTTATGACCATTAGGCAACAACTTTTGGAGTTAGTCTCTTGGCAGTCTAGGGGCAAGCAGAGACTTCATCAAAATAGACAAGACTTTCACGATAAAAGAAACTGAATCAAAATTCCTTGAGGATGATGAAAATATCACAGCAGTTGCTGCAAGGACCCCTGAAATGACAATGGAGCAATTCCCAGTATGTATAGAATATTTCAGCAGAGTAATCAAGAAATTAACCAAGAATTTAAAAGATATAAAGACAGAATTTGGAGCACTGAAAAAGAGAATTTCAATTCTGACATGAGACTAGTAAATTCAGAAAAAAGGAGACACTGTCCTCAATAGTAGATGCTCTGAAAAAGGTGAATTCAGGATTGGAATGAAAAATCATAGATACTGAAAAATGATGGCACAATTTTTAAAAAATCTGAAAAATATAGGAAAAATTTTACAAAACAAAGATACTGAACTTGAAGATGGGATGTGGAGAAACAAGGGTTATAGACCCTCCTGATAGAGAAATAATGAAAAAGAAGACCTAGGTACTATTCTCCAAGAAATCAGACAGAAAAAAATTCTCACGAAATACATATCCATAGAGTTTTTTTTTTTAAATCACTACCACCACAACAAAAATGTTTTACTCACAAAGCAACATCATAGTCAAGTTTCTGGACTACAAAGTCAAAGAAAAAAATTTTCAGAGAACAAAATTACGTCCACATTAGAATGAGAAATATTCAAAAATATCATAGACTTATTCTGCGGTTTTAACAAATCAAAAGAACAATTATATTATGGTCATTTGAAGAGCAAAAGAGATAAATTAAGAGGCAAAAGTAACATATCCTACAAAAATAAGCCAAAATATCAAAGAAAATAGTTGAACTTTAGTAAAGAAGTATTTTTAATTTTTTTTTACTTTTATTTTCAGAGGGGAGAAGGCAGGGCAATTGGGGTTAAGTGGCTTGCCCAAGGTCACACAGCTAGTAAGAGTGTCAAGTGTCTGAGGCCAGATTTGAATTCAGGTCCTCCTGACTCCAGGGCTGGCACTCTACTCACTGTGCCACCTAGCTGCCCCAGTAAAGAAGTATTTAAATAATTCTTTCAAAAGAGCCGAGAGACAAATAGGGTATTCAAAATGCTACTCGACCAAACTGCAGAAATTAAATACTTTCAGATAGTAAAGAAAGACAAAGAAAAAAACTTCTGTGTCATATGACCATCAAGATGGAAGACTGGACATTTTCTCCAATTCTTATGACCTCTCCAACTTCTCCAAAATAGGAATTATGCACAAGGAGCTAGAATAGCGAAAAGACTTTGCTAGTAGCAATAACATCAAGACACTTTAATTTTTCTCTCTCAGAGTTGGAAAAGCCTAGAATATAAATCATAGGACCATAGTCTCAGGGCTAGAAGAGATGTTAGAAGTCCTCTAGTCCATTCTAAACTCCCCATTTTACAGATAAAAAACTGCAGAGTTCAGCAACTCACCAAGGTCACACTACTGGTATGAAGCAGAACTGATATTTGAAACAATAGTTCTCTCACTATAAATTCTTCATTCTTCCCAGCATATCACATTGTGCCCCTACCAAGAAGGACAACTGGCTGCCAAAGCCAACACAGGATTCTGATATCCCAGTGGCTACAGATGCTTACTGAAAAACCTATACCAAGGAAATTTAGGAATTTTAATGGCCTCCAAACTCAATATGTGTCAACAGCATGATATGGCTGCCCAAAAAGTTAACGTGATCTTAAGCTACATTAGATGGCATAATGGAAAGAAATAAGAAGAAACATATGTAACTGAACACATTGGAAAAACTAGATTTGACTGACCCATGGTAACTTCTGAATATGAATATTATTGAATACATTTATAAGGGTGGGGATTAATTGAGCAAGTCAACCAAATCACCTCAAGAAACTTAAAGTAGGCTATAAATTGCTAGTCTGTGATACCTTAAGGTGATAAGAACTTGGCTCCATTGAATCAAGTCATTCAGAGGCATACCAGCTAAGTGTGGAAAGGCCATGATCTCTGAAGAAGTCTGTTCTGATTTCTTGAAGAAATTTGGCCATACTCTGAGATGCTTGTATGAAAGCAGGATGGAGTTCAGCAAGAGAGATTTCAGGAGTTTGTGGTGGAGATGAAGACTGAGGGGTTCCAGAACTGAGCTTTAAAGAACTGAATGTCAATGGAAAACAATGAAAGGATAAAGAGAAAGTAGGACTGACCTATAGCAGAAAAGGGAGGTATCAAGGAAGGACATAGGTTGGCTTTATGAGCATCTTGGAATAGAAAATTAGGATTGTTGCCACCAGTTGCATCCACCTCCCCAAGGTCGGAGGGATGTACCAAGAAAAGATTTTCTCTGTCCCCATACCGCTACCACCACCACCATCCTCAGATACACACCCACAGTAGCAGACCCTCAGAATATATTTCTGATTCTGAACTCATTCCTGCTTGCATGTTCCTCAGAGCATAGCCAAATTTCCTCAATGGGCAACTTCACTACAGTATATTCAATGGCTCATCAGAGTAATCTAAATTGATCAAGGCATTCTCACATTTAGTTCGAATGTCTTTGATTAATTTGATTCAGTTGAGTCAAATTCTTATCTCCTAAAAGGTATCAGGACTTAGAATTATCACTTATTTTAAGTGGGATGAAATAACTTGATTGATTTCCTCAATTGGCACCTTTACACAAATATTACTTAGCATCCTGTAGTACCTTTGCAAAAGTTATGTGCTAGGACATAAAGTAATCATAAACAAATATAAAAAGGCAGGTATAATAAATGCAACTTTTTCAGACTATAATAGAATACAATTATACAAGAAATATGAGTTAAAATGCAGAATCAAATGGATGCTAAGTAATGACACACCGAATAATGAATGGGTCAAAGTAGATATCATAGAAACAATAAATAATTATGTCAAAGATAATGAAAACAATTAAACAATATAGCAAAACTTATTGGCAAAAGGTAAAGGAGTCCTAAGAGGAAAATTTATCTCTCTTAAAACTTACATTACCAGAGGAGAAAAAGAATTCAATAAACTGAACATTCAATCAAAAAGATTAGAAATTGAACAATTAAATGCAATTGAAAGGACTAGAAATGAGAAGTCCTAAGAAGTACAAAAGAAGAAATCTTGGAAATTTAAAGATAAAGAAAAACTTGAAGATCAAAAAACCATGGAACTAAAAAGACAAAACTAGGAACTACTTTTCTGGGGAAAGTATTCACAGTATTGATAAGCCAGTCATTAATCTAATTGAGAAAAAGTTGAAGGAAATACAAAATACTCAAATTAAAAATGAACAAAGTAAATTCACAACACATAGGAAATAATAATATTCTCAGAAGTTACTATACACATTTAGACACCAGCAAAACTAAGAATTCAAAAGAATTAATATAAGTATATTGTTGTAAAAATAAATAAGTAGATAATATGTAACTGTATTATTAACTTCCAAAACATATAATACCTAAATAGACAAAACAACAAAAAATACATTTTAAGCAACTTAATCTCACAAAATCAAACAAAGTATAAATCACCAAAAAAGAAAGAAAGAAAATTATTGAGCCATGTGGATTTAAAAAGAATTCTAGGAAACTTTTAAAAAGCAATTAGGATCTGTGTATAATAAATAGACAGAAGACACTCAATACAACTCCTTTTATGAGACAAATATGGATGCAATATACAAACTAGGGAGAGTCATAGCAAAGAAAAAAACATGCAACAATATTAATAATGACTATTGATGTAAATTTTTCAATACATTTCTTTCAAGGAGGCTACAGGAATATAGCCAGAAAATCATTCACTAGGAGCAATTTGGATTCATTCCAGGATGTAAGTGGCTCAACATTGGAAAACAATTGACATAGTTAATCACAGAAGCAACAAGGACAACAAATGCTACATGATTATTCCAATAGATGCAGAAAAATCTTTTGAAAAAAAATATAGCACTTATTTGTGTTGGAAAAAAAAAACCCAGACCACTAACAGCATAGACATGCAATATCCTTCTTTAATAAGAGCAAAAGCATATTTAATCAAATATGCTTTTTATATGCAATATAATATGCAAATAAAGCAATTTAATCAAAGAACTAACATATTTTTCCCCTGGAGAGACCCAGTATAAATGGATATAAATAAAGATGTTCCTTCTTTCCACTATTATTTGAAATGATTCTAGAAATGCTATCTATGATAGTAAGACAAGAGAACAAAAGCAAAGGTACAAACACCAGCAAAGGGGAAAGAAAATAATCCCTGTTGGCAAATGATATGATAATGTACTTAGAAAACCCCAAAGAATCAGTGAAGAAAATAACTGCATGTTCCTCTACAGACCTAACCAAAAGGGCAGGAAGAAATAATAAGGAAAATCCATTCAAAGTAACAACAAAATATACAAATATCTAGAGGTCAATCTATCAAGATACGTTCAAGATTTATGTAAATACAATTATAAAACCCACTTGACAGAAATGAAGACACTCATTTTAGAAATTAGAAAATTAAATGTCATTGGGTTCTGCCAATAGAATAAAATTACAATACCATGTAAATTAATGTACAGATGTATACATTTTTGTTGTTTTTGTTGTTCAGCTATTTCAGGCATGTCAGATTCTTCATAACCCCATTAGGGGTTTTCTTGGCAAAAATACTGGAATGGTTTGCTATTTCTTTCTTCAGCTCATTTTGCAGAAGATGGAACTGAGGCAAATAGGGTTAAGCTGCCTAGGGTAACACAGCTAATAAGTGTCTGAGATCACATTTGAACTCATATCTTCCTGACTCCAGGCCCAGCGTTCTGTCTGCTACACCACCTAGCTCCCCATAGATTTATGTTATATCAATGAAATTACCAAGGGAATACTTTACACAAAATAATAGCAAAAATTAATTTGGAAGAATAATAGGTCTGAAATCTTAAATAAAGTAATGAGAATAGGTATGTACGAAGGGAGTATAGCATTACCAAATCTCAAATTACATTACAAAACAGTGGTCATCAAAACCATTTGGAATGTGTAAAAAAATAAACAAAAAAAACCCCAAACAAACAGAAAAATACATAAGTGAAACAAATCTGGTTAAAAAAATCAGAAAAGCACTAAATTAGGTGCCTTTTACAATGATAGCTAGGGATGGATTTTTAATCAAATGAGGGATAGAGGAGCATATGAAATAGTATATAGTTAATTTAATAGCTAGCATTTATATAGAACTTTACGTTTTGAAAAACTCTTTACATATATCTCATTCAATCTCACAACAACCCTGGGAATTAGGTGCTATTATTATTTAAAGATAAAATGGATAATTTTTACTACACAAAGTTGGAAAGCTTTTGCAAGAGAATAAAATCAATGAAAATAGAATTTAAAAAGAAACAATAGGTAAGAGAAGCAGGAGCAGAGCCAAGATGGCAGAAAAAAAAATAGGGACTTCCTAAAGCTTTCCCCTAAACCCCTCCAAACAACTTTAAATAATTCCCCAAAATAAATGCTGGAATGGCTTACCCCACAAAAGCATGAAGTAAAGCAATTTTCCAGCCTAAGGCAGCTTAGAAAATTAGCAGGAACAGTCTGTTGCACTAAGGTGAGAGTGGAGTGCAGTCCAGTGGAGGCCATGCCCCAGCAAACCAGTAGTAGGTTCTGGGGGTGACTGAATCAGTGGCAGTAAAGGCAGTTTCCAAACCTCTCAGTCCACAGATAGTAAGGGAATAAGACAACTGATCAGAAGGAGATTATAGGCGTCATGAGGAACTGGACTCTGTTGCATTGTCCATGATTGGACCTGGGTCACAGTCCTGTGCCTCAGTCCCAGAGTGAGGAAGAGCACTAGCAGACCAGAGTTTGTACTTTCAGGGAAGTTGGGCCCCTGGTCACAGTTAGAGAGTGAAAAATGTGTGCTTGTAGTCACTCAGAGATCAGACCAGAGGCCAAGACAGTAGTAAACACACCTCTCCCTAACTCATGCCACCTTAGAGCAACCAAAAATGTGTAGGTTGCCAGAATTGTCTCCGACAGCAGCTACACAAAAAACAAACAAACAAAAAACCCTGAAGCTTGGGACAATGCCCTCTCTACTCCTGAAGCAGAATCCCGCTTCAGCACAGAACTAAAAGTCAAGAAAAAAGCTAAAAAATGAACAAACAGCAGGAAAAGATCCTGACTATAGAAAGTTACAATGGTAACAGGAAAGATCAAAACAGAAACTTACAAGAAAAAAACAGTCAAAACTGCAACGTACAAAGCCTTAAGGAAAATTATGAATTGGCCACAAGCCGTGGAAAAACTCAAAAAGGATTTTAAAATTCAAGTAAGAGAGATAGAGGAAAAATTGGGAAGAGAAATGAGAGTGATAGAAGAAAATCATAAAAATGAAGACAACAGCTTGGTAAAAGAAGCACAAGAAATACGGAAGAAAATAATACCTTAAAAAAACAGAATAGGTCAAATGACTAAAAGAGGCACAAAAATCCAATGGCAAGAAGAAAGCCTTAAAAAGCAGAATTGGCCAAATTGTAAAGGAGATACAAAAGTTTACTGAAGAGAATAATTCCTTAGAAATTAGAATCCAGCAAATAAAAGCCAATGACTTCATGAGACATCAAGAAACAATAAAGCAAAATCAAAAGAATGAAAAAAAATCAAATAAAAGGTAAAAAAGCTCATCGGAAAAAAAAAGCTGATTTGGAAAATAAATCAAAGAGAGCTATTTTAAGAATTATTGGACTACCTGAAAGCCATGATCAAAAAAAAAAAAGAGCCTAGACATCATCCTTTGAGAAATTATCAAGGAAAACTGCCCTGATGTCCCAGAACCAGAGGGTAAACTAGAAATAGAAAGAATCCACCAATCGCCTCCTGAAAGAGATCACCAAATGAAAACTCTCAGGAATATTATAGCCAAATTCCAGAGCTCCCAGGTAAAGGAGAAACTACTGCAAGCAGGCAAAAAGGAACAATTCAAATATCATAGAGCCACAGTCAAGATAACACAGGATTTAGGAGTTTCTATATTAAAGGATCAGAGGTCTTGGAATTGATATTCTGGAGGACAAAAGAGCTAGGATTACAACCAAGAATCACCTCTAGCAAAATTGAATGTAATGATGCAGGAGGAAAAACATAGATATTCAATGGAATAAAGAACTTTCAAAGATTCCTGATGAAAAGACCAGAGCTAAATAGAAGATCTGATTTTCAAACACAAGTCTCAGGAGAAGCAAAAAAAGTAAACCAGAAAGAGAAATCATAACGAATTCAATAAGGTTAAACTATTTACATTCCTATATGGGAAGATTATACTTGTAATTCCTAAGAACTTTATCATTATTAGGGCAGTAAGAAAGAGTACGTATAGACAGAGGGCATGGATAAGAGTTGAATATGATGGGATTATTATCTAAAAACAAAATTAAGGGATGAGAAATAAGAGAATAACATACATACTCAGTTGGGTATAAAAATTAATTTTACCCTACAGGAAATTAGGAGGGGAAGGGGATAAGAGAAGGGGTGGGGGGCTGATAGAAGAGAGGGTGGATTGGGGAAGGTTAAAGTCAGAAGCAAAGGACTTTTTAGAATAGTGAGAGTGAAAGCAGAGAAAGAAATAGGATAAATAGGGAGGAAATAGGATAGAGGGAAATACATAGTAATCGTAACTGTGAAAAAAAAATGTTTACAGCAAGTTTCTCTGATAAAGACCTCATGTAATGGGAAGCAAAGTAGGACTTTTTGCCGTTTTTCCTTTTGGAGTGCTTCTCAGCACTAAGGCAACCAAATGCTTTTGACTGAGTCTTTGATTGACTCAAGTCCTTGATGACCTGCTTAAGTCACAAGAAAGCCACAAACTCACATGAGTTTGAGTCACATGGTTCTGATGCCCTCTGACCCTGAAGAAAGGTTAGCATTTAGTTTTGGGGCTCACTCATTGGAAGAATGTCCATGTGATTTGGCCAAATGAGACTGTAGGTAGCCATTAAGGAGCCCCCAGCTTTGAAAATCCAAATGTCATTGCTTCTCTCTTTCTGGTAATTATGTGTGTATTGCTATGGACAGACGGTTAGATGCCCCCATCTGCTGATTTGTGTTATTTGCTGTGTTTATATAATTTCTGCTTGTAATTTCTGTTTGTGTTTTCTCTGAAGTTCAGGGGGCTGACTTTCCCCCCCGAGCTAAGTGATATATGTATGTTTAATTAAAGTGAGATTGTAGACCCCTTAAAGTTGCTTTCCTTAGAAAAGCAGATCAAAGAATCTGTGCTAGCAGTCCTCCTGTGTGCTGGTGTTATTGGCCTTACAAGGCCACAGTAGCTGCAAGCAACATTGTTGTTACACCTCATTTCTCAAATATATGGAGAACTGAACCAAATTTATAGAAATAAGAGCCATTCTTCAATTGATAAATTGTCAAAGGATATGAATAGTCAGTTTTCAGATGAAGTTATCAAAGCTTTCTATAGTCATGAAAAAATGCTCTAAATCCTTATTGACTAGAGAAATTCAAATTAAAATAACTCTGAGCTACCACCCATACCTGTCAGATTGGCTAATAAGATAGAAAAAGAAAATGGCAAATGTTGGAGGGGATATGGGAAAATTGAGACACGAATTGCTGTTGGTGAAGTTGTATACTGATTCAACCATTCTGTAGAGCAATTTAAAACCATTCCCATTCTTTGACCAACCAATACCACTCTTACGTCATTGTAATATATACAACAAATACAACAATTTTTAAGGTAACAATAACAAACGTTTATTAAATGTCTATTATGTGTAAGACACTATCCTAGATCCTGGGCACACAAAGATAAAACCAAGGACAGGACTGCAACAATATAATTGAAAACTATCACTAAAATAAGAAGTTGAATTTTGAATAACTGAAAAACCAATAAAATTCCTTGGAAGAGAAGACAAAATATACATTCCCACTTCATGGCAGAGAGGCTGGATCACTAGGACACCAGGATAGTATCATATCCATTGTCACATGTCACAGCATTGGATGTTTTTGATTAATGGCTTTTCTTTGCCACAAGAGATGGTTCAATGAGAAGTGGGGGGTGGGGAGAAGGTTGAAACAACTTTGATGTAAAGACAACAGTCATCAATAAAATGTACTTTAAACAAATAAAATGAAGGAGTTGGATTAGATAACATTGCTCTCAACAGCAAAAAGAGTATCCATTAGTGGGTTCACGCCAGCCTGGAGAGGATTGTCCTAAGATCTATCATTGGCTCTGTTCTAGTACCTGATATTAGCAATGACTGAGATTGGAGTATAGCTGGCAAACCTATGAAATTTACAGATGTTGAAATGTTAAGAGGGATGCCTAACATTTAGTATGACAGAATTTTAAAATCTTGATTTTATATAATAAAGGTTCAAATTGAATAACAGCTTCATTATTTAATAGGAGACAATTCAAACTACTACATTAGATTCAAGAAAGCAAATGCACAAGTGAAAGATGAGGAACAAGTGAATAATTTGTATAAACATTTTTTGAAATGTTTTAGTGGGTGTCAAACTCATTGTGAGTTACCATGTAACACAGTAGCCAAAAACAAAAACAAAAAGTCATCAGCCCTTCTTACATTCTTAGATTTAGTTGAGAAGCATAATGTACAGACTAAGAGAGGTCACAGATTCGCTGTATTCAGTCCTGGTCAGGTGACATCTGGAGTACTGTGTTCTTTTCTAGGAATCTCATTTTAGAAAGGCCACCTACAAACTGGAACTTGTAGAGAGGACAAAGACCAGGTGAGTGAGAGGTTTAGATGACATTGCAAAAGAATTAAATGAAAGAACTAGGAATGCTTATTTAGGTTAAAAAAGAAAAGACTCATCATTTCTTATAGCATTGTAGAGCAACAGAACCAAGAGAACATTATATACAGTAATAACAATATTGTTTTAAGAACAACTTTGAGTGACTAAGTCATTTTGACTTGTAAATACCCAAACTAACTGCAAAGGACATATGAAGGAAGATGCTATCTGTATCCAGAGAAAAAAACTGATAAATAGAAGTATTTATAGAATGGTTTTCATATATATATATACATATGTATGTATATATATAATGTGTGTATGTATATCTATGTGTATGTGTGTATGTGTATACGTATATAAGTATATATATATATACATAGATATACATACATATTTTTGTCTAATGGTAGTCATCTCTTGTGCAAGGGGAGGGGGAAGGAAGGAAAAAAGGAATAAAAAGTTACATGATAACTTTATATTTAAAAAGAATAGCAAGTTGTATATAGTATATTTGTAATTTCGTGGGCAATCATCTTCTTAATATTCTACTGTGTTCTGGAAATACTTGTTTTATTTCTTAAGTCTAGAACAAAATAAATAAAATCTGAAACTAAAGAAAAAGGAAGGAAGGAAGGAAGGAAGAAAGGAAGGAAGAAAGGAAGGAAGGAAGGAAGGAAAGATTTATGGGAGATCTTAGAATTGCCTTCAAGTTTTTTTGAAGAACTTGTCATAAGGAAGAGTGATTGGACTTGCTCTGATTGGCCTCAGGGGACAGAAATAGGAATAATGAGAAGAACAATGAGGAGGAGTTGCTGAGAGCCAGGCAGATTTCAGCTCAATATAAGGCAAAGATTCCTAATGGAACTGTCTAACAAAGTAACAGATCCTTGGCTAGGGAGCAGATTTCACCGTCATCGAGGAGGTCATTCATATGGATATTGGATGACTATTTGTTGGAGATTGTTGTAGAGGGAATTCATTTTTGACATAAGTTGGACTAGATTCCCCCTGGGATCACCTCTTACTCTGAGATCTTGTGATTTGTGGTGATTTCCCCAAAGTCTGATAACTACTTAGCCTGGCAACCAGACTTCAACCTCAGGCCCTGAGTTCTTTCCTCTAACAGTACACTGCTTTGTGATAATGAAGTTCATTAATTTGCGCTGAAGCCACCCTCAACTTAAATACTAATAGCTCATATTTATAGAGTGCTTGCTATGTTCCTGTACTATGTACTGTGCTTAATGTTTCACAATTATTATCTTTGAACCTCATAACAACCCTGGGAGGTAGGTGCTATTTTGAGTTTCATTTTATAGTTGAGAAGGAAACTGAGGAAGACAGAGGTAAAATGATTTCCCTATGGTAACACGGCTATTAAGTGTCTGAGGCCTGGATTTGAATTCTTGACTACAGGTGGTACATTGCATAGAGTGTGAAAAGAACTTTTATATGCCCTGGGAATTCATGTGACTCACTTTATTGTGATATTCATGTTATTACAGTGGTCTGGAACCAAACCCATAATATCTCTGAGGTATGCCTATAAATGTCCGGGAGACATCTCAAGCCATATGAGTGTCATATGCACACATATATATGTATTTATATATAGACACACACGTACATGTGGGCAACTAGGTGGAGCAGTAGATAGAATGCCAGGCATGGAGTTAGGAAGACTTAAATTCAAATTCAGCCCCAGACAGGTACCAACTTGCTGACCCTGGGCAAGTCACTTAACTCTGTTTGCCTCAGTTTCTTCATCTATAAAATAAGCTGGAGAAGGAAATGGCAAACCATTCTAGTATCTTTGCCAAGAAAACTCCAAAAAGGGTCACAAAGTGTCATATATGACTATAAAATGACTAAACAACCACTTCCTGACTCTGGGCCCTGCATTTTATTCAATATACCACCTAGCTGCCTCTTAACTTAATCTAACTTAACTTAAATCTAGATCAACTTTAAAAATTATGCAAAAATGTACAAACCAAAGAGAGGCAGTCTTCTTGGGCATGGTGGCCACTTTAGAGTGACCTGGCAGAGTGATTCTGGGGAAGTTTTCTTATCTGTGGCGTGGAGATGGAAAAATACACCTGTCAGGGATTTCAGGGGAACCTGGGGGATTCTGTTTCCTGCTCTCAGATTTCTCCACTACACTTAACACACCTGGAGTACAGTTACAAAGCAGAATGATTTACTAAGGGTGGAACTTGTGGCATCTTATCAAGCTAATGAGGTGAATATCTGGGTGGCAGGGGGTGTCTTTCTTAGTGATACCCCCCCCCCAAATCATCATTTATGAAACCACTTTTTCCACTCTTGCCTATGAACAGTCTTTGTCCATTTCCTCCATGGTACAATGGATTCTCCCTCCCACTGAAGCTCTCTGACTGGCCCAGTTCTCCCTCGGAATCACTGAATCTCCCTGCTCAGCCACCTCTTACCTTTGAAGATTTCTGGCTTCCCTTGTTCCAAGGCAGCACAGGAAGGTCAAGCCTCTGAACCTCCTAATCACTCTGCTCTGGCAGAGTCCCGGTGCCACTAAAGCCTCTTTTCATTCCTATTTAATGCCTCAGAAGTGCTTTCAAGTGGTCTTTGATAAATCATAGTAAGTGTTATTCCAGCCACTCAATAGCAGTACCTGCTCGAGTCTCTCCCAGCTCCCAGTGCAGCTGTTCCCACTGCCTTCTTTTACCAGCGACAGTAATTCATTCCACTTGAGCTGACTAGCTTATTTCACATTTATTTGCCCATTATGATCAGTGTCACTCCACTTACCCTCCAGACAGTAAATGGTTTGAAAAATGCAACTGTAACAAATATTGGAGAGGGAAAGAGAGAGAGGCATATGCACAATGGGAGAGATGAGGGAAAATTGGGTCTTTGTATTGGGAGCCCAAATAAAAACGTCATAAATAAATGATGTCTCAGAATTATCTCAGTCATCTGGTGCATGCAGAATCTGAGGTGCTGCATGAACTCCTAGGGATCCCCAGAGAATACATTTCTCTACCTTCCTGCTGGCAAGCTTAGATTCTTCAAGAATTAAATCAGAGTTAAAGCAGAGTTAAATCAAATGTTACTACCAGGTCAGGAAAAGAACTGGGACAGCTTTATTGCCCCTTTCTGTGGAAATCAGAGTCAACTCCGTAAGTACTGGCCTTGTTCATGGCCAGCAGATTATGTGTAATCTAAGGAAAACCTTGGATCACTCCCCACACTTTCTTGATATCTCTGTCTCTGTTTTTCTCTGTCTCTGTCTTTGTCTCTCTCTCTCTCTCTCACACACACACACACACACACACACACAAATATACAGAGTGATCTAAAATTCTACCATTAGAGAGTCATTTCTTTGGTTTAAACATGACCTACTTCAGACTTCTCTTGGGAAATACTACTAGAAGGGGAATGTATGAAATCCCTGACACCTCAGTGTGAACAAAGTTGTTATCAGATGTGTTCCTCCTGACAGGAAGTTCAGAGCATAGAACAATAGGAAATGAGAAGGGATTGAACCAGAAAGGGCTTTGATGACAACTTTTATCATCTTGCCAAGGACCTGGCAGAGAGAGCGAGGAGGGAGGGGAAGGAAGGAAGAAAAAAATAAAATAAAACAAAAGGAGTCAAACCTAGAGCTCAAAGATCTACCTATCAAAAACCAGTTTTGTCCAGTCACAGAGGAATGGAAGAGAGCCCCAAGGCTATCACACCCTCTGAGGAGGCATAGGAGTAAACTATTTCCAAGGAGTGACAAAAGGGAAAGGTGTCTGGCAGAGACAACTATGAGTGTTTGAAGAGCTGATACACAAACCCATTAAAGAATGCTCTTTATTTTTAGATTTTGACTCAGGCTTACATGCCTAGAAGAAGAGGCAGATTAGGGTCAAGAGACTGAGCATGGTTCTGTAACCAGAATGTAACTGAAAGAAACTATATAGCTCCCATGCCCTTGCTTTGGAGGGTTAAAAGGAGGGTTCACTGTATCTGGAGAAAGGAGAGAAAGCCTGCTATGACCGAATAGAGTGGGAATACACCTAGCACCAGGGCTGGAAAATGAAAGACTAGAAAAGTAGCCTGGCAGCCATGTCTGACCAGGTTCACATCAGGAGAAAGTCATGATGGTTGGACTTAATAGCAGCGGCTACATGACCAGCATTCTCCCAAAGGGTAAAAAGTAGGGAAAGGAATGACTAAATACAGTATCTCAACTTTATCATGTGGGAAGCGGTCTAATGTTAGAGGTAGAAGGCGCCTCCGAGATCACAGAGTATGCCAAGGCCCCTTCCTTTGTGCAGATAGAGAAACTGAGGTCCAGAGAAATCATATAATTATGTTCAAGATCACATCTGGAAAAGGAAGACTCAGAGCCCTACCAATATGGCAGCAATCTTCAAGTATTTAAAGGGCCACTATATGGGAGAAAGATTAGTCTTGCTTTTCTTGGCCCCAGCAAGAAGAGTTAGCAGGAGTAGAATTGCTGAAAGCCAGAACAATCTGTATAATGGGTTGTTTCAGGAGGGAGTGAACCTCACTACAAGTCTTCAAATAGAGGCTAGATGGGGATATTGTAGAGAAGATTCCTGTTTAGGTACAGATTGGGCCAAATGGCTTCTGGAGTGTGCTCCAATCCCAAAATTGATTTTTGAGACCACAAAGGTCACACTAGTGCTCTTTACTAAACTAAACAAGCATTTACAGAATACTAACTATGCTTTCAGGCTTGTGATAAGTAGAGGGGAAAGCAATGTAAAATATAGTCACTGCTGCCTTCTTGAACAGGAGCCAAGATAGCAGAGTAAGCAGTTAAGTAGTAAATCGCTGTATCTGTCCCATATTCACCTCCAAACAAGCATAAAATAGTGCCCCCAAACAAATCCTGGAACAGCAGAGCTAGCAAAAAGGGAGAGTAAAACAATCTTTTAACCAAAGAAATTTGGAAAATTGGCAAGAAAGGTTCATCTCACTCTGGTAAAAGGGAGCACATTCCAGGACAGGAAGCATCCAAGCGAATCAGCAGCAAGCTCCACCTCAGTAAACCAGTGGAAGATCCTGAGTCCCACTGTGGTGGAGCAGGCAAACACCAACACCAGGACCCTCCACTTGCTTCAGCATATCCAGAGGAACCAGCAGATTCCAACTCCAAGGACCACCATGTGCTTCAGCATAGGCCTGGGCAAACAGGCATCCCCCAGCATGACAAGAAAGTAGGCCAGGCCTCCATCTCCTACAGCACAGCCCTGGGCAAATAGGCTTCCTCCAGTTGTCAGACCTCCACGGGCTTCAGTGTAACCCTGAGAAAATGCAGAAACACCCCAAGAGGCCTCAGCACATGCCAGGACTGCAGCTCACTACCAGGTAAGCTGCCAGACTACTACAGACTCCAGCAGCATCAGCCAACCCCCACCCCACCCCTTCAGCACAGCACCAGGTACAAGGGTCCCCTGGGGACTTAACAGCAACATCGGTGCAACACCATGCAAGCAGCCAGGGCCTGCATCCCCTGACACAAGAAGCCTGAGACAGTGCTCCTTCTGCCCCAGGGACAGAGCTCAAATTTGAAAGAAAGGAAACAGGCAAAAAAAGATGAGCAAAAAACAACAACAAAAAAGAATGTGGCCATAGAAAGTTGTTATGATGACAGAGAAGACAAATGGACAAACTTAGAAGAGGACAATAATGTCAAAACACCTACAGGCAACACACCAAAGAAAAACAGGAAGTGGTCTCAATCCCAGAAAAAACTCATGGAAGAGCTCAAAAACGAGCTTAAAAATCATAGGAGAGGTACAAGAGAAAATGGGAAAAGAAATGAAAGTGATGCAAGAGAATTATAAAAAATGAATTAACAACTTGGAAAACTGCTTAAAAAGTAAAATTGACCTAATGGAAAAGGAGATGCAAAAATCCACTGAAGAAAACAACTTCTTACAGAGTACAGTTGGCCAAATAGAAAAGAAAGTACAAAAGCTAATTGATGAAAACATCTTAAAATTTAGAATTGGGCAAGTAGAAGTTAATGGCTATGAGACATGAAGAATCAACCAAACAAATTCAAAAGAATGAAAAAATGGAAGAAAATGTGTAATGCCTCATGGGAAAAAAAAATAAAACAATCTACCTGGAAATTAGATCCAAGAGAGACAACATCAGAAACATTGGACTACCTGAAAGTCATAATCAAAAGTAGGACCTGCACAGCATCTTTCAAGAAATTATCAAGGAAAACCTCCCTGGTATCCCAGAACCAGAAGGCAAAATAGGCACTGAAAGAATCCCAAAAGAGAAAGGAAAGAGATCCCAAAATAAAAACTCTAAGGAATACTACAGCCAAAATTCAGAACTATCAGGTCAAGGAACAAATACTGTAAGTGGCCAGAAAGAAACAATTCAAATACTGGGGAGTCACAATCAGTATTACACAGGACTTGGCAGCGGCAACATAAAGGATCAGAGGCTCATGGAACATGATATTGCAGAAGACAAAGGAGCTAAGACTACAACCAAGAGTCACTTACCTGGCAAAATTACATATACTGCATCAAGGGAAAAAATGGTCATTTAATGAAATAGAAGGGTTTCAAGCTTTCACAAGGAGAAGACCAGAACTAAATAAAAAATTGACCTCCAAAACATCAAGATGCAAAAGAAGCATAAACAGGTAAAAAGAATAAAAAGGAAAAGAAAACACAAAGGACTCAATAGAGGTAAACAAGTATCATCTTTCCTACATGGGAAGATGATACTTGTAATTCTTAAAAATTGTATTAGCAGTAATATAGCTAGAAAGAATATACATAGACAGAGGGTATGAGTACAAGATGAATTTGAGGGAATGACATAAAAAAATAAGGGATGAGAAAGAAGAGTACAATGGGTGCAGAATAAAGGGAGAGGTAGAATGGGGTAGAATATTTCACATGAACAGGTGCAAAAGACCTATTGTGTTTGTCCTTCATTCTCACAGAGGACCACGACATCAGGGAAATGATGACATGACTTACAGTTGACTTTGATTTGAATGAAGGAGGGCTGTGCAAGGTCACCAGCCTCACTTCCTCCTCCAGAGCCATCTGGGTCCAGTGGCCTGATATTCACCAGAAGGACTAGAGATGGAAAAGACCTATTACAGTGGAGGGGAAGATGGGAGGGTGGGCAACAAGCATTGCTTCAACCTTACTTGCATCACTGTCTTAAAAAGTGAATCATATACATGAACGTTGTATATAGAACTCTATCTTACCCAACAGGGAAGTAGGACCGGAGGAGATCAAGTAAAGGGGACGGTGGGGACTGACAGAAGGGAGGGCAGATCAAGGGAGGTGGTAGAGAGAAGCAAAACACTTATGAGGAGGGAAAGGGTGAAAGGAGAGACAGGAAAGACAGGAGGAAAAATATGATAAAGAGAAATACTTAGGGGTGGGGGGGGGCCTGAGGCCACATATGGGCTTTTAGGTTCTTGGGTACGGCCTTTGGGCTGAGTCTAAGTTTTACAGTACAAATCTTTTTATTAAGGGGATTTGTTCTTTGAAGTTTGGATTGAGTCAAAATGCCTCACTTGAGGACTGAAGGGGCACCACCAGTTCCCCACCCCTTATTAGGTAGTAATCATAACTGTAATGTGAATGGGATGAACTCTGCCATAAAACAGAAATGGATAGCAGAGTGGATCAAAAACCAGAATCCTGCAATATTTTGTTCACAAGAAATACACTTGAAGCAGAGAAATACATACACACAGAGTAAAGGTAAGGGGCTAGAGCAGAATCTACAATGCTTCAGCTGAAGTAAAAAAAAAGATATATATATATATATCTATATATATATATATAGATATATATATATGTGTGTGTGTGTGTGTGTGTGTGTGTGTGTGTGTGTGTGTGTGTGTGTGTGTGTGTGTGTGAATAGCAGGAGTAGCAATCCTGATCTCAGACAAAGTAAAAGCAAAATAGATCTAATTAAAAGAGATAAGGAAGGAAACTATATCTTCCTAAAAGGTACCATGGACAATGAAGCAATATCAATACTAAACATATATGCACCAGGCAATATAGCATCAGAATTCTTAAAGGAGAAGTTAAGGGAGTCACAGGAAGAAATAGACAACAAAATTATACTGGTGGGGGACCTCAACTATCCCCTGTCAGAACTTGATAAATCTAAACAAAAAATAAACAAGAAAGAAACTAAGGAGGTAAATAAACTTAGAAAAGTTAGCTAAGACAGGACTTTGGCATGATTCAGATATAAAGGATGACTTCACAAGCAAATTAGAAGAGCAAGGCATAGTTTACCTGTCAGATTTATGTCAAATAAGAGATAGAGAGCATTACAAAATATAAAGTGGATAATTTTGATTACAGTAAATTAAAAAGTTTTTGTACAACAAAACCAGGATTAGAAGGAAAGCAGAAAGATGGGAAACAATTTTAATAGCAAGTGTCTCTGACAAAAGCCTCATTTATCAAATACATAGAGAACTGAGTCAAATTTACAAGAATATAAGCCATTACCCAATTGATAAATGGTCAAAGGACATGAACAGGCAGTTGTCAGATGAAGAAAGGCATATAAAGAAGAACTTTAAATCAAGAAAATGCTATCCATATCCAGATAAAAAAGTGACACAGTGAGTAGAGCACCAGCCCAGGAATCAGGAGGACCTGAGTTCAAATCAAGCCTCTGACGCTTGACATACTTACTAGCTGTGTGACCTTGGGCAAGTCACTTAACGCCAATTGCCCTGCCTTCCTCCCTCCAAAAACAACAAAAACAAAACTGATACTCTGAATGAAGATTGAAGCACATCTTTTTCACTTATTTTATTTTTCCTTGTATATTTTTTCTCTTTTTGATCTGTTTCTTCTTTCACAATTATGGATAATATAGAAATATTTTTTACATGATAGCACATGTGTAAACTATATCAAACTGCCTACCATTTTCTGAAGCAAGGGGAGGGAGGGAGGGAGGGAGAAAAATGTAGAACTAAAAATCTTGTAAAAATGAATGCTAAAATTTTTCTTGACATGTAACTGTGGAAAAAGCAAAATAATATATATATATATGTATATATATGTATATATATATAGTCACTGAATTTATGTGCTCACAGTATATTTGGGGCAATAAGATTAAAATAAATTAATCCATATGAGAACTCCATAAGGCAGTGCTAGACTATGGGGTAAAGATTTTTAGAATATTTCTTTGTTGATTTATTTTGTTTTTACCAAAATTTCTTCCTTGCTTCTCCAAAAGAGTCACTTTTATAGCAAAAAATTAAAAAAGAGAGAAAAGAAAGGAAGAAAAGATGAAGAGGTAAAAGAAATTCAGCAAAAATAAACACCAAAAAAATCTGACAAGATAAACATTTTTCCACACTCTTGGACCACTCTTCCAAAGCCCTCTTTAGAGAAGAGTGCGGGGAGAGTGTCTTCTCATATTTCTACTTTGGGGCCCAGCTTATTCTTTCTAAATTTGCAACATTAATTCTTTAAAAATTATTTTGTAATGGTTGGTCATTTCATTTATGGTTTTACATTGTTTTAGTCATTTTGTTTATTGTTTTCTTGGCTCTGCATACTTTACATTAATTCATGAAGACTTTCCATGTTTCTCAGCATTCATGATATTCATCATTGCTTACAGCACAGGAATATTCCATTACAATCACAGTCCACAATTTGTTTAACCATTCCATAATTACTGGGCATCTTCTTTCCATTTTTTTGCTACCACAAAACATGCTGCTGTAAATATGCTGGCAGATACAGAGCCTTGTTTTTGTTGATGACCCCTTTGGGAGTATATCCTTAGCAGTGTTAGCTCTGGATTGTGGGGAATATATTTTAATTGTTACAAGAGTTCAGAACAGGGTCTAAAATCTGGCCTTCGCATAAAGGAAGGCTTTGTGGAAGAGCCAGAACTTGAGTGGGCCTATGAAGAATTAGTAAGATTTGTTTAAGCAGAGAAATAGGGTGGCAGACACTCTTGGAAGGAGAAACAATATGAGTCAAAGATGAGCATGTTGATGGGCAGAGCCAAAATGGCAGAGTAAAGTCAAGGACTCACTTGAACTCTCTAAAATTCCTCTCAAAATGAATTTCTGAGTGGCAGACAATCAATGAAATGATGGGGCAAAACAATTTTCTAGCCCAAAACAACTCAAAAAGTCTACAGGAAAGGACTGTCTCACTGGAGTGAGAGTAGAGCACTATCTAGTGCAGACCACCCTGGCAAGCCAGGATCAAGGCCTCAGCCTCTACACCAAGTAGCCAATATCAGGCCATGCCCAATCCAATCCAGCAGCAGACCTTGAAGGCAACTGAATCAGCAGTGATTTCCAGAGTTCTCAGGCCACAATTGGCAAAAGGATCAGACAACAGGTCAGAAGGAAATTACAGGGGACTCTTTGCTGGCACTGGGGGCAGGACTCTGTTGCATTGCCCATAAATACTTCTGGGTCACAGTCCAAGAGTGAAGAGAAGTGCTAGCACACTAGAATGTGGCCACTGGTGAAGGGCAGAAGAGTGCTTGTGGTCACAGACCAGGTCACAGGCCAGAAGAATAGTAACCACATCTATCTTTAGATCATACCTCCTTGGAAGAGCTGAAACTTACAGACCCTTAGAACTAGCACTTAAAATAGCTGCCAAAACAAAACAAAAAACTGAAGCTTGGGACAGTGCCCGCTCCACCCCAAGAGCAGAGCCTAACTTTGACATAAAGTTTAAAGTCAAGAAATAGAGGAGAAAATGAACAAACAACAATAACAAAAAAAGCCTGACCACAGAAAGTTATTATGGTAATAGGAAATATCAAAACACAAACTCAGAAGAAGATAACAAAGGCAAAACAGCTACATTCAAGGTCTCAGAGAAAAATGTGAATTGGTCTCAGACCCAAAAAGAATTCTGAGAAAAGCTCAAAAAGGACTTTAAAAATCAAATAAGAGAGATAGAGGAAAATAGAGCAAAGAAATGAGAGGGATGTAGGAAAATAATGAAAAAAGAATCAACAGCTTGGTAAGGAGGCACAAAAAATATCAAAGATGGTAACACTTTTAAAAAAGAATAGACCAATGGTGAAAGAGGCACAAAAATCCAATGAAGAAAGAATGCTTTGAAAAGCGGAATTGGCCAAATTGAAAAAGATGTACAAAAATTCACTAAAGAAAACAACTCCTTAAAAAAATAGAATTGGCTAAATGGAAAAGTAAATACAAAAGCTCACTGAAGAAAATAATTCCTTAAAAATTATAATTGGGCAAGTAAGAGCTAATGATTACATGAACCATCAAGAAATAATAAAACAAAATCAAAAGAATGGAAAAAATAGGAGAAAACGTGAAATATTTTGTTAGAAAAACAAATAGACTGAGGAGAGATAATTTAAGAATTGACTACATGAAATCCGTGATGAAAAAAAGAGCCTAGATATCATATTTTAAGAAATTGTCAAGGAATACTGTTCTTATATCCTAGAATCAGAAGGTAAAATAGAAATCAAAAGAATACACCAATCCTCTCCTGAAAGAGATCCTCAAATGAAAATTCCCATAAATATTATAGCCAAATTCCAGAACTCCCAGGTCAAGGAGGAAATATTGCAAGCAGCCAGAAAGAAACAACTCCTATATCATGGAGTCACAATCAAGATAGCACAAGCTTTAGTTGCTTCTACATTAAAGTACTGAAGGGTTTGGAATATGATATTCTGGAAGGCAAAGGAGCTAGGATGACAACCAACAATCACCTTTGCAGAAAAACTGAGTATAATTCTTCAGGGTGGAAAATGGAAAATTTGATAAAATAGAGGACTTTCAAGCAATACTGATGAAAAAACCAGAATGGAATAGAAAATTTGATTTTCAAATATAAAACTCAAGGAAAGTTTAAAAGGTAAACAGGAAAGAGAACCTATAAGGAATTCAATAAAGCTAAACTGTTTACATTCCTACAAGAGAAGATACTTTTAACTCCTAAGAATTTAATCATTATTAGGGCAGTTAGAAAGAGTATGCATACACAGAAGGCACAAACGTGATGGGATAATATCTAAAAAAATTAAGGGGTGAAAAAGAAGGGTACACTGGGAGAAGGGGAAGGGAGAGGTAGAATGGGATAAATTATCTCACATGAAAGAGGCATGAAAAAGATTTAACAGTGGAGGAGTACATGGGGAAGTAGACATGCTTGAACCTTACTCTCATTTATATTGACTCAAAAGAGAAGAACATATACAATCAAGTATAGAAATCTATCTCACCCTACAGGAAAGATGGAGGGGAAAGGGATAAGAGAAAAGAGAAAGGTGCTGATTGAAGGGAAGGTCAATTGGGGAAGGCAATGCTCAGAAGAAAAACACTTTTGAGGAGGCACAGGGTGAAAGAAGAGAGAAGAATAAATGGAAAAAACTGTGAAAAAAATTTATAGCAAATTTCTCTGATAAAAGCCTCATTTCTCAGATATGTAGGGAACTTAATCAAATTTATAAGAACGCAAGTCATTCCCCAATTGATAAATGGTCAATGGATATGAATAGGCAGTTTTCAGATGAAGGAATCAAAGCTCTCTATAGTCATATAAAAATGCTCTAAATCACCAATGATTAGAAAAATGCAAATTAAAACACTTCCGAGGTACCATCTCACAGCTATCAGATTGTCTAATATGACAGAAAAAATGACAAAAGTTAGAGAGCATATGGGAAAATTGGGACACTAACTTACTGTTGGTGCAGTTGTGAACTGATCTGAGCATTCTGGAGAGCAATTTGGATCTATACGCAAAGGGCTGTAAAACTCTGCATGTACTTTGACCCAGCAATTCCATAACTAGGTCTATGTCAAAGAGATTTTTTTTAAAAAAAAGAGGAAGATGAACTAGATATACAAAAATATTTATAGTAGCTCTCTTTGTGGTGGCATACTATTGGAAATTGAAGGGATGCTCATTAATTGGGGAAAAGCTAAACAAGTTATGGCATATGATCATGATGGAATACTATCATGCTATAAGAAATGATGAACAGGATACTTTCAGAAAAACCTGGAAAGACTTACGTATACTAATGTGAAGTGAAATGAGCAGAACCAGGAGAGCAGTATACATAATAACCACAATATTGCATGATAAGCAACTGTCAGTGACTTAGCTTTTTTCAGCAATACAACGATCCAAGACAATTCGAAAGGACTTATAATGATAAAATGCTATCCACCTCCAGAGAAAGAAATAAAGTCTGAATGCAGATTGAAGCATATTTTTTAAACTTTCTTCACTTTTCTTGTTTTTTATTTGGAGGGGGGGAAATCTGTTTTCTTTTACAACATGCCTAATATGGAAATATGTTTTGCATGACTGTGGGGGGGGGAAGAAAAGATGAGTATCTCATGTTAAAGGGACACTGAGAAGCTGAGGATGTGAGTGGGGGAAGAAAAGCTAGAGATAGAGTAGGACTGAAATAATGCAATGGAAAGGATATTGGATTTGGAGTTAAGGGGACTGGCTTTAAATCCTGGTCCTATATCCTATTGCAAATATGGTTGTAGATAAGCTGACTGACTGCTCTGGGCCTCAGTTTCCTCACCTATAGATAAGAATGGACTAAGTGGCCTCAAAGGTCCATTCTAGCTTTAAATCTACAATCCTGTGTTCTCAACGTCAATATGCATAAAGTGAGTTTTAAGTAAGCAAATGTGAACAATGCCCTCCACTAGGGATAAACCAGCCTTGATGGCTGAGTGGTAGAAACAAGGGTTGAAATTTAAATCCCAGGGAGCTGACTCTGGACCTGTGTCATTTCTCTGCCCCCGTTTATCAGTAATGGAATAATGGCAGTTTCCCTACTACAGCTTCTTAGACTGTGCTGGCCTCCTGAGGGGTCAGGTCACTGTGAGTGACCAAGTATCCATTAGGAAACTGGCCACTACCAGGCTGTGGTCTGTGCCTTGGTCATGGCTCCCAAGCCTCCTGCACGGCAGACGCACCGAAGGGAAATTAATTCTCACTCATTCAGGGCTGTTCTATTACCTATTCATCAAAAATGGCCTCGCGTTTGTGCATTTTTCATTACAAGAGTCAACATTTGCCATGTTAATAAAGAAAGAAGCTGCTTTTCTCCTCTCAGAAATAGAATATGTAACGACATGGTCCCTTTGATGTTTCTCAGCCAATACAATATGTATCTGAATGAGGATAAAAGTCATTCTGTTAAAAGGTATATGATCCAAGTCATGAAGCTGTGGACCGCAGCTTTCCTTAAAGGAAACAGGGGCAGCGAAATGAAAGAGAGAGGGTCAGTTCTAGCTGCTAAACCAGAGAGATCTAGGCAGAACTCAACCCTGAGACTCGGGTCAGGCTAGTCTGCTTAACAGCCAGCCACTGGACCTCCCTGTTCTTTGCCCCTCCCTCAGCTCATGCTGAGGTCAAAGTGACATCTCTGAGTAGTCCCTAACTTGCTCTCTGAGATTCCCAGCCCTCTGGGAGAATAACTGACCAGACCCACCCCAGGGAGCCCTCTGGGGTAAGTGAAGCACTTTGCCAAGGGCATTAACCCCTTCCAGCCCTTAGGGCATGCAGTATCCAGTAAATCATAACTACAAGGTGCTTAATGACACCTTCGGGACCTAAGAAGGTTAATGGAGTCATTTCCTTGAGAGGGAGGAGATAGGAAAGAGCAATTAATCATCTGGCCTCCTTGACAACTCAGAAGCTTAAGAGAGAAGAGGGCATGGGATGCAGAGTCCAGGAGGTACACTTGAGTTTGCCATTACTGATCAGCTTACTTAACTCCATAGGAAGAGAATGGCTTGAGACTCTCCCCCATGTACTGAGCAGCCAGAGAAATAGTTCTCATCCTATTTGGAGACAATCGGGAGATGTGCTATATGAGAAAAATCACATTACGATGCAAAGACCGATGGACTGAATGCCAAAGAACTTCAGGTTTATTCCTGTCTTTACCACTAATTGGCTGTGTGACTATGGGCACTCAGCCTCTGTACTTCAGATGCCTCATCTATAAACCGAAGGGGTTGAACTCGTCTTGAGATTACTTCCAGATCCAAGATTCCACAATGCTATGTAAGGGATGATGAATAAATATTGAATGGATTGTGAGGCAATATAGCATAATGGGGAAAGTGCCAAGTTTGGAGTCAAATAACCTGGGTGTGAATCTTGGCTCTGCCACTGATACTTGAGTGTCCATGACCAAGGCACTGAATATCTCTGTGCCTCAGCTTCCCCATCTGTAAAACGAGAGGGTTGGACAGGGTGGCTTCCAAGGTGGATTTTCTGGATCTAAATCAATGTTCCTGCCATCCTATTATAAGGGTGTGGTTCATTGATATTCTCAATCCCATTTCATTTAGACTTAGAGTGATAAAATGCCGGATCAATCGATCTCACTCACAGGCTCTAGGCTAAGTATAAAAAGTCTTTGAAAGATATTTGATGAAGTGAAATCATACCAAACAGCAAAAGTCTAGGCAAAAGTCTGTTCCAACTGGCTGAGGGATTTCATCACACCTTCTGGTTCCCAGCTTAATAGATGGAATTGTGGAATTCTAAAAATTGGAGCCAGTGTGGTATTCCACCTTCCCACTTGAAAAGGATTTAAGGAGTCATGTCAGCTCTGGAGTAGAGGTGTCCTTCCCCATTCCCTCTTTTGGCCAGAAGAGGATCTTTAGAGTTTCATGTAGTCCTGGGATTTTAGACTTCTCATTTTCTCATCAACATCCTAGCATCACCCCCCTGGGACAGCAGCACCTGGCAGCAGTAAATGCAAGGAAAGTTAAGGACAAATTGTCACAGATTCCTTATCCTTAAAGGGGGCTCCTTGAAAATCCCATAAATAGAAAAAAGGACTTCTAATGGTCAGAAGCTATGAGTTAGCCCTTTATCATATGTGCTCTCTAAGTGTGACCCTAATTTTCCCTGGATTCTGGATTTACTTATGAGAGACTATGTCACAGACTTTTAGAGGAAATGTATTTTGTTTTGTTTTGTTTTTTACCAATTGTTCTTACCATGCCACCATTAATATATATCCCTTTCTAAAAACTACTTAAGACTGACTAAATTGACTCTCAAGTGATAATCTTGGGGGTAGGGAAGTACACTGGTTTGGGCTTAAACTGATAGTATTAAAGAATCATTATTCACCTTCATGGGTGCCCATAGGACTCAGGAGGAGATAAGGCCTTGCTCTGGGACCATAAGAATCATCTGTGAAGAGTGGGAGTTGGGATAGGGATCCTCAGAGGTTACATTGACTACACTGTGATTGAATGAAAAAGCATTTATTAAGCACTTACTATGTACTAGTCCCTATGCTAGCCACTAGGTACAAAATACAAAAATAAAATAGTACCTGCCCTCAAGGAGCTTATTTTCAAAAAAAGATGACAAAATATATGAATGTGGTATAGAAGGAAGGGATTTTTGGTCTAGGGAGTGGGGAAGCCAAAGGGAAGTTAATTGAATTACTATTCCCAAAGCAAAAGGTAGAAATCAGGAGTGCAGGAATGCATTACAGACAGCTGGTTAAAGTCATTAATGGAGGGAATGCTATGGCATAGTTAGTTGATGGAGGCTTACTTCCATTTCATGCAATTACAATTATTTATTTTTTTCTTTTATGGTTCCCTCTATACCTTGGATGCTAAACTTTTTCCCTAACAACATCTGATATGTTTCTTTTCTATTTTTTTTTCCTTTTGGTAGGAGAGATTTTTGTTAGTAAGAGGGAATTTCCTCACCTTAGAGTTACTGATGTCAATAAAATCATAAGTCCATTCTTTCTGAACTCTTTAAATTACTTTTTAATCAGCCAAAATCCACATTATTTCCCTTCTATCGCTCCCAATTGAAAAAGAAAGAAAAATAAAACCCCTACTGCAAATATGTAGAGCAAGGCAAAAACATTTTATTTTCCTTATTAGCCATGTTTTAAAAAATGTCACATTTTGCACTCAGAGTCTTTTACCTCTCTATCAGAAAAGCAGCATGTTTTATTATTAATCCTCTAAAATCACTGCTGATTGCTATGCTGATCAGAGTTCTTAAGTCTTTCCAAGTTGTTTTTCTTCATAATACCATTGCTATTATATACATTGATCTCCATGTTCTGCTCACTCTGAATCAGTGTTCCCAACTTTTTGACTGAGTCCAAGTTTTATGGGACAAATCCTTTTTATTAAGGAGATTTGTTCTGTGAAGTTTGGATTCAGTCAAAGGGCCACACTTGAGGACCTAGAGGGCCACAAGTGGCCTCAAGGCCACAAGTTCCCCACCTCTTATTTAGAGTTTATTTTGCTTAGGGCTATTCCCTTAATCTACCCTTCCCTCTTAATACCCACTTCCTTTTTTCTCCTTTCTCTCCTATTTCCCTGTTGTGTGAAATTTATTTCCATATTTAATTATGCATTTGCAAATTCTTCACTCCTTTGACCAGTTTAAATGAGAGTTGTTCAAGTATCCATCACTCTTTCCCTTCCTTTCCCCTTTATTTGTAGAGACTTCTAATTTTACATTCCAATTATGTGAGAGAATTTCCCCTAGATTTCCTTTCCCTCCCCCCAAATATATTCCTCTTCCCCTTCTTTCCCATTTTTCTTTTAAGCTCAACAAAAAATCACAGAACTATTCTCAGACCTTCCATTTAATTAGAATATCTCTCTAACCCTTGTAGATGGTAAGGCTCAGAGGGAACACATGTATCATCTCTCCATATGTGAATGTAAACGATTTCTTTGTTTAGTCCATTGTGATTGTTTCTTCATGTTTACCTTTTTATTATTCTCTTGACTCCTGTGTTTGCACTTCAGAATTTCTACATATTTCTGACCTTTTCATTAGGAATGCTTGAAAGTCCTCTATTTCATTAAAGTGCCATTCCCCTCTCCCCTTCCCCCACCCCCTCCCCTTGCACCCCACCATACCCTGTAGGATTATACTCAGCTTTTTCTTGTGTGAGTTATTATTGATTGTAAGCCTATATTGTTTGCCTTCTGTGTCATCATGATTGTGGCTCCCTGGTACTTGAATTCTTTCTTTCTGGCTACTTAAACTGTTGTTTTCTTTCACCTGGAAGCTGTGATTTTGGCTATGATGTCCCTGGGAGCTTTTATTTTGGGGTTTCTTTCAGAGGGTTGACCAGCGAATTCTATTTCCATCAGGTTCTAAGAGATTTGAGAACATTTCTTTTATGATTTCCTGAAGTATAATATTTATGTTTGTTTATTTTTTGTTTTGTTTTTTGGCCATGGATCTCAGGTTATCCAATGATTCTTAAATTCTCTTTGCTAAATTTATTTTTTGGATCAGTTGTTTTTGCTCTGAGATGCTTTATGTTTTCTTCTATTTTTTTAATCTTTTAACTTTGTTTTAATATTTCTTGTCTCATGGAGTCATTAAATTCTATTTTGTCCAATCTAATAATCTTCAGGGAGTTTGTTGTTCGGGCAAGGTTTTGTACCTCTTGTTCCAAATTGTTAATTCCCTTTCCAATTCTTTCTTCCATTGCGCTCATGTATGTTCACATTTTTTTCCTTTAGCACACTCATTTCATAAATTAAAAAAAAATAAACTCTTAAAAACTCTTGCTTCATCTCCTTGATGGTCTTTCAGGAATCTCTTTGAGGAATTCTGATTGAATTTGTGTCCAAGCTGTATTTTCCCAGAGGTTTTGCTTTCAGATGTTTTAGTCATTCTCTTTTTCTGGGTTTCTGTCTTGAGTGTCCTTATGATCATAATAGTTTTATATGATGAGTTTTTTTTTCATTTGCCCATTCTTTCATCCTACTTCCTGACTTTGTACTTGATGTTAGGCCCAGGACTTACATAATTCTAGAGGGAATTTCTATACTATGCTTTTGCTTTCTTGATGCACTGAATGCATGGTATGAAATCTCAGCAAGCTTAGGCTGGGTACCTGCATTCTTTATGTGTTCTCAAAGTAGTCTGATACAGGGCAAAGTCTGACTGCTACCCCTGGTCTGAGCTCTACCAGTTCCTGATGTAGTTTCGGGTCTGAGCAGCAGACCTTTGGGATGACTTGTTTTGAGTTTCAAGACAGTGTTGTGGATTCAGAACCCATCAGCCATCTGGAAAGCTCTTCTGCTTCAGTGACAGGAGGCTCCCCTTTTCTCTGGGATTCCTGCCCCCATTATTCCTCTGCAGGCTTCAGACTGAAGATAGTGCCTCCACTCTGAGCTTGTAATGGTATGTGAAGTAAGTTTGTATCTAAACCTACCTTATGCCATTTTGTTTTCTAGTTGTTGCAGAAGTTCTTGCCACATAGGCATCAACTTATTAATGTTCTTGGGTTTCTCAAACTGGATTCATAAGTTCAATTATTTCAAATCCTTCACTATCTAGCCTGCTCCACTGTTCTATGTTTTTTTAAACTAATACCAAATAATTTTGATGATGAATGCTTTAAAATACAGTAGCATTTAAGATCTAAAAGTGCTTCTCTCTGTCATTCCTACTTTTTTCTGTGGTTTCCCTTAATATTCTAGAACTTTCCTTCCTCAAAATGAATTTGTTATGATTTATCTAGTTCTACAAAGTATCTTAATGGGGAAAAAGTTAAAGAAAATAAGATATAAATACCAGCTTAAGACAATAATATGAGAGCTAGTCACAAGGATATATAATTGAAAGACAAGCAAATTGATAGACCAAGCCAAGTTTACTAAACACAATGGCTAACACTGAGAAATGTCTGTGGAACTAGAATCATATACCAGATATGAAATTCAATTAATAATAATGGCTACCATTTATATAATGCTATAACTTTTGCAAAGTGCTTTTACATCTGTTATCTTATTTAATCCTCACAACAACCTGGTGAGGTAGGTCTGATTATTATCCCTCTTTTACAGATGAGGAAACTGAGGCCCTAATTTAGATTTAGTGATTTGCTCTGGGTTACATGGCTAACAAGTGTCTAAGTTAGTCTTTTGTTAAACTCAGGCTTTCATGACTTCAAATCTAGCAATCTAGCACTCTATCCCATGAGCTGATTCAAAGAAACATTTAATGATTACCTATCATGGGAAAGGGACTCTGCTATATATTGAAGATACAAACACAAAGTGAAGAAAAAGAAAGGTTCTGCTCTCAAGGAGTTTACATTTTACTGAATAAGAAAGATAACTGGTTTTGAATAGTTTGGGTCATTTTTCTTTTCTTAAACACAGGCACTGTTTTTCTCTCACTAGTCTTCAGGGACTATCTCTGATCTCCCTAGTTTTTCAAAAATACACAAAGACTGTGACTTCTACTTCTCTAGTCCCAAACCCCCATTTCCCCTTGCTTCCGCAGAAGACCTCCTCTGATGTGGTGTCAATACAGCATGGCCTTGACTCTGGGTTTTTGATTGTTTTACCAACACAGCTCAAGCTCTGTTAGGTTCTACCAAATTGACAAAGATTCAAGGCAAACTCTGATGGCAGATTCTGTATCTGTTGCTCAAGGACCAGGCTAGTTAACTTATATAGAAGCTCTATACCAGGTTGGGGTAAATGTTTCATGACAATTCCTAAAGTCATGGAAGGGCTAGAATCTCTATCAGTACAGACAAAATTACAAATCATTGAGGTATTGAAGAAGAGGCCTAGCAGAAGGCTGGGTAGGCAGTTGGTGCCCAGTGAATAAGTGTCGTTTGATTGAAATAATACCCAATGACTCTTTAGTAATACATACCAGTTAACAGCTGTATCTGGCCAGTATTTTTCCTTTACCAACCAGTCAACCAACACATGAAAGGTAATAAGGTTTAGTGGAAACAACACTATCTAATAATGTTAGAAGTCTTTAGGAGGCTAATAAATGGAATTTCAAGCACTATGGAAGACTAGTAGGAGAGATGTTTAGGATATGAGATAGTGGCTCACTGGACAGATCACAAATTAAACATTAGGAGACCAGGGTTCTGGACTTAATCCTGTCCAGTTCTGTGGAATTGGACAAATTACTTCATCTAGCTAGACCTAATTTTTTCTCCTCTACAATAGGAAGGGATTAGACTAGATAAATTCTGATTCCTTACAGCTACAAATACTAGGACCCTAGAATCTCTCTATCCATGAGTCTGGCTAGGCAGTCATCATCTGTTCCTTCCTCTTTCAGATTCATGATTGCAAAAATAATTATTAAGCACTATATACCAAGTACTGTGCTAAGTGTTGGGGATACAAATAAAGAAACAAGACAGCTCCTGAATTCAGGGTGCTTACTAGGGGAAGACAACATATGTAGAGGGGTATAGCTTTAGGATGGATGGAAAGAAATAAAGGTTCTTAGGGTGGAGAGATAGGGTTTTGGCAAGGCCTGGTGGTCCAGAGGACATATTTGCCTTTGGCTAGAATGGATTCTATTCATTTTCCCTGTGTCTTTACTCAGCTTAACCCAGGTTTGAATGCTGGGAGGGGGGAAAGTCAAGCCAGAGAACCTGAGAGCTTATGTATGATGAGGTATAAGGGATATGGGTTAGATTCATCACGATAAAGGAGGGAATTCGAATATAGGTTTCCACACTAGCATGGCATGCTTTGCAGAAATCACCTCGCCTATTCAAATCACTTAAAAAACCCAGGCTGTAATTACAAAGCTTCATGGCTATGCAGTATCCATAAAAAGAGGTAATTTTAATATTTGGTTTGACTTCAAAGCAGTAACTTAGAATTATATATACCCCATTAAAATATAATGTTTTCCCCCAAACTAATCAAATGGCTAAATCAATTGTTGGTGGGATGCCAGTGGCCTGAGGATCAATGGGAATAGAAAATGTATTCTATATTTTCCTTGTTGCATAAAGTTAGAGCGCATATTTTATTAATGTTCATCCTTCAGAGACCAGATTTGTACGTTCGCTAAAATAAACATTACAGTATTTAGGTCTCAGCTCGTTAGCACAGAAGTTTAAGGATGAAGAAGCTTAATAACTGAGCAGTCTCTCCATTGCCCTTGGCCCCAGAGATGGGCCATGTGGCTCATGGGATCATCCCACATTCCCAGTGGATAATCTTACACTCTTCTCCACTGGCATCTTGGCAAGGCTGGGGCATCACAGAGGTAGCAGCTCCTGGAATTGGCTCTTAATAATCATGTGGCTAATGGTGCAAAATCTCTGACACCAGGAAGACTGGCATTCACATTTGAAGAGGGGCCCATGAATAATTGAAAATGCTTGCTTTGCTCCGTAAAGCACTCTTTTTAGAGCACAGTTGTGAGGAGGTCATTTTAAATTTCTCACTGGCTGTCAGCCAGACATTATTCCAGAACCAATCTGAGAGAATCAGGAGCATGGAGGGGTGAGGGGAATAGAGTCAACTTGAATGAGGCTAATTTAGCTTTGCTGGGATCTAGGGAGAAGGCAGGGACAGGTGCAGAACCTGACGTTCTAATTCCCAAAGAAAGGCCAGACTGAATTAGTCTCAGGAGAGACTTCTCCTGGTGTGCAGATATCACAGCAACTATGGTTAGACACAACCTTGTAAGAGACAGTATGGTATATATGATGGAAAGAACACTGGATTTGATGTCAGAAGAACTGAGTTCAAATCATCGTTCTCATATTTATTACCTGTGTGACTTTGGACAAGGCCTTTGCCCTCTCAGTCCTTCAGTTTCTTCACCTGTAAAATGAGGGAATTAAGGCAACAATTAAGAAGACTCATCTTCCTGAATTCAAATCCAGCATCAGACACTTACTAGCTGTGTGATCCTGGGAAAGTTACTTAAACCCATTTGCCTCAGTTTCCTCCTCTGTAAAATGAGCTGGAGAAAGAAATGGCAAACCACTCCAGTATCTTTGCCAAGAAAACCCCAAACGAGATCATGAAAAGTCAGATAAGACTGAAACAACTGAACAAAAAAATCTACAAGCATTTATTAAATACCTGCTCTGTGCCAGAGTTGGCCTATGTGTCTAAGGTCCCTGTGAGTGCTTAAATTCTGGTGAAGATGTCTATTTATAACCACTATCAGTGGGACAAGCTAATGACGAGGCCAATGTTGTGAGCAAGGTCAGCCCTATATATTGGCAAAGGAGTGTGAAGTCACCCTGGGAGACTTGGTACAGCTCCTGTAAGACATCCCCCATCCCCTTTTTGCTTCTCTCTTTGTCACTGACCTAATCCTAACCACTGTGGGAGTTTAAATCTCTCCCTACCTGTTACTACCCCTTACTACCAACCTCCTCTATATCAACCTAATTTTATGAGCTAGGTGTCTGCAAACTTTCATTCTCTTAATTTGACAAGGCATCATCATGGAATAATAGATTCAGAGCTAGAAGCAACCTCAGAGGCCATCTCCACTACCCCCTGATTTTTACAGATGAAGAAAATGAACAAAGAAATACAATGTCTTGATCTAGGTCATCTGGGTAGTAAGTGACAGAGACAGAATTTGAACCCAGGTCCTTTTATTCCAAATCCTGCCATCTTTCCAAGGCACCATCAGACAGAGCTGAAACTAGGAACAGACAAGGTAGGGAGCTGCCTAGGGTGCAACAAATGGGGCTGGGGACAGTACAATGAGAAATATTTTATAATATTATTCTTTAAAAAAGCACATCTTAATGCTGAAAAATACTACTCCCTATGGTGTATGGGAATTTATTCTGTGATCAGTAGTTACATGTTTCTTTGGAGGCTCTGATGGTCCATGATTTTTAAATCTGTCTTGGGATGGCTAAATAACTTGCCTTATCTCTGCTGTCAGGTTTTAAAACTGTGCTGGAGAGCTGAAAAGAAAAATGATATAAAACAAAATAGGGTCTAAAACATCCGAGAGTTATATTTGCAAAGGCACAGGTCATTCTCAGTTTAACCCTGTCAAGGAATTTCTGTCTTCATTTTGGAGCCCAAGACTATAGGCCAGAGTAGAATCAATAGCCAAAGTCAAGGCTGCTTCATGGGATTTAGAATTGAAAGGGACAGTAGAAATTGTAAAGATCCTGGAGGACGAGCCATTCATTTTACAAATAAAGGAACTGAAGCTCGAACGGGTGATACACCCTGCGCAAGGTCATGCAGTTAGGAAACAACAAAGCCAGAATTTGAACCCCGTTTCTCTGGAGCTAGAGTTAGTGCTTTTCCCATTATACCATACCATTATAAGGTAATTGATTTAAAGATAGAAGGGAATTTTAGAGGCCATCTGGTCCAACCCCCTCATTATACAGTGAGGGAAACTGAGTTACAAGTTTTTTTTTTTCTTACTCAAAGTCATATAGGTAGTAAGTGGCAGAGAGAAGATTTGAATGCAGGTCCTCTGACTCTAAAGTTAATGCTCTTGGGTAAAGCTCAACTGTTCCACACATCATGCTAAGTAGTGCTAGAACCCAATAGAGGCTCATTCCAGGTGGCTCTTAACAGTTTTAGCATCATGAACTGATGTGTCTCTCTCACTGATAGTTCTAGTTATTAGAAATGAGGCCTGACTTTCCTTTTTTAAAATGTCAAGCCTCACAATTTCTAACAAGTTCAGATCTAGGCATTGGTACTTTCAACTCATTTGCTGGAATGATGGTCAAAGTCTGGATTCAGTTAATGTTAAGACTGTAAAATTACACAATACTAGACCCTATAAGTTTAACTACCTAAGTTTACTGAGGAGGAAACTGAGTTCTATCAAAAATTTTACCCAATGTCACAGAACTAGAAATCACCAGGAACATGCTGGAAAATATTTAACAATCCTCTCTCTCTCTCTGTCTCTCTGCTTCTGTCTCTGTCTCTCTGTCTCTCTCTCTCTCTCAAGAAAAGAAAAAAAAAACATTGGATTCACTACATATTTCTAAGTTAAATCTACATTATTAAGATTTTCTCCATCACTTATTTTTGTTTAGACAATAGAAAAAAAATAATAAATGAATTCCAGATTCATGTCATCTGCTGATATCCCAGGTATAATTGCTCACACTGAAAATTTGACAATTTCTTTTAAGCGGTTCTGAGCTGGCTCTAGCACACCCCCATATACTGCCTTTGTCTTCTGATACCCTAAGTCCAACAATTTTTCCCATTAGATATCCAATTGTATGTCCCAAATATCTTTCCTGCTAGCCTTGTCACAATTTCATCCTTTTTCTTGAAAACACATTAATTTTAAGTGAGTAAAGTTTCTCTGTTGAAACTACCGTATTACAAATGACTCACTTTCCTTTTTTGAAGAAGTAAAAAGCTGAACAAAATGGATGTCCCTTGAATGGGGAGTGGCTAAACAAATTGTGATATGTGAATATAATGGAATATTGTTTCATTACAAGATCTGATGAATATAAAGAATTCATATAAGCATCAGAAGACATGAATGAACTGATGCAAAGCAAAACAAGTAAAATTGAGAAAACACTATATACAATTACTGTGACAATGTAAATGAAAATATTAACACCTAAATCAAAATGAAATGTTGAATAATTATAATAACCAGGTTGTGTTTGTCCTTCATTTTCGAAGAGGACTGTGACATCAGGGAAATGATGACCTGACTTGCAGTTGACTTGGATTTGAGTGAGGGAGGGCTGTGCAAAGTCACCAGCCTCACTTTCTCCTCCAGAGCAAAATTGGCTCCCAAAGAAGAGGTATGAGAATGTACTTTCCTCCCTTCTTTTCAAAGGTGAGGGATTACAGAGGATATTAGAAATACTATAAAACTTAGTTGTTGTGTTGGTTACTTTTGATGAACTCCTTTGCGCTTCTCCCCTTTTTTCTTTTGGTTGTAAGGGATGATTCTCCGAGTGTGGGGGGGGGGGGAAGATGAATTGGGAAGTAAGATAATGTAAAAATAAGAACTATTGATAAAAATCAAACAGCAAAAGAAATTACTAGTTCTATGAGCACCACACCAGAGGCTGTTGGGTTGTGCTCTTCACCCTATAATTCCTAACCCTAAAGTCTTTATATGTATACAGCTGGTCAAAAGAGGGAGTTTCTAGTTACTTCTCCTTGTGATGCAAACATTGATAATTACCAAGAAAAAAGGCCTAGATTTACCAGAAGGAAAGATTAATTTCTTAATAGATCCAAAAATGAGGCATATATGACATCCAAAAAAAAGCCTTAGCATACATATTGCATTTGTATTTCTGCACAGACTTAATTTCCATATTTTCACTAGACAAGAACTATTTTTTTGGTGTTTTTGCCATAAAAACATTTAAAGATTGAAAGAAGTGATCCATTCAGTACTCCAATGGGGAAAACATGTTGAATGAAGTGTTGCATGCAAGTGTTGAATATAAATGTTGCATATAAGTGTGATCTCAAATGCCCAAAGAGAAAGATCATTAAGCAGAAAGGCCCCTGAGTTACCTGAACAATAGGCAGAGTTACAACCAGGCATAGGCACTAGGGCTTCACCCATAGGTGCCAAATATTGAAAGGATTGCTAGCACGTAGAGTCCTTCATCTACACACAAACAATAAATGTTAGTGCTAAGTTCTCAAATAATTAAAATAGGAAGCTTTCAGTTCTGAGGCGAATGTCTCCCTCTTCCTCTGGTCCACCTACTTTTCTCTTGTTACCTTTTCCTCAACTGAAAGAATGGGTTTCATGCAACTTGCCCCAGGCACACTCTTTCCTAGCTCTGTTCCTGGTTAACTGTCTTCCATAATCATCTGTAAAATTAACTACAAAAAGGAACTCCTCAGTCTTCTTCACTAAAGCAATACTAGTTCACATTTTTTATAGTGCTACATAGTTTATAAATCTCTTTCCTTACAATGAACCTATTATATTATTGTGTCATTCCCCCCATTTTGGAAATGAAGCAATTAAAACTCAGAGAGATTAAATAACTTGCCCATGGTCACACAGCTCATAGATATCAAGACAATATGATGAGGAGACCCAAGTATTGTCTCTGGAGTTGTAGGACCTAGGTTCAAATACAATTTCTCATACTAGCTGTGGAACCTTGGACAAATCACTTAATCTTACTGTGCCTCAGTTTCCTCATCTGTAAAATAATATGGCTGGACTTGAGGGCCTCTGAGGACTCTTACAGCTTTAGATCTATGTATGATTCCGTGATTCAAACCCAGGTCCCCTAATTTCAAATCCAATCCTCTTTCCATGACATGATGCTGCTTTTCTGGCTGAAACATGGTGACTGTACCCAGATAATGTCTAAGATCTTTACCAGCTCTATCCTTCAATAATTCTGAGTAAATCTCTTTGAGAGAAGTGGAAAACATATACACTCTCATTAGTTACACACAAACATTTTCCTCTTTAGCATCCAGAGCAGTCTTTGGAAGGATTTGTTGACATTGGCATAATTAGCTTGCTGGTCAAGGACTGGTGTTGAATTTTTCACATTTATTCAGAGTTAAACAAATGAGTGTTTAATAGAGGAATGACAAGGGAAGATACAAGTAATGAAAGATAACCATGATGTTGGGCCAGAGCCAAATCCCTCCTTAAATGGAGGGATGAGAAGATCCATGGGCAAATGCATGTTTATGAAATCATAAGATTTAAGAGCAGGCATATTTAGAGATATTAGAGAACATCTTTGGCAGATGAGGAAATTCAGTGACTTGTCCAAGGCCACACAAGTCAGAGGCAGGATACAAAGCTAGGGTTCCTGATGTTACATCCAGTGATCAGTCCATTGAACATCACTACCTTTGCTCATAGGATCATAAACATAGAGAAGGGACCACAGAGGCTGGCTAATATAACTCCTTTATTTTATAGGTGGAAAAATTGGAGGCCAAGAAAGTAAGGTCACTTGACTAAGGTTATACAGGTAATAAACAGCAGAGCTGGGATTTGAACTTAGGTCAGTTATTCAGTCAATATCAGTTAAATGCCTACTATGTGCTAGGCACTGTGCTAAGTATTGAGGATACAAAGAAAGGCAAAAGCCATTCCCTACCCTCAAGGTGCTTACAATTTAATGGGGGAAATAACATGCAAACAACTATGTACAAGAAAGCTATATATATGGTAAACTAGAAGTAATCAAAAGAGGGAAGGTGCTAGAATTAAGAGGTTATTTGGGAAAAGGTTCCTGTAGAAGGTGAGATCTTACTTGAGATTTGAAAGAAGGCAGGGAAGGCAGTTAGTGGAAATGAGAAGGGGAGCATTCCATCTATGGGAGACAGTCAAGGAAAGTGTCCAGAGCTGAGAGGTGGAGAGTCTTTTTCAAGGAACAGCTGCGAGGCCAGTGTCACTGGACTGAAGATTACATGGAGTGTAAAATATAAGAAGACTGGAAAGTTAGTGGGGTTCTAGGTTATGAAGATCATTGAATGCCAGAGACTTTCATGTATCAGTCCGAGAGGTGATAGAGAACCATTGGAGTTTATTGAATTGGGTAATGCATTTTAGGGAAATCATGTTGTTGGTTGAATGGAGGGTACATTGAAGACCAAAGATCTACTGGCAGATGTGAGGGGATGAGGGTCTGCTCCAGGGTGGTGGCAGTATCAAAAGAAACCAGAGGTATATCTGAGAGATATCGTAAAGGTGAAACCACATGTACAACAAATTGAATGGGATGGGGGAGAGATGGGAGGGATAGAGTGTAATTGAAGATAACACCCAGTTTGTGAACCTGGAGTACCTGAAGGATGGTGGTGTCCTTGACATTAACAGGAAAAGTTTGGAAGAATGTTTTTTACAAGTAACTGGAAATAAAAAAATATATAAAAATTTTCACATTAAAAATATTAGAAGACAAAAAAGGGAATGTTTGAAAGGGAGTAAGGCTCAAGGAAGAAAATAAGGAGTTTGATTTTGGACTTGTTGAGTTTAAGAGGCCTAATAGGCAGTTGGAGATATGAGATTGGAGGTCAACAGAGAGGTTAGAGCAGAATAGGAGATTTGAGAATTATCAGCAAAGAGACTAAATCTAGTGCTTTTCTCACTATCCCAAAAGCACTACCTCCCTAGAATTAATATATGTTAGAGTAGGAATATATCTTGGACATTTTCTAGTCCAAACTTCTCAAGTTATTTTCCCCTTTTATTTAGTATTTTATTTTCCCCCAGCTACATGTAAAATCAATTCACTTTTTAAACATTTGCTTTTAAAACTTTGAGTTCCAAATTCTCTCCCTTCCTCCCTCCCCACCCACCCTCATTGAGAAGGCAAGCAATTGGATATAGGTTATACATGTGTAGTCATGCAAAACATTTCCATAATAGTCATGTTGGGAAAGAAAACATGGACCAAAAAACAAACAAAAAAAAACCTCAAGAAAATAAATAAACTAAAAAAAAAATCTATGTTTCTTTCTGTATTCAGACACCATCAGTTCTTTCTCTGGGGATGGACAGCATTTTTCGTCCTAATTCCTTCAGAGTTGTCTTGGATCACTGTGTTGCTGAAAATAGCTGTCATTCACAGCTGATCATCTTACAATATTGTTGTTGATTTTTATATAGTACATTCTACACAGCATCAGTTCATGTAAGTCTTTCTGTGTTTTTTGAAATCCACCCACTCATCACTTCTTATAGCACAATAGTAATCCATCACAATTATATACCACAAGTTGTTCAGCCATTCCCCAATTGATGGGCATCCCCTCAATTTCCAATTATTTGCCACCACAAAAAGAGCTGCTATAAATACTTTTGTACATGTGGGTCCTTTTCCCTTTTTCATGATCTCTTTGGGATATCGACTTAGTACTGGCATTCTATATCAAAGGGTATGCATGGTTTTATAGCCCTTTGGGCATAGTTCCAAATTACTCTCCAGAACAGATGGATCAGTTCACAACTCCACCAATAGGGCATTAATGTCTCATTGTTCCCACATCCCCTCCGCCATTCCTCATTTTCTTTTTCTGTCCTATTACCCAATCTGGTAGGTGTGAAGTGGTACCTCAGAGTTGTTTCAATTTGCATTTCTCCAATCAATAGTGATTTAGAGCATTTTTTTCATATGGCTATAGATAGCTTTGATTTCTTCATCTGAAAACTGCCTGTTCATATCCTTTGACCATTTATCAATTGGGAAATGACTTGTATTCTTATAGATTTGACTCATTTCTTAATATATTTGAGAAATGAATATATGAACATCTATTAGTTAACTTTTAACTCTTTGTTAAAGTAGGTTGGAGGGTGCACCGACCCGAGCTTCAGGGGCTTTGTGCAGCTATTTTCAGAGATACTTCTAAGGACTTGTAAGTTTCCAGTTCTTCCAAGGTTGTATGATCTAAGGAGTGACCACAAGCACCCTGGAACTGTGACCAGGGTCCCTGTTTCCCTGTGGCTACAAGCTCTGGTGTTCTAGTGCTCTTCCTCACCCTGGGACTTCCACCCAGGACTGTAACTTGGATCTGAGTATGGGTGATGTAACAGCATCCTGCATCAGTGCTAGCAAAGAGACCCTTGTAATCTCCTTCTGATCCACTGTTTGACCACCCTTACCATCAGAAGCAGCCACTGCTGCTGTTGCTGCCAACTGCCACTGTTGATTCAGTCACTCCCAAGGCCTGCTTCTGGTTTGCTGGAGCTGGGTCTGTGCTGGACTGTGCTCCTCTCTCACCTAGGTGGGACAGACCCTTCCTGCTGAACTTCTAAGTTGTCTTTGGTGTCTGTGAGATGAGAGGTCCAGAAACTACCACAGCTGCCACTGATTCAGTTGCTACAAGGCCTGCTCTAGGTTTGTTGGGGCTTGATCTGCACTGGCAGGGCTTGTGCTGGACTGCATTCCTCTCTCACTCTGGTGCAACAGACCTTTCCTGCTGACTTTCAAGTTGTCTTGGGCAAGAAATTTGTTTCACTCCATCTTTTTGTGGGTTCTGCTGCTCTAGAATTTGTTTAGAATCATTTTTAAAGGTGTTTGGAGGGGTTTGAGGGAGAGCTCACGCGAGTCCCTGCCTTTACTCCACTATCTTGGCTCTGCCCCCAAACTTCTCAAGTTATAAATGAGGAAACTGAGGCTGAAAGAAGTAGACACAGAGCAGCTTGGTCTCAGAGTCAGGAAATTTGAAGCCAGGGTTCATGATGCCAAGACCAGTGTTCATTCTACTGATGCCTTGGCTCACAGGCTCTTAGCTCTAGAGCTACAGGGGGCCTCAGCAGGCAGCTTGTCTAACCCTCTCATTTTAGATATAAGGAAACTGTGATCCAGGATGGTTGTGACTTTTCCAAGGTCATACAAGTCAGAGGTAGGATTTGAAGTCAGGTCTTCTGTTTAAGGAGGGGGCTCAGAACAGTAATTATCCACCTTTCCCACAAACTACATTGCTTCTGGAGTTCTTTGGAATGTTCTACCATGCCTCCCGCACCTTCTTCTTCCTTCCTTCCAACCTCCCTTCCCTCCCCTTTCAGCTTCCTATACATATGTTGTCTTTTCTCATTAGATTGAAAACCCCTTGAGGGCAGAGACTATCAGTGCTTTTAATTTGTATTTGTATCCCCAGCATGTAGCAGAGTGCCTGGCATATACTAAACACTTAATGAATGTTTATTGACTGACTTGATTTTCCTTTCCATATTAATCAAGAATTTCTCTTTGCAGTGGTTTGATGGAGTCATCAAACCTCCAATTAAAGACCTCCAATGAGAGGAATCCTAACCCCATCCTCCTCAGGTTAGTCCATTTTACTATTCTACTTTGGATGGGCTCTAATTATTAGCAAGTTTTATTCTTATATTGAGCCTTGATCTGTTTTTTCTATCCCAATTCTGGCCTTAGGGCCAAATGTTATATAATGTCTCTTAACCTTCTTCCATATGATAACCCATCAGATACTTAAAGAGAGCCATTATGTCCTTTTCTTCTCCAGGTTAGACATCTCCCATTCCTTAACTGATCCTCATATACGACATTGTCTGAAGTCCTACTAATAATAAGTTAATTTTTATCTAGCATTTTAAGGTTTGCAAAGCAAACCTAAGAAACATTATTTACTTATAATAAATATCATATGTTTATAGGGGGAGCTAAATGGCATAGTGGATAGAGTTCTAGATCTGGAGTCAGGAAGACTTGAGTTCAAACAATAGCATCTATCCCCCACCCCCACCCCAGGGTTGTTGTGAGGATCAAATGAGATAATATTTGGAAAATGCTTAGCACAGTGCCTGGCACATAGTAAATGGTATATAAAAGTTAGCTATTATCAGTATAATAAAGGCAACTATGTGGTGCAGTGGATAGAGCATCAGCCTGTAGTCAGTAAGACTCATATGGCTGAGTTCAAATCTAGCCTTAGTCATTTACTAGTTGTGTGACCCTGGGCAAGTCATTTAACCCTGTTTGCCTCAGTTCTTCATCTGTACAATGAGCTGGAGAAGAAAATGGCAACCATTCCAGTATCTCTGCCAAGAAAACCCCAAATGGGGGCGTGAAGAGTCAGACATGACTGAAAATGATTCAACAACAACAGTGACATTATTCCTTCTACCATTATAACAACCCCAAGAAGTAGGTGCTGTTATTATCCCCATTTCATCAATGAGTAAACTGAGGCAGCCAGAAGCTTAGTGACTTGTCCATGATCACACAGCTAAATGTCTGGGGCAGGATCATGAACTCAAGTCTTGCTGACTCCAGGCCCAGCACTCCACCCACTGTGCCATCTAGCTGACTCTCACCATCTTTGTTGTCATTCACTGTTATCCTCTAGCCTTTGACTAGATTGTAAGTTCCTTATTATAGGAACCTTAACATGCATGGATGTCCAGCTCTGATTTTGACCCTGCTCCTACAGCTGTTAATGATATAATTAATTAACCTCATCTTGGGAATTCCCCTCTAATCCGTGTAATTAGATGGTATCCAAGTCTTTGGCAGCCTGAGATTGGGAGTGTACGGTGTAGAAAAATTTCTCTCTCTCAGTGTCCAAATAGATTCACTCATTCATGCGCACAGAATCTTTGCACTAGACGGAATCTTTGAGATGATCCAGTCCAGCTCCTCTATTATACAGATGGGGAACCTGAGGTGCAGAACAGGGAAGATCTTACAGCTAGTAAAGGGCACATCTGGACTTTAAATGAAAGTTTTCTCCAAATATAGCATTCTTTGCATTATGCCATTCACCAAAGTCACGCATCCTGGGGGAATGCATTCCTAATTTCCAATAATGGAAAGGGTAAATAAGAACTTTGCAGGGGAAGAGAAGTATAAAGAAAGAGAGACAGTGTTGATCATTCCATGTTTTGCGCAGGTACTAAGCAGCATTCAAAAAGGAGGCTAGACTTGCCTGAATAACCTCCATTTCTTACCTCCTCTAAACGTCCTTTTCCAACCAGGCAAGACATTTGCCTGGGTAGTGATAACCTTATGTCAGCTGCTTGGCACATGGGCCATACAATCTCAGCTTTGCCCTAACCATGAGACCAGAGCCGCAGCATGCCTTTGACAGCAGCCTTGAGATGTAATCGGATGAACACTCCCAGCCACAAGAAAGCCATCAGGCTGGGTGTTCAAAGGTAAATTGTTAACTTATGGTGATGTGTATCATGTGTGTTTCCTGGCACATTTTTCCTAGTCATTAGTCTGACGCCCCACTCCTTTTCCTCACTCCCTTCCCCCTCCATGCTTTTTGTTTGTTATGGTGCCTGCTACCTGGGTGTGAACCAAAATGTAATTTTTAAGAAGGAAAGTTCCTTCTCTGTCCAGTTCCTCCCTTCTTTCCCCCCACCTCCACCATGGCTCTGCCCTAGGGACCACTGGAATGCACCATTTCTCTGGAAAAACATGGGAAATTGGTTCCCTGATACATTCCCATAAAGAGAAGGGGCAGGAAAGGCTGCCAGAGAGTAGAAATCATGAAGCATTCGTCTTTGGGCGGAATGGCAATGTTGGTGGGAATCTGGAGACCCAATTTTCAGTCCAGGATCTGCCACTAACTGGAGCTATGGCATTCACATCTCTGGTCCTTAGGTCCTCATAGGGAATACAGGAAAAAGCAGGGCCACTTGGATTAAGTGATCTTTAAGGTCTCTTCCAGCATTAATATTTGTAATTCTGTGATTATATAATTAAAGCATATGTCGTCTCTCCTTCCCTGCCTGTGCCATTCTGCTAATTCTTCTGAATTTCTTCCCCGAAAAGTTTCTACTGTCTCCCTTATAGCTCTGTCAGGTGATAAGTGAGCTGATCTGACAAACAAATGCCAATCGAGATGCTCAAATCTAAGGTCATTAGTCTTTCCAGATGACATTTGCATTTTAGCAAAGGCCTTCAATTTTTTTACCTCCAAAAGGAGGATAGTATACTAGATAGAACTCTGGACTTAGAGCCAGAAAGAGCTTGGTTTGAATCCTGCCCTTGATTCTTGTTCTGTGACACTGGGAAAGTCATTTAACTTCTCTGGGACTATCTCAGTTTCTTCCCTTGTAAAACAAGAGGGTTGGAGTTAATGACCTCACAGGGTCCTTGTAGATCAACATCTATCATCTTTAAATGGTCAAATCGTATTAGAATCAGCAGGCCAATGGCAGAAGGCAAGGCCCCTTCAGATGACCCTCAGGCCCTACTACATAGGCAACTGCCCTTACCTCTTTTAGATCAAGCCTTATTTAGAAGAATATCATCATAATATCACATAGTCAAGCTGGTATAATGGATGGAGAGCCTGCCCTGGAGTTGGCAAGACCTGAGTTTAAATCCTGCCTCTCTCACATACTGAATGTGCAACCTTGGGTAAGCCACAGCCTCTCAGTACTTAGGTAACTCTATACAATGAACAAGCAAAAAATTCAAAGAAGGTACTAATCTGCATTAGTCAAGGAGTTTTCTTATTGAGAGTTCCCTATATCAATAAATCACAAGTCCTATCCCATTGTAGTATATTCAGGTGGAAGGGATTTTTTTTTAACTTAATTTTTTAATGAAAATTTATCTTATTTCCTTCCCATTTCTATTCTCCCTCATTTAAAAAGAAAAAGAAATAAATGCTAAAAATAGACAGACAAACCTGGAAGACACTTTAGAGACTTTCTAGTGCAAGGGTTCTTATTCTTTCTTGTCTTGGAGGTCTTTGGGAATTGGGTGAAACCTATGGACTCCTCAGAATATTCTCCGAATGTTTTGTTGCCTACATTCAAAATGCATTAAAAGGCTGAATTTCAGTTAGAGATTAGTAAAAATAGAAATGTCATTTTCCTCATTCAATGTTCATGGTCCCCATGAAATCTATCCATAGAACCCCAGATTAAGAATGCCTGATCTAGTCAAGCTCTTCATTACATAGGTAATCAGAAATCTTCTGGACCTCAAACCCAGCATTCTTTCCCTTACCTAATGGTGGTTTCACCAAAGCGCTGGATACTCCTTAGCCTCCCTACCATATTCCCTTTAGTATTCCTAAGGCTCATTTTGTCTATAACCACTTTGCGCATGCATTTTACCTTGGGGTCATCCTAGACTTCTCACCCTCCATCACTCCTGTATCTAATCTATTGCCAAATCTTGTTGTTTCAACCTTTACCTCCTCTCCTCTATACTTCCCCTCCCTCCCATCCACTCACACAATCATTGCCCTAAGTCTGGCCCTCATCGCCTCTTGTCTGTACTATTGCAGCAGTCTTTGAACTGGTCTCCCCAATCCAAACCAGCCTCCATTCAGCAGCCAAGGTGATTTTTTAAAAGCATAGATCTGATCATATCAACCCTGTTGTATATATTAGGTGCTTAATGTTTATTGAATGAATGAATAAATGGAAGGAGCTCCAATGGCTTCCTACTAAGGATTCAGTAGAAACTCCCATGTTTGTCATTTAAAGAATTTTATAACCTGAACCCTTCCTATCATCCCAGCCTTCTCATACTGTACTGTCCCTCATATACTCTATGTTCCAGCAATTCTAGTGGTTCCTTACTTATGCAACACTCCAGCTCTGTGTCTTTACACTAGTTAGACCCAAGACCTAGAATGTTCTGCCTCCTTACCTCTACCCCTTTCTCTAATTTCCTTTAAGGCTCATCTAAAGTCCCACCTACTCCAGGAGCTCTTTCCCAGTCCCATCAGCTTCTAATTTCTTTTCCTCTCAAAGCACCCTTGATAAATTCTACATATCTCTTGTTTATGTACAGCTATTTGCATGTTGTCTTTCTCATTAGAATGTAAGTTCCTTTGAAGGCAGGAATAATCTTTGTTTTTACCTTTCTTTGTATCCCCAGTGCTTAGTGCACGTAGTACATACTTACTAAATGCTTGTCGACTTGACCTCCAAACCTTGGCTCGTCTGCCTCTATCCCAACACATGTGGGGTATACACATACACAAGCATTCATCCATTCCCTGGGTCATCACCTTCTCTTTCTCCTAGTGTTTAAATATCTCCCAAAACTTTATCTCTTCTAAGATGTTTACTCCATGACTCATTGAAGTAGAAGTTTCCTTCTTGTATCTGTCCTGTTTAAATGCTGGTTCACAACCAGCCAATTGCCACAAGGTTATCATAGATGCAGAGGCCCCATAGAACAGTCCTGAGCAAAACTGATGATCTCAGAGGTTTAAAATGTGTTAAAGTGTATCCTATAAACAGGACAAAGGTTAGGAACCAAGATGGACTACACTGCTGGTGTCATGTGCAAATCTTTGCTCTAGCTTTTTGTTTGGGCACCATTCGTTCATAGGATCATCGAGGAAGAGCTGGAAGAGATCTTGAAGGTCATCTAATAAAACTTTCCCATTTTACAAATAAGGAGACTGAGGCTAAGAGAGGTGAGGTAATTTGTCCAAGATCACACATATCCATTCAACATTATTAAAGGCCCTTATTGGTTGTAAGCTCATTGAGAGGAGGGATTCTAAACATTACCTAAATGTTATACCTATCCCCATTGCCTAGCACAGTTCATTACAGAGAGTAGACAATTGATAAATATTTGTAATGCGTATATTAATTGATAGAGAAAATAGGACCTATCCACATCCATTCCATATACCTATGTACAGATTAACACAGCAATTATGAGTGCAGGAAGGGAGGAGTGGATCAGCATTTGTTCTTTTGGACTAGAGAATGAAAGGGCTACTCAGGTGGTACACATCTATCTGTGCTTTCTAATGCTGGAGGACTCTTGTCTAAGCCCTCCCATTCCTTTTCCAATGATGATAGGCCCAACCCATTTGAGGCCTTCATCTATCCTTTAAAAATTCTCTAAATACCAATGTTGTACTCAGGCTGTACATTTCTTAGCTCTTACCCTCACTCTATAACAGGCCCACTTTCTTTTCCCATCATAGCTTTTCCTCAGATGCCCTTTGCATAGTGGCTAGAATACAGAAAGTCCTGAACTCAACTCCTACCTCACATAGTAACTAATTTTCAGGCCCTGGGCAAGTTCCTCAGCCTTATTAAAATAATAAGCTAGCATTTATATAATCACTATGATTTATATAGCACTTCAAGGTTTACAAAGGCCTTTACATGTTTTCTTATTTGATCCTCACAATAATCCTGTGAGGCAGATGATATTATTACATCCATTTTACAGATGAGGCTGACAGAGATTAAATGACCTGTCCAAAATCGTGTAACTAGCAAGTGTCTGAAGCAAGATTCAAACTCAGGTCTTCGTAAATCCAAGTCCAGCATTTTCTGCATTGCACCACTTTAGCTAGCACCTGCCTCTCTGAGTTATTGTAAATATCGAATGAGATACTATCTGTAAAGTGCTTCGCAAATCTTAAAGTCCTATATAAATATTAGCTATTCCTATTTTACCTTTGCCCAGCTAAGTCCAACAAAGGCCCACTATTCAGGCTTCCATCATCCTTTGGGTTAGCAACAGTGTTGATTCTTCTGAGATCATAGTGTTCCATGGCTTGCAACCAGATAGCATTTCTGTGAGAATATTAGTGTTGTACAGATTGTGTGTGTGTGTGTGTGTGTGTGTGTGTGTGTCTTGGAGTCATTAAAAACATTGCTTTTTTCACAAATGCAATTCAGTTCATTTTCTTCCTCCTATTTAATTGTGTATGACAGACCAGTTCACTGTCCCTCTGGAGAGCCTAAGTGACAGGTTCTGATGCATTAGTTTGATGGGCTACGTGCCCAAATATGTTATATAACATGAACAACAGGCATTCTCTATTTGTGTGTGTGTGTGTGTGTGTGTTTTCCTGTGTGGACTATTGGGACAATCTCTTTTGATTCATATACATCTGACTAAGGACGCCCTATAGTATTCTGGGGCAATCAACACTGTATCATCTGCGATCAGAAGCATCTGGAGACCGTCATTTCCTAAAGGGAACCTCTCTTTCATTTGGACTCTGTGAAGGACATTCTCCATGACAGTGCTGAACACCTGTTTTATGCTTCACTTGATATTAACAATCAGGATCAAAGGACCACAAAATTATTATCTCTGCAATTTCAGCTATCAAAAAATTTTGCATGGTCCCAGCACATGCATAAGAGAACAGAATTTTAGAGATGAGAGGGGCCTCAGAGGTCATCTAGTCCAACTTGTATCACCAAGATTTCTTTCTACAACATCCCCAATGAGTGATCATCCAACTTTTAGGTGGAGCCCACTATCTCCTGAGGCAGCCTATTATTCTATAAGATAGCCTTTTCTCTGTCCTTCTTTATGTCTGTCTCTGTCTTTCTGTTCCTCTGTCCCTGTCTCCGTAACTCTGTATCTCTGTCTTTCTATGTCTCTCTCTTTCTCTCTGTTTTTTTCTATCTCTGTCTCTGCCTCCTTCCTTCTTTGGTCCAAAACAGTGATTTCATTGGTGTAAAGAATGGCCAGTGGGGAAACTTCCTCTGCCAATGCAGATCAGCACCAGAGTTGCCTGAGGGAATGGCATGTTCTCCTGTCCCCTTCCCATCCTCATCAACTTGTTGAAGGAGAATCTTTTAAGCTGCTGCTTTGTTCTACAGAGTCAAATGCTTATATACAATAAACAACCAGTGGGAATCATATATCCTCTGCACCTTTCCACCTGTTCCCTTCTCAGACTTTCATCAAGGACACCCTCAATAGATACGCAGATAATTCTCACAAAAATTACATAGAGATAGAGGCAGTTAGATGGCACAGTGAGTGGATAGAGTTCTGCACTTAGAATTGGGAAGACTTGAATTCAAAGCCAGCCTTATGAATTGCTTGATCCTGGGCAAGTCACTTAGTCTTCCTCAGTTTCCTCATTTTTGAAATAATACTATCTACCTCCTAAGGTTGTTGTGAGGATCTGTAAAGTACTTGGCAATTTTTTTTAATGCAATTTATTTATTTAACATATTTGGTTTTCAGCATTGATTTTCACAACAGTTTGAATTACAAATTTTCTCCCCATTTCTGCCCTCCCCCCCCACTCCAAGATGGCGTATATTCTGGTTGCCCTGTTCCCCAGTCAGCCCTCCCCTCTATCACCCCCCTCCCCTCTCATCCCCTTTTCCCTTCCTTTCTTGTAGGGCAAGATAAATTTCTACGCCCCATTGCCTGTGTATCTTATTTTTTAGTTGCATACAAAAAGTTTTTTTTGTTTTTGAACATCTGATTTTAAAACTTTGAGTTCCAAATTCCCTTCCCTCTTCCCTTCCCACCCACCCTCCCTAAGAAGTTGAGCAATTCAACCTAGGCCACACATGTATTATTATGTATAACCCTTCCACAATATTCATGTTGTGAAAGGCTAACTACATTTTGCTCCTTCCCAACCCATCCCGCTTTATTGAATTTTCTTCCTTGACCCTGTCCCCTTTCCAAAGTGTTTGTTTTGATTACCTCCACCCCCATCTGCCCTCCACTCCATCATCCCCCTGCCTTTTATTTTTTTTTTTATCTTCCTCCCTCTTCTTTCCTGTGGGGTAAGATACCCAACTGAGTATGTATGGTATTCCCCCTCAGGCCAAATCTGATGAGAGCAAGGTTCACTCATTCCCCCCTCACCTGCCCACTCCCCTCCTCTCCTAGAACTGCTTCCTCTTACCACCTTTATGGGAGATAATCCACCCCATTCTATCTCTCCCTATCTCCCTCTCTCAGTAAGTTACTCTCTCATCCCTTAATTTCATTTTATTTCTTTTAGCTCTCTTCCCTTCATCCTCAACTCACCCTGTGTCTGCTCTCTTTCTTTTACATATAAATATATATACACATACATACACATACATACATATACACATAGATACATGCATACATACACATTCACTTATATATATACATAAACATATATATATATGCATATATATATATGCATATTCCCTTCAACTACCCTAATACTGAGGTCTCATGAATCATACTCATCATCTTTCCATGTAGGAATGTAAACAAAACAGTTCAACTTTAGTAAGTCCCTTGCAATTTCCGTTTCTTGATTACCTTTTCATGCTTCTCTTGATTCTTGTGTTTGAAAGTCAAATTTTCTATTCAGTTCTGGTCTTTTCACTGAGAAAGCTTGAAAGTCCTCCATTTTATTGAAAGTCCATATTTTGCCTTGGAACATGATACTCAGTTTTGCTGGGTAGGTGATTCTAGGTTTTAATCCTAGCTCCATTGACCTCCGGAATATCGCATTCCAAGCCCTTCGATCTCTTAATGTAGAAGCTGCCAGGTCTTGGGTTATTCTGATTGGGTTTCCACAATATTCAAATTGTTTCTTTCTGGCTGCTTGCAGTATTTTCTCCTTGATCTGGGAGCTCTGGAATTTGGCAACAATATTCCTAGGAGATTTCTTTTTGGGATCTATTTGCGGAGGCGATCGATGGATTCTTTCAATTTCTATTTTGCCCTGTGGCTCTAGAATATCAGGGCAATTCTCCTTGATAATTTCCTGAAAGATGGTATCTAGGCTCTTTTTTTGATCATGGCTTTCAGGTAGTCCAATAATTTTTAAATTATCTCTCCTGGATCTATTTTCCAGGTCAGTGGTTTTTCCAAGGAGATATTTCACATTGTCTTCCATTTTTTCATTCCTCTGGTTCTGTTTTATAATATCCTGATTTCTCATAAAGTCACTAGCTTCCACTTGCTCCAGTCTAATTTTTAAAGTAGTATTTTCTTCAGTGGTCTTTTGGACCTCCTTTTCCATTTGGCTAATTCTGCCTTTCAAGGAATTCTTCTCCTCATTGGCTTTTTGGAGCTCTTTTGCCATTTGAGTTAGTCTATTTTGTAAGGTGTTGTTTTCTTCAGTGTATTTTTCAGTATTTTTTTGGGTCTCCTTTAGCAAGTCATTGACTTGTTTTTCATGGCTTTCTCGCATCCTTCTTATTTCTCTTCCCAATTTTTCCTCTACTTCTCTAACTTGCTTTTCCAAATCCTTTTTGAGTTCTTCTATGGTCTGGGGCCAGTTCATGTTTTTCTTGGAGGCTTTGGTTGTAGGCTCTATGACTTTGCTGTCTTCTTTAGGCTGTATGTTTTGGTCTTCTTTGTCACCAAAGAAAGAATCCAAAGTCTGAGACTGAATCTGGGCGCGTTTTCGCGTCCTGGCCATATTCCCAACCAACTAACTTGACCCTTGAGTTTTTCAGTGGGGTATGACTGCTTGTAGATTACAGAGTTCTATGTTCTACGTTTGGGGGGGAGGTGCCAGCTCTGTCAGAGCCGCACTCCTCCTTCCCCAAGGACCCCCAGTCCAGACTGGGCTCAGATCTTCGGCAGGCTGTGCACCCCTGCTGTGATCCGCCACTTATTTCCCCCCACCAGGTGGGCCTGGAGCCGGAAGTAACAACAGCTGTAGCTGCCCCACCTCCGCTGCCCCCGGGGCTGGAAGCCGAACCGCGAACTCCTTCCACTCCCGCAGCTTTTCCCACTAACTTTCTCCGCAGTCTTTGGTGTTTGTGGGTCGAGGGGTCTGGTAACTGCTCACGTATTCAGGGCGCTAGGGCCCCCTCCGCCCGGCCTCTGGTCTGGATCGTCCACGCCGCTCAGGCTGGGCTCTACTCCACTCCGTTCCCAGCTCCCAGCTCCCAGCTCCCAGCTCCGTGTGGAATAGAGCTCACCCAGAGACCATCCGGGCTGTCCTGGGCTGGAGCCCTGCTTCCCTCTGCTGTTCTGTGGGTTCTGCCATTCTAGAATTGGTTCAGAGCCATTTTTATAGGTTTTTGGAGGGACTCGTGTACGGAGCTCACTCTAGTCCGTGCTTACCAGCCGCCATCTTGGCTCCCTACTTGGCAAATTTTAAAGGGCTATCTAACTGCTAGCAATTAATATCATTATTGTGAAAAAATAGATTCATGAGTAAGTAGTAACTGCTACCTTCTTCATTACCTTTATTTGGTAACCATGTCATCTGTACATGGACTATCTCAATAGCCTGTTGGTTGATATCCCTGCCTCAGTCTCTCCCCACCGCAGTTCATCCTCTATTCAACTCCCAAATCGATCTTTCTAAAATACAAGTGTGAGCATGTCCATCAACTCGAGTGGCTCCCTCACTAATTCCTCAAGAGTCAAATATAAAATCCCATATTTGCCATTCAAAGTTCTTGCAACCTTGTCCCCTCTTACCTAGCTGGTGAGTGTCAGATCAAATCTGAACTCAGGTGTTCCTGGCTCCAGACCCAGAGTTCTATTCACTATGCCAGGTAGCTGCACCTAAGATGAGGTATGGCAGAAGCCCAGGCACAGCTGAATTTTTTAAGTCTTCATGGTTACCCCCAATCTCACCTGTCACTTATCACCTCTTGATTGTAAAGCACAGAAATCTCTCCCACAGTAACTTGCTCAGCACTGCCCCCTTCCACTGACAGTGGTCAGGGGAAATTTGTATTGAGGAGCTGTGGGAAAATGAGGGCAGAGACGGAGGCTGTCATTAGCACCCTGAACCTTTCCCTTAATCATCTGGGGGACCTAGTGCCCTTGTTCTGCCCAATGATGGCACCCCTATGCTCCCAACCTTCTCTGGCCTTCCCCTTCACTCCCTAAGACCTAGTCTATGGTTAAATTTCATAGGATCATAGGTTTAGAGCTAGAAGGAGCCTCAGAGGAGAACTAGCCCAAACTCTTATTTTACAGATAAGAAAACTAAATCTCCAGAGAGATTGAGTGACAAACCATTGTCACAGTGACGTGGGCAGGATTTGAACCCAGATCCTCTGATTCTAGCATTCTTTCCTCTTCACCATTTACCGAGGCTTGGATCCTAGACTCCAACAGTCTTTTATGGCCCTTGGAGGCAGAAGGAAAACGAGACCTTGCCGGGTGAGAAGGGAGTTGGAGTCATGCTGAGCACTACCAAGGGGGTGATGCATCTGGTGGAGCCACAAACTCCATTCCAGTCCCGGGGGCCATAGCTTTGATACGGGAGATGCTTCTCTCGTTGGTGAGGTTCACCAAGCACAAGAATGGACGAAGGAACCTGAAGAGGATATGTGGTCACTGATGCTTGGGAAACCATTTCCTCGGCATCCCCTTGTGCAGCCCGTTTGCCTCGCCTGTCCCTTTAAAAGCTGTGGAGAGTGCCAGGACAGAAGAAGCACATAGCAAAAGAGTCTCACAACTGATTGGGAGAGGAAAAAACTTTCAGCTGGTGCTTCCCAGAGCCAGGAAATTTGTAGTGTCATCGTGACACATTTAGAGCAGGAAGGAATCTTAGAAGGCTTCTAGCCCAGCCCCTCACTTTGCACAGAAAGAGACTAAAGCCCATAGAGGTAGAGAGACTTGCCCAAGATCATGCAGGTAATAAACGACAAAGACATGATTTTAATTCAGGTCCTCTGACTCTAAATCCAGAATTCTTTTTTTCCCAGTAGCATCATGTTTCAGGGGACCCCAGGGTTTGCATCCCTGAACCTTTGGGAATATAGTATGTATTTCATGTTCCCTCTTTCAGAGAGCTAGGGCAGCTAAGTGACACATTGGATAGAGGTCTGGGCTTGGAGTCAGGAAGACCTGAGTTCAAATCCAGCTTCAGATACTTCCTAGCTGTATGACCCTGGGGAAGTCACTTAACCTCTTTTTGCGTCAATTCCTCAACTGTAAAATAGGGATGATTGTAGCAGCTCCCTCACAGGGTTGTTATTTGTTCCACACAATAATCCTGTGAAGTAGCACTACAATTATTCACAATTTCCCCCATTCTACAAAAGAGGAAACTGAGGCTGAGGGAAATTAAATGACCTTCCCAGGGTCACACCACTAGCAAATACCCAAGGCAGCATTCAAACCCGGTTTTCTTGACTCTTGCCCAGTATTCTATCCGTGCTGCTTCTTGGAATAGGACATCTCCTGTAATGGTGAAACCAATAGCTCACAATTCCATAGATTGTGGGGTTGGTTCATTTATATCTAGTCAGATGATAGGATCAATCCAGTCTGAAGGTTTTAAGCCTCACTTTGGATGGAGGAAGTGAATGCTCACCCTACACTGGCTGAAAGAATTCCTCCTCATTTACAATAATAAGTCCCCAAAAGAAGGACTAATACCCAGTGGACAGAAAGTTGAGAGGGGTGAATTCACCCCGAGGGTGCCCTGTCCCCATTGCTGACATCAACCCCTCTATGCTACCTACCCCCAGTGCTAGTGCAAATGTTCCCCAGCCCAATCACCATCAGGAATTAATAAAGTGTATTCCAAACAGTATGAGCGATGTCAGCCAGGAATGTCTCTGAGTTGGAATTCTTAAAATACTTTTGTTTATAGGGAAGTTTTACACGTTAGCTTTTTCCAAAAGCTAATCTGAGGAACGGTCCCCACAGACATCTGAGAGCACTTTGGCTGTCTTAATTTGCTCATGATGTTTCATTAATATCAATTTTTTTCCCCTATATCCCAGGCTGGCAGGTTCTTTTACAAGTGTTCAATTCCTCAAATCTCTTGATTTTTTTTGAAATGCTTTTTTTCCTGGATTTCTCCTTCCATTTCATGAGAAATTCTCCTAAATCATCTCCTTAATGCACACTCTTTTTGGCTCCCCTGGATCGTCAAAATGGTAAGGCAGTGTTAGTAAAATGAAAGGCACGATTGCTTAGACATTCCTTCTCCCTGAAGGCTGTTCTCAGAGAGGGAGATATAAGGGGCCCAATCTGGATAAAATAAATCCCAGTCCTTTCTCCTTCCATGAATAGGACAGCATGCTTCTGAAAATCCCACCTATCTTGCCATCCCAACTTCTAGGAACCTTAGGCTAAAGGAAGGTTGAGCATCTTCAGAAGATAAAAGTGAAGAAACATCTGTCGATAGGCCCCAATCCTTGTCCTACCATAGCTATCACTGTGAGTTAAGGAAACCTAACTGAACATCAGGTCGCTTGCATTCTCAAGAGCCTAAAATGGCTCCTTGTTGTCTATTTCATCAAATTCAAACTTTTCTGCCTGGCTTTCAAGGCCTTGCACAGGCCAACATTATCTTATTTCCCAGTGCTATCCAAAATCAACTTCCACTCCAATCAGTCTGGATGCTTATGGAACTATATATGTGTTATGCTTATTATTGCCTGAGTTTATATTCTTTCTCTCACCTCACTCCCAACTCTCTCTCTCTCTCTCTCTGTCTCTCTCTCTCTCCAGAGCAGGAAGTTGAGAGCCAGAAAAACCAAATGATTTGCTCGAGATCACAGAGATACTTAGTACGATTCAAACCCAGACCTCCCTCTATCCAAATCCTACCCACTCTTCAAGGTCCAGTTTGTCCCACCTCCTTAAAGTCTTCTCTAGTCCATACTTCTTCACAAAATCAGAAACGTATGGTTGCGAGGGTCCAACCTCACAGACCATTTAATCCAATCCCTTCATTTTACAGATGAGGAAAGTTAAGCTCAGGGAGAGATTAAAAAGCTTACCCAAGGTCACCCAGGGAGTAAGCATCGGAGTCGGGCTTTGAATCCCCGTCCTGTTATTCCTCTGTATTCCATGGCTCGTCAAGCCTTTCTCTGAATTTTTGTAGGACCTACAATCTATCTTCTACAATTTAGCACTCGGTCATGTACTATTCTGTATCCTTCTCTGTTTTTTTGTGGGTTAGTATCGTTTCTCCAAACAGATCGTTGGAGCTTCTTGGACAGGGACGTTAATGATAATAATAATGACTAGGGGATTTATTCTCTTGAGAGAAAGGGCTTGCTGACCTTCAGACAACTGGAGGTGGCAGGATTAGCAAAAACGAAGAAATAAACAAAAACAACAAAGGAAGAATTGAGACTCACCCGTACAATCCCTAGTACTGAAGGGAGAGGCAATGGACACATCAATTCATTCCTAGGATAGAAACAAGTAAGTGAAAAAAATGAGTCCCAGTAGCTTAGTATTTCACAACCCAGAAGAACTCATCGTCAATGCCTTCTGACTCTCAGATCATTAATAAAAATATTAAATAAGACCACTCCAGTATAAATCCCTAGGAAAGCCCACTAGAAACACTTTTTCATCCAGAGAAACACCAATTTAATTTTTAATATTTTTATTGATATCTTTTGTTTTTACATCATCTACATTTCCCAATGTATCCCTCCTCCCTCACCTCCTAGAGAGTCATCTCTTGGAACAAAGATTACAGAAATTTTTAAAAGGTCAGCAAAATTAACTAACACATCAAAAAAGTGTGACATTCTATACGGTGTCTTATGTCCCTAGTCTTCCACCTCTGCAGAGAAGGGGGAAAGTGTCGAGAAGTGTCTATTTAGCCTTACCCTTTGTTTCCTTTGTTTAAGCCAGTTTAAACAAACCAAAGTAATCCTTCCCCCCCTCCAATCCCATGGTGACTCGATTAATTTTTAATAGCCTTATGTTCAGATAAAGAAGGAGCGCAGACCCCACCATGTTGCCCAGGGTCCTGTAACCCTCTCTTACCCAGATGCCAGGTGCGCTATGCAGCAGTTCATAGGCAACCAAGGATCTCTATCCTTGAAAATATAGTTATTCCATTTGTGTGATGGGGCTAAGAATAGAGTGAAGCAATCTCAGCAAGACTTGCTCTTTGGTGTTATAACATTTTCATCCCGGACATTTATCCCCTTCCCTCGATTCCCCTTCTTTCTAGTCTGTTCTGAGATTAAATAGCCTACTGGCTCTGATGGTAAGTTGGGGGATGTATTCATGTGAAGGCAGGGAATGTTGATCGCACATTTCCTAGTGAAGCCTCCAGATCTGGGATGATGATGTATTTTTAAATATTTCCATCTTTTCTGGCATCCTTTGGCTGACCAAAGGAGGAACAGCAGATGCAAGACAATGGACCAAGAGGGACTCTCCTAGCCGCAACATTTCCTGGAACCAAAGGTTTAGTAATGTGTACAAATGAGAGGGTCCCCTCAAAGCTGCCCTTGAGGGATGGTTAACTTGTAGCTATAAAAATGGGTTCTTCTGTGGGTTTGGTCTAAATAACTTGTATGGATGCCCATTGCTGTCACTTTAGAAAGTATGCTTATAAACTTTCTGATTCAATGGCCTGGTGGCTTTTGCTCTTTAAAAACACTGGAAATTAAATCAACAAACCCTTCCCATGTATTCCCTGCTTTATTTAGTGACAGCATAGTATAATTGAAAGAATGTTAGAGCTAGGGTCAGGAAGTGCTACTAAGGGCAAGAAAAGAAGGAAGGAAGGAAGGAAGCAAGGAAGGAAAGAATTATCTCCTCTCTTTCTCTCTCTCTCTCTCTCTCTCTCTCTCTCTCTCTCTCTCTCCCTCTTTCTCTCCTCACTCCTTCCCTCTGTCTCTCTCTGTGCATGCGTGTGTGTCTTTCTCTGTCTCTGTCTCTCTCTCACTCTCATCATTTTTCTGCCTCTGCCCTTTCCTTCTACTTCATTTCCCTCTTGAGGATTATAAATAGTGGTTCCATCATAGCTTTACCAATAGACTTAATGTTTACTAGCCTGGAAACATTGTGCTTGAAGTTGTGACAGCAACATATCTATGTGACATTGATAAACTAAAGAGCATCCAGAGGAAGGTAACCAATGTGGTGAAGGTCTTGAGACCCTCTTATATGGATTGATTGAAACAAGTGGAGAAGTTTGACATAGAGAAGAGATTGGGTTGGGGGAGGGGGTTGTGTGAGGAACATGACAACTGAATTCAAGTATTTGAAGGATTATATTATGGAAAGGAAATGAGACTTGTTCTGTTTGGCCCCAAAAAGCAGAACTAGGACCCATGGGTGGAAGTTTCAGAAAGTTAGATTTAAACTGGATGTAAGGAAAAACTCCTTAATCATTAAAACTATTAAAAAAAAGATGGACTACTTCAAGAGACCGTGGGCCCTCCTCACTAGAGGTCTCCAAACAAAGGCTGGAAGACCACTTTTTAAAAAATCATTTGTTTTATTTTTAATTTATGGAATAAAACAAGCATTTGCATAACACAGTATAATAAAAAAATCATTGCACATGAAACTGCAAATCTGTTATATTGAACTTGTTATTCTTTTTAAATGTTTAATAAAGTCATCGTGTGAATTCCTTTTTCTTTCTTTTTTTTTCTTCCCTTCCCCCTTACCTCAAATTTAGTGATGGCTGTCATTAGACACTGTTAGAATGGGAATCTGTGATGTTCTTGGAAAGTCATTCTGTACATTTGTATTTATCAGTTCTTCCTCTGGATTCAGATAGCATCTTCTTTCATAGGCCTTTTGTAGCTGATTTGGGTATTTATAATAGTCAAAGTGACTTGTTTGCTTAATGTTTTTCTTAAAACAATATTGCTGTTAGTGTATACAATGTTCTCCTGGTTCTGCTCATTTCACTCTTCACTAGTTCATGCAAGTCTATCCATATTTTTCTACCATCATCTAAGATCACAGTGGTATTTCATCACAATCACAATCATATACCACAACTCGTTCAGCCATTCCCCAACTGATTGCCGTGCCTGCAATTTCCAGTTCTTTTGGGAAGACCAGTTTTCAATGGTGTTGTAGTACAGTCTTGTTCAGGCATGGGTACAGGTCAATGGTCACTGAGGTTCCTTCTATCACTGAGACTATGGTTTGGAATAGGAGCTTGAAAATCTTAGCAAATAAATAAGAATCCTGAAGAAAGATAGAAGGGGAAAGGAAGCATAGGTCAATAGACAGAGCACTAGACTTGGAATCAGGAAGACCTGAATTCAAGTCTGGCCTCAGATATTTATTAGTTATGTGACTCTGAATAAGTCACTTCATTTCTCTGGGCCTCATCTGTAAAATGAGGGCAGTAGACTCAGTGACTTCTAAGGTCCCTCCCAGCTCCAAATCTATGAACCTATGTGTCTGAAATCAAAAATGCCATGATCTGTTAAGGGACCGTGTTCTAGGACAAGTTATTTTGAGAAAACAATTGTTTACAAAGTTCTAGTCACTCATGTTTAATCACAACCCATACGATTCCCATGGTATCCATTAGCTTGGAATCCCTTCTCACTCAACCTCAGTTTTGCCATCTGTAAAACAAAGGAGTTGAACTAAATGGCTGTACCAGCTCTAGAATGACGGTCCTCTCTTCCCAAGCCAATGGGGCCCCTCGGGCACTGTGAGAGCTCGGAGGTATAAGGGCTTCCAAGTTACAAAATATTGCACCATCCATCTGAGACTAAAGGAATTAGGCTCCAGCTTTTTTCTGGAGGCCAGAACTCATTAGATTAACCATTTCCCCTTTCATTGTTCTAACGAAGTTAGAGGACGACAATATAGTTGGCAGCATTCATTTGTCAAAATGTGTCCTTTGCTTTCTACAGCAAGCCAGGCTCTGGAGCACTGCTTAGATGGTGGAGAGGGTGGGGAGGAGTGGGTTTATTGAAAGGGATTGAATTTGCAAAGACCTCAGCAATTCCCCTGAAAGGAGAAGTCTGTGCAAGGGGTCAATTTACCCTCCGACCCCAAGCCACAAAGTTGATAATCAGCCATCGCTGTTCGCGGCCCAGATGAGCTGATTTGTTGAGTCATTCAATAAATGAACTATTAACTGGGAAAGTGCTTACCCGTACTTAAAAAAAATTAAACAACAAAATAAAAGGGATTGATTGACAAGGCATCAATAAAGCTGCAAGCATGCACTAGTGACCTTCCTTTTCTTGGCCCCAAAGTCTATGTTTATTAGAATTCAGCTCCTATAAATAGACAGTGATGGAGGAAATGGCGAGCTGCCTGTTTCATAAATATCTGTAAAATTCTAACTATTTAATACTTAACTTTCCATTTAATTTAGTCTGTTGTCCATGTTTAAGGAGAAGCCATTGTTGAAGCAGAGGAGGTGGGTCAACAGTGGGCAGTTTTCTGGTCACAGGTTCTTTGCCTCTTCCTGGCTCCACCTTTCTTTTTCTGGTACTTCAAGAGCTATTTATTAAGTGTGTGCTCTGCCCAGAAATGTGCATTGAAGAGGATACAGTAGATCCTTGGAGGGACTGTGCTTGTATCAGCAGAGGGAGCACTGGTATTGAAGGGATTCTTAAAGCATAAAAGTCTTCTATTGTTCTGTGATTGTCCTGAGTGTTTAGATCTTATTTTTCTATCCTGTTGTTATTGTCCAGCCATCCTTTTAGCAGTGTCTGACTCTCCACAATCCCTTTTTGAGGTTTTCTTGGCAAAGATAATGAATCTTTTCCTTTTTCAGTTCATTTTACAGATGAGGAAACTGAGGTAAAAAGGGTTAAATGACTTGCCCAGGGTGACACAGGTAGTATGTATCTGAGGCCAGATTAAACTCAGGTGATCCTAACTCTGGGCCACTGCACCATATAGCATCAAGCTGCCATTTCACTTTCTACTGTAGATTATAAACTCCGTGAGGGCAGAAGCCTTGTCCTTCACTTCTGTGTTCCCCACGGTATTTACCACAAACCTGGTAGACTGTCTTTATGCATTGGGTCTCCCTTCATGAGAGGCGATATAGTGCAGTGGAAAGAACCCAGGGAGGCAGAGGACTAGCTCTAAACCTCACCACCTGTGTGACCCTAGGCAAGTCAATTAATCACCCTGGACCTCAGTTTCCTTATCTGCAAAATGAAAGGGTTGAACTCAATGGCCTCTAGGATCCCTTCTAGCCATAGATCTATAAGCCCATTAGAGAGGCAACTTGCTAGAGTGAACAGACCCCTAAACTGGGAGTCAGGAAGGCCTGAGTTCAAATCCTGCCTTAAAGTTTTATTATCTATGCATACATATGTATATGTGTGTATATGGGACTACATTATACGTCAGCCATATTAATCAACATTGTTTTAGACTACTTAAAATAACAAGTATAAGGATGGAATATTGCTGTGGCATAGGAAATGCCAAGTTAGTGGATTTAGAAAAAACATGGCAAGACTCGGACTTATGACGGAAGATGTTATCCACCCTCAGAGAAATAGGACAAACAAGTATGGTGTGGTCTTATATAGATGCATATGAATGTATATGTCTATGTGTGAGTATAATTATAGACATCGAAGTATATGTATGTAAGTGTATGGATATGTGTGCATGTCTGCATGTATATCTTTGTGAGTATGCATGTAAATATGTATCCATGTATACATATGTCTGTGTGTGTGTATTTCTTCTTCTTGGGGGCAGGGGGAGGGGAGGAAGAGGGGAAAAGAACAAAGTAAAAAGTGCACAGCAGAGAATAAAAGAAAACTTACAAGGAAGCAAAGAAAAGATGGACAGCTTTGAACACAATGGGTAGTATTCGTTATATAAGCTTTCTTGAAATAGAAGTTTATTGCTGTGTACTTTGGATGCTGTCTTACATTCTGCTGTGCACACGGCAATGCTTTTTTTGCTTTTCTTATTTTACATTTAAGTTTTAATATTTAAGCTTATAACATATTTCTTTTTTCTTATTGTGTATTTAAGTTTTTGTATTTAAGTTTAATAAAAAAGAAAAGAAAAGAACAAAACAAAATTACCTCCTGTGTGATGCTGGTCAAGGCGTTTAATTTCTCTCGTCTTCAGTTTCTCATATATAAAAATGGAGATGAGAAGAGATCCCACTTCCCAGGGTTGTCATGTGGATTAAAAGGGAAAACATATGTACAGTGCTTTGCAAACCTTAAAAGTACTACATAAATACAGGCTATTATTATATTTTTATTAAAATATATTATATTTATTACTACTCAATAGCCCACTCACCCACACACCTAGAAGGCAATGTGGTGTAGGGAATGATCACTGAGCTGGCAATCAGGAGACCTGGGTAAGTCTGACTCACTAACACATTAGTTCTGTGACTTGGAACAAGTTATTCCCCCTCTCTCCCTGCCTCACTTTCCCCTGTATAAAACTTAGTTTCTGGACTAATAGATTTTTTTAGGGCCTCTCCCACGGCTAAGCAGAGGAGAAGAGCCTTTTCTCGTTCTGGACCCATCACTTTTTGCCTTTCCTACTAACGTGATGTGGAAGAATGAGAGGCCCGTGATCTCAGGGGATGGGAGGAAAGGGCCCTGGGACCCCCATCTCTATTCTATCTCCCCAACTCCTTCACCAAAGACTTAGGCGCTGAGTTAAAGCAAGGGAATGGTCTTCCTCAGCCTGATGAATTCAGAGAGAGAAGGAACGAACAATTAGGATGGGGAGAATAGAAAGGAAGCCGGGACAGAAGGTGTAGAGGAGCTAGCTCTAAGCACCAAATCCCAGAGAGCAGGTGGGGAAGCGAGATTACATTCCCAGAGAGCTGCAGGCAGGGGCAGCGCTAAAGTAATATAAGACTCCCTTACTTTGCTTCTTCCTCTGTAGTGTGACCTTTCTGACTCTCCAGCTCAAATCCTTATGAAAAGATAATCAGAAGTTTATTTTCAATCTACTCTGAAGGGTTCTCAGAGCAGAGTCTCCCTCACGCTCCTCTCTCTCTCAGGCTCACTCTCCTATCGGTTGGTTTGTACACCTCTCTCTTCAGATGATTAAAGATCATTGTTTTGCAGTAGGGAAGGGGGAGGAACAAGCAAGCAGCAGAAGGGAGGGTATCGGAGGGACCAAGGCGGCCTCAAAGAGCCCCTTTCTTCCTTTAAGACTCGGCTCAAGCACCAGCTTTTGCATGAAACATTTTCTGATCCTTCCCCCAATCCCCTCTCCCCACCCCCCGCAGTGATCCTGTCTCCCAAACTACCTGACATTTAACTACTGTGTGTAGATTTGTATTTATTAGCTTTATGTATGTTGTATATACATATATGCGTTACATATGTAAATATAGTATATAATATGTATACATATTGTGTAGCTAGTTCCTTGTTTCTCCTATTATAAGCTTATATGTAGTGTTTCATTCTTATTCTTTGTCTTGGTATCCTTAGTGCTCAGTATAGTGTCTGGCACATAGTAGGTACTTCATATATACTTGTTAATTGTTCAATAAAGATTTTCTACAGAAAGTCATCTTCCAATTTAGGACAGATGATTTGATGCCAAGTTCAGGAGGTGGGTGACCCAAGGGGTGGGGGTAAGGAGACAGAAAGACAGACTCAGGGTGGAAGTGGGGAGGAAAGAGAGCAAGAGAGACAGAGACAGAAAGAGAAGGAGAAAGAGAAGGAGGGAGACAGACAGAAAAGAGGGGAGAGAGAGAAAGGGAGTGAGAGAGAGAGACAAAGAGAAAGAGAGAGGGAAGGAGGGAGGGAGAGAGGGAGAGAGAGACAGAGAGACACAGAGAGAGACAGAGACAGAGAGAGACTGAGAGAGACTGAATTTGGAGTTCATACACGGGGAATCTAGTAACTGGACCACTGCTATGGTGTCCTGCAGCAAGCCTCTTAAAGCAGTTACCAGGCAGCCACATCTACTAGTGTCCTGTGGAGAGATGAACAGAAAGGATTCTCTCAGTCACTGAGAAATCTCTGGGACCCCCACCCCTCAGTGAGCTTCCCCTCCATTTCAGTCTGTTCTCAAAATCTCCCCTTTTCTTCAATGGCTGCACTTCACTGCAGTTGCAGGGAGAGTTTACTGAGAAAGGGGTTGGGGAACAGGAGAATGACTGGGGGCCACACTGAGGCAATGACGTAGTGTAGTAGGAACACTGACCAGGATCAGGAGATCTGACTACATGTATGACCTAGGGCAATTCATTTCTCCCTGATGGGTCCAGATCCCCTAGTTCAAATGAAAGCATTGAATTTTTCCAGGATTCCAAGGATTTTTCCAGACATAAAGTTCTGTCTATACCCCTCTATCCTAGGGTCCACCCTCTTTTCCATGTCCTGGGACTCAGTTTCCCTACTTGATCAAAACTTGGCCTTCTCGCTCTTCTCAAACATCAGATTTTGCTGTTGGTTGATCTAAATGATGGGCAGGTCAATGGATAATCCATCTCTCCCCCTACCATCCAAGGCAACCTCCTCAGGCCAGCACCTCAGCAGTCGACACCACTGCATCATTCCCTTAGTAAGGGAATATCTTCCTGTTTCTCCTGCCAAGTATTTCATTTGTGTAATTAAAACTTAACTCCCTATTCCACTTCATTAGCTCTGTTTGGATTTCAGACAGCTCAGCAATTTCTCCAGCACCAAGAGAAAGGTTTAGACTTCAGCATCAGAGTCTGCATCCTTTTACTCCCGCATGCCTTGGGCAAGTCTTGGAGAAGTCCAGTGGTTCTACAGAACCTGAAAATGTATATTGGGCCCTGAAAGGAGATACAAGAATACACAGATACACAATTAGTAAGGAAGGGAGATATCTGAGCTGGGCACTTTATAACAGGCCTGGAACCTTGCCCTAGAGGACCATCAAGCCAGGGGAGAAGAGGACAGGAGGCAGAGCTACCAGCCCAAATTGCCCAGCATTGAGACCCAGGCCCAACGAAGGGACTGGACACATCCTGGAAAAGAAACCAGTCTCAAAGCACCAGAAAGTGTTTTGGAGCAAAATATCCACAGAGCAGCAGGTGTCCCTGTTGGGCCAGACAAGAGCATTCGTTTCCAATTTCTCTGTCCTTCAGATCAAGGGACCTCGAATCCTGGGGCTGGGAGAAAGTGAGTCATGGAGCAGCTCAGGGCATGCTGTACAGACTACCTCCTATGGGGGAATTCTTCATGGCCTATATGGCCCCTCAGCTGGCTGCAGCATCCACACAGAGGGGCAACACAGCCGGGGCAGATGCCTCACTGCCACCTCCAAGATGTTTTCATTTATTCAGAGGCTTTATTAAACCACAGAGGCCAGCCCACTGACTTGGGTCCTCCTACAAAGTGCCTCAGTGACTACAGGATGTATGAGGGGAACTCTTGGGGTCTGAGCATTATGTTTTCTTCTAAACTCTTCAACATTCTCCATGAAGAGTGCCAAGCATGGTGTGATTTGAATGACATGGAAAGTACTATACTACCATCTCCAAAAATAGTTTTCAAACTGGCCTGCCCTGGTGCCTGAAATCCTACCATTGGAGTCAGTCCCTGGGTTAATAGCAGTGCCACATCTGTGCATAGTGTTTTACAGTTTGCAAAAGAATTTTCACATCCATCCTCCCTATATTCTCATTACTCCCATGAGAAGCAAATAGTGCAAGGAAGCCCATTTAATAAATGAGGAAATGGGGGATCAGAGAGATAAAATGACCTGTAATCCAGGTCATGCAGCAAGCCAAGAGGTGGAACCAGGACTAATAAGAAATGGATTTTATGTAACACTTTAAGGCTTATGGAGCAATTTACACATATTATCGCATCACAACAAGTTTCATCATCTTCAATTTGTAGCTGAGGAAACTGAGGCTCAGAGATGATACATGGTTTGTCCCTAGCTAAAGACCTAGTAAATATAAAAGGTAAGATTAAAACCTGGGTGGATGGATGGATGGATGGATGGATGGATGGATGAATGGATAGGTGGGTGGATGGATGGATGGATGGATGGATGGGTGGATGGATGGATGGATGGATTTGAAGATAGACACAACTTCCAGTATACTGTCCTTAGAACCTAAGACAATTAGAACCCCAGTCTCCTGATTACCAACCTTACTGTTGTATCACCTTATGTGTAGAGGAGAGCCATAATTTCTCTCTGAGGGTATGTGCTGCTTTGTTCAAAATATGCCTAAGCAGAGTTTGCTATTTTGATCCCAGGGGGTAATGAAATGAAAATAATACATGAAAAACAAAGCACAGCAAAAATAGCTTAATGTCGAGGTGAGTAGCATGCATCATGCAGAGCAGTAGATGAAAAATTGAATGTGTACATTTCTTATCCCAGTTGTCATCCATGTTTCATCAAATTAAGACATCAACATACTCCAAGAGCTCCTCACCTGTGTGTCAAACCCAAGCCACATTAGGGAGTCCCCAGGAATCTTTCTCAATGAACTATCCTTTTCAATCCACCTCTGTAACCAACCTCACAAATGAGCTCAGAGATCACAAGCATCCTAGCTCAAAGGGACCTTAGAGATTATCCAGTCCAACCCTTTAATTATGTAGATTAGGAAACTGAGGCTGAAAGAGAAATCAAGGTTTGTTCCAAATCATCCAGGCACAAAAGCAGAAAAAGTGGGACTGAAATGCACATTCCCTGACATAGAATCGGATCACATCATGTATCCACAGCTGGAAGGGACCTGAGAGGCCTCTGGTCCAACCCTCTTCCTCAACAAATGAGAAAACAGAGGCCTAAAGAGACTTGTCCAAGGTCCCACAGATTATTGACGGAAGTAAGATTTGAACCCAGGTTCTCTGCCTGCAATGCTGCTGCTCTTCCCACTGAACCATGCTGCATGATGTCCAATATGCTTCCCAATCCACTAACCTGCCTCTCTTGACCAGAGTTCTTTCTTAAACATAAAGTTGCTCCCCTGGCCAGAGTAGCTGGAATCAGAGAAGACTGGACAGAGCCCCTAAGCCTATGCTTCTGCTTGCCTTGTCTGAATGGCTGTCCATAGACTAGGACTGTCATGTCGCTGAGGCCCAAGGCTGTCAACCCAACCAAAGATGATAACCCACCAGCCATTTGGTTCCCCACAGCCAGCAGAGAGTTTGGACTTCCACATGTAACAGGAGCCAGATCCCCTAAGACACATATGCTCCCTCTCCCAGGAGCCCACAATGCTTTACAGATGTCCATTTAAATCCAATTAATCTCCATGGCTTTTCCAAAGAGAGGAAATGATCCCCACTTAATAGATGTGGAAACTGAGGCACATAGAAGGGGGAATTGGGACTTGCCCAAATGAAGCAGAATTAGAGCCAGGAATAGCAACTTGAGTCCAGAACAGTCACCTGGGACATCTGTTAACCTTTGAAATATCTATATTCTATTTAGTCTCATTGGAGGAACAAGTTTCATACCTCAGGGATCAAGTAGTCCCACACTCTCATTTTACGGAGGAGAAAAGTGAGACAAAATAACTTGCCCAGGGTGGTAACATAATTCAGAGGCAGTGGGGTGAGAAAAAAGGTCTCCCAATAACTCCCTGTCCATGGCCTTTCATTTGCATCATGGGAGAATCCATTAGGATTCCCTGCTAACACACTTTTGTTTCCAGGGGCCTTCCCTAGGATCAGAGGAGAATAAGATTTAAGGGGATCCGGGAGCGACCCTAGAGAACATTTACTCTGCCTCCTCTTTTTACCAACAGGGAAACTGAGTCCATAGAGCTTAAATTACTCTCCCAGAGTCATGCAAGTTGTGTAAATAGGAGAGCTAGGATTCAGTCCTAAATCTTATCTATTCTTCTGCCAGTCCAGGATTCAGTCCTACATCTCATCTATTCTTCTGCCAGGAGGGCAGTTGGGGCAGTTCTTTCCATCACAAATAAAGTAGAAGTGCAGAAAGGTGAAATAATTAATCCCAATTAAAAAGCAGAGCTGAGTCTAGACCCCAGTCACCTGAGGAAGACTAGATCAAATGAGATAATATTTGTAAAAAAAAAACCACTTAGAATATGGATAATGTGAAAATTTATTTTTGCATGGCTACACATATTTGTAGGTTTTGTTTTTCTTGCCTTCTCATTGGGTAGGAAAGAGGGGAAGGAGAAGAAGAGAATTTGTAACTAAAAAAGAATAAAAATGTTTCTGTGCTTAATTTTTTAAAGTACTTAACCTGGTGCCTGGCACATAATAGGTACCATATTAATGCTTATTCCATGTTCCTTCCCTTCCCTTTCCTTTCCCTAGTGACCAGCTCAGTAGTTGTTTCAGTTAAGCACACTGCTCTCTTAAGTGAAGTTAATTTTTTCTGTTCATCCTCCAATTCAGAAAGAGAGGCAGTAATTCATGGAAGAAGTGGGATAAGGAGATGAACATCAGGGTTAGGGGTTAAACTATCTTTTTTTCTTTTCCTTCCTTTTTCCTGTCTGGATGTGGCCTAGACAAGATCTTCTCAACTCAAATGCACATAGTCTCTTTTTTTCTTGACAGTCTTCAAGGTGCCATGACAATTTTCTTTTCCCTTCCCTTCTCAAAAACCTTCTAGAATTATCTTGCTATGTTCACTGTACACTGGGCGGCCTCCAGCCTCTGTCTACACTACTCAAAGAGCAGGATCTCCAGAGGAGGGGAGTTAGGATGGTGAGGGGTTTAGAGATTTGGCCATATAAGAACTGGCTGAAGGAACAAAGAATGTTTTTCCCTGATCAGAGAAGATGTGAGCGGATATACTTGCTGCCTTCAAGTGTTTGCAAGGCTGTCAAATGGAAGAAGAAGTCAACTTGTTCTGCCAGATCTCAGAATATAGTACTGGGGAGAAGTGTCAGAGGGGTGAATGTTATTTCAAAATCAAGAAAACCATCCAAATAATTTTTGTCCTAAAATGGAATAGAGTCCTTCAGGAAGTAGTGATTAGTGATCTTTCCATGATCAGAGATCTTCATTCAAGTGCTCTAAATCACTTTTGATTAGAGAAATGCAAATTAAAACAACTCTGAGGTACTACCTCCCACCTATCCAATCAGCTAATATGACAGAAGAGGAAAATGATAAATGCTGGAGATGTAGGAAAATTGGGATGCTAATGCATTGTTGGTGGAATTGTGAACTGATCCAACCATTCTGGAGAGCAATTTGGAACTACGCCCAAAGGACAACCAACTGTTCATACCTTTTGATCCAGCAATACTACTACTGAGTCTATATCCCAAAGAAACATAGAAAGGGAAAAGAACCTACATGTGCAAAAGTATTTGTAGCAGCCCTTTTTTTGTTGGCAAAATATTGGAAACTGAGGGGATGCCCATCAATTAGGGAATGGCTGAACAAATTGTGGTATATGAATGTAATGGAGTTATTGTTCAATAAAAAGTAAATGAGGGAGATTCCAGAAAAACTTGGAAAGACTTGTATGAACTGATGCAAAGTGAAATGAGCAGAACCAGAAAACATTGTAAATAGTATCAGCAACATTGTGTGATGATCGACTATGAATGACTCAGTTCTCAGCAACACCATGATCCAAGACAAGTATGAAGGACTCACAAAGTAAAATGTTATCCATATCCAGATAAAAATTTGATGGATTCTGAATACAGATCAAAGTATGTTGTTTTTTCACTTACTTTATTCTTTCTCCTGTTTTTTTTCCTTTTGATCTGTTTCTTCTTTCACAACTGTGACTAATATGGAAATATTTTTACATGATAGCACATGCATAAACTATATAGAACTGCCTACCTTTTTCCAAAGAGGGGAGGGGAGTGAGGGAGGGAAAAAAATTTGGAACTCAAAATCTTGTAAAAATGAATGGTAAAAAGTTTCTTGATATGTAACTGGGGAAAAATACTATTTTAAAGACAGACAGAGAGAGAAAGAGAGAGAGAGAGAGAGAGAGAGAGAGAGAGAGAGAGAGAGAGAGAGATCTTCATTCAGGCAGAGGATGGATGGCCATGTGTCCTAGATGCGATCAAGGGGAATGCCTATTGAGGTACAAGTTGCACTAGAAGACCTTGGACGTTCCTTTCAATCCTGTAATTTTGTGAGGAAAAAAAGAAAAAGAAAGAAATCTCTCTCACTCTCAAACCTGTCCTTACCCCTGATATCCTACCATTAAATTTCTTTGACTTAAGACATCATTTCATTCATTCATTTAACCAACATTTATTAAGTACTCACTGTATGCAAGCACTATCACTATAGTGTGTTAGTGTTGGTGGTGGAAATGCAAAGACAAAAAAAATGGACTCCTACTCTCTCGGAGCTTATATTCTACTGGAGAAAGAATCAGAGCGTAGTGAATTTAGAGCTGGAAGAGACCTTGGAAGTCTACCAGGGCAACTCCTTCTTTTTACAGATGAAAAAACCGACACTGAAAAAGGTAAAGTCATTTGCTTGGGTTTGCAAAGCTAGTGTCACAGGTGGGATTTGAACCCAGGTCTTCCAAGTTCAGCACTCTGCTATACTATGTTGCCTCCTTGGATTTTTGTTTTCTCCGAGATTCTTCTATTAATATGCTAATAGCATTGGCAGGAATAACTTACGATACCACTTTCAGTCACTAACACCTTATTGTGAATTAGCTGATCAGTCACCATCCTGAGTACTAACACCTGAGATCAGAGAATGGCCCTGTTATTTTGGGGATGAGAGAAAGGGAGGATAATTTTAGCACTTAGGAAGGCAGGCTTGGGTTGGATTCCTGAGGGGAGGAGGGCATCAAGAAATGGGAAATGAAGCCAAAAAGGGGAGGTAGGAGGAAGGGCCATAACCACCCAGCAACTTTCCTCCATTTGGAGAAGCCTAGTTCCATCTGGAAGTCTCCCCCATTCCAGTTCCTTATATCTTTATGTGACCATAACTATTTCTGGGACCCATTAACATTCAGTTCTGCACATGGCCCTCGTTCCAGGAACCAGGGACAAACCCTACCAACCTCTCCTTTTTCTGAGAGCTGGCTCTGGCTCTAAGGCCATGTCTGGTTGGGTGCAGGCACTCAGTATTGATACCTGATCACTAACCAGAGAGAACTCCCTTTTCTTTTCCCTTTAGTAGCCCAGAGAGAAATCCCCAAGGGATCTGCTTCTCTTGGAATAACTACTTTAAGGAAGTCATTTCCACCAAGGAACTCAGCCAGCATTACCAAAAGGAAGATGAAAGAACCGAGGGGGGCACCCATAACCCTCCTCCCACTGCCTGGCTTTTCAGGGCGAGGGATCTTTCCCCCATGATTTCTAGTGATTAAACTAAGTTCATGTTTTAAAATGTAGATAAAGTTACTTGGGCTAACTTTGCATGTTAACTGTTCACATCAGAAATGCTCAATGTCAGATAAATTGGGTTGGATTATAGGACAACAAACTTAAGATCAAGAACATGTGGCAATATTTGATTCCACTAAGAAACGAAATGCCTTTTCCCCCCGTCTTTTCAGCTATAACATTATACATATAAAGATACATGCACTTTAGTACTGTGCCAGGAATGTCAACTGCTTTTGATCTCTCCCTTCAGATATTAAAGTTTTCCCCCCTCCCCCCTGTTGGCCCCTTATGGGCTTTCAAACCAATAAATAGGAGGAGAGCTGCCGCCTCTGCTCCTCTATGGGAAGGCTTATTTTTTTTCATTGTGCACCCCATGGCCCTACAGGTCGTGTTTAATCAGCCTGGAGGTTTTGGTTAGCATTGACTTGGAGTTTAAAATAGCTTTGCAATAACCCTGGCTCCCCTGTCTCCCGCCCTCTCTGTCTCTCAAACATGCCCTCCCAGGGACAGAGGAGATGGCTTCCTGATTATTTATAATTTTTGTTGTTGTTTGTGAACCCTTCTTGGCAAAGGCCTCTTTCCTGATGCTATTTGACTAGGCTCCTATTCCTGATAGGGCACCTTCTGCCCTCGTCAAGGGGCCTGGCCCAACAGCCAAAAGAGCAGGTGGTGGGTAGACGTGAGTGACCTAGTGGCTTCAGAGGCAGTATCTCTGTGGGGATATTAGGATATCATTGGAAACAGGGCTCTGACCCTTCTTGTCACAGCTGGCTGTCACTGGGCTCTGCTTGAACTCTAGGAGGTGTCCTTGGTCCCCATGCTGAGGGTGGAATTTAGGCTGCCAGGTCCTTGAAACTACTCTTTTCCTACCTTCTTTTTTACCACTTCCATGGTCTTAATGCTTTCTTTTATCTTTACTGACTTTCTAACTTTCCAAGTTACTTGTATGCACATTATATCACTGGATCCTCAAAACTGCCCTATAAGTTCTAAGCAGGTATTATCCACATTCTACATGTAAGGAGGAGACTGAGACATACAAGAAGTTATGACTCATCTAAGATTAAACAACTAATTAGTGATGACAAAAGGTCAGATTCCCAGCCCCCTTGTGCCCTCTGAGAAGAAACTTCAAATGACAATTTTGGAAAGGTGATGGCTGAGGGGAATTTGAGATTACTTCAATATTCCTGTTCTCCAAGGACTTGGAATCTTATGAGCAGGCAGTTACCAAGCTTACAAAATCACAGCTCTCTCTCTCTCTCTCTCTTTCTCTCTCTCTCTCTCTCTCTCTCTCTCTCTCTCTCTCTCTCTCTCTCTCTCTCTCTCTCTCTCGCGCTCTCTCTCTCTCTCTCTCTCTTCATCATATACATGAATATGGTGTGGTGGGGAGCTAGACCTCCTTGAAAATCAATCAAAAGAGGTTATATGATGACAAACAACTCAGTTCAACACCATGACCAAACATGATTCTAATAATAAAGCATGTTCCCCACCTCCAGACAAAGAAGGGAAACTCAGAGTTCTGATTGTCAGTCAGTCAGTTAACAAACATTTATAAATTAAGGACTCACCCTATACCAGGCACTTTGCTAAGCACTTAAGATACAAACACAAGTAGAAAGAAAGACAACCCCTGCCTTCAAGGAACTGTCATTCTAACGGGGAGGACAACACATAAAAAAGAACTGAAAAATAGGTCTTTGGACATAACCAATATGGGAATTTGTTTTGTGCTTTACTATGTGTGTTTGTTACAAAGGGTTTGTTTTTCTTTTTTCTCTATTTTTAAATGGGGGTGAATGGGAGGGATAGAAAATTGATTTTTATTCTTAAAAAAAGAAAATTTAATGTAAAGGAAAGAAAATCTGAAGAGGTAGATCAATGAAAGGTTACATGATTTTATGCAATGGGGAATTGAATTCAGATTACCTTGCCCATCTCGCCCCCAGAGATGACTCAGATGGTAAACACACCATGACCCACAGTCCAGTGGAACTCAACAAGAAATAGAGTTGTCTAGACTCATGCAGAATACAGAAGTCAGGGCACCTGACTTCAAAGGGCAGAGAGGTCAGTTTTCTCTCTTACTGTGGTTTATTATGCCCTCACCCCCAAGTAACTAAGGAAAACCTCCAAAACAAAGCTGAGCGATGACTCATGCCTAGAATCTCTTTAAAAAGTGAGTAACAGGGTCTCTTTTAGAAAAAGTATTCAATATACAACATGGGTATCAGGCACCAAACAGCAGTTTATTTCTTCCAACAGATAAAATGCTTAAAACAAAAAAAAACTCTTAAATGAACATTAACAAATATAGAAACATAAACCAATAAGTATTCAGTATATTGTCCTAAAAAGTAAATAACTTGGTGGGACAAATGAATAGATATTTCACATTCACCTCAGACCTGTCCCTGGTGAGTTATTCAGGAGATGCAGATCTTTTGGACAGCCTGGGCATGGCTTGGGTTTCCTTTATGAGTTATAGCATGAACTGGAGATGATCATCTTCTCCACTGAGAAAGTCTCCTCCCCATGGTCAGTTGCCTTCTGACTGCAATGCTAGAGCTCCCAACCCATTAATTTGTAGCCAAGGCAAACACATATTCCACGGTCATGTGCCTATTACTATGATTGTCAGTGGGGTGAAGGGGAGAAAAATCTCTCCCCCTAGCTGTAAGTTCAAGGAAGGGGAAAGGTGTGTATTGAAAGAAGAGCCCAGAAGTGATTGGGTAGTGTTGTTTCCAGAGATCTATAGCCCAGAGTTTTTTTTTATTTTGACTTTCAATATCTTATTATCATTGACACTCTCCCTAGTTGCAGGGACTCTTGGGTATTAATAAGGAATTGCTGTTATACCAGAAAGATACATATGACTCATTGCACCTGCTAGGTGCCAGGCATTGTGCTAAGTGCTGCTGATGAGAAGAAAGACAAACAAAACATTCCTTGATCTCAAGGACCCCTAAAGCAAATAACATGCACCATGCAAACAACTATGTGCAAAAAGATATATACTGGGTAGATAGAAAGTCATTTCCAATCCACTGTATTGGCAGCAAGGAGGAATGAGAGAAAAGTATCTTACATAAGGTGAGATATAGCTGGGACTTGATGGAATTCAGGGAAGCCAAGAGGTGGAGAGGAGGAGGAGAGAATTCTAGACATGGGGGATTGCCGATGAAAATGTCTATCATCAGGAGATAGAGTTTCTTGTTCAACGAACAGGAAGGCTTGTATCACTGGATCATAGATTGCACAGAAGGGTGTAAGGTGTAAGAAGACTGGAAAGGTAGGAAGGGGCCAGGTTATGAAGGGCTTGAAAAGTCAGAGGATTTTGTTTGATCTTAGAGGAGCCACTGGAGTTTATCTGATAGGGATGTGACATAGTCAGACCTGTAATTTAGGGAGATCAATTTGACAGCATAGTAAAGGGCTAGAGCATATGTCTAACTCCATGGAAGAAGTTCACCCCCAGCTATATTTATCTGATCCTTGGATGGAGCCACTATCTCACATATATGGTTACTCCCTCCTCCAATACAGATAGAAACCTACACACACATTCCTATCCCATGTTATTCTTGCTTGTCTCCTTCCATAAATCCTCCATAGGTGATCTATTTAACGTGCTGGAAACCTTTTTACTGGAGCTTTCAATATTATATAACTCTCAGTGTACTACCCCAAACCCAAGATTCGCGATTGGCCCATCTTCTTTTTAGGCTATTTTTATCCTTGGGCATATTTTATACCACTTCTCATGTGAAAGTCTTTGTTTATAGTATTCTGCAACTTTCTCATACCCACCCTGTTTCTTTCATTATCTTATGGGCTTAGGTAAATAAAAAGAGAAGAAACACCTCAAAGATTATGAGCAGGGAAATGGGGCTATTTAGGGACTTGTTCCAAACTTACCTAGGTGGACCTCAGGGAGAACAACCAATAGACATTTCTTGGTGCCCTGCAGGTGGCAGAGTCCAGGACTGAATGAACCAGGAGACTCCCCAGGTAGAGCATGCACATATTCTGTTAAGTCTTCATATGGTACCTTTGAAGTGATACGATTCTTCTCTCCCCTTTGGGAAATGCCTCTCCTGGCCTTAGCTTTGCCACAGTCAGCCCTACTAGGTATCTGTTATCTGACTGGCTGGGCAAAAAAACATCACTAAGCTCCCTTACCTTTGTCCCAGCTTGGTTTTTCTGCCACAAGCTTGAGAGAGATGTCACTGAATTGGGCCCCATATCTGTCACCTCTTCAAACCTGAAGTTCTTGGAGGAGCTTGTCTATGGTACCCTTAGGGAATCAGGCCTTGGCATTGAAATGTTCAAAATGACTTTCACTTAATTAAATACAGAGGCTTCTTAGGGAGATGACTCTCACAGACTCCTTTCCTTACCTTGTTAAGCCTAATTAGGAATAAAAATAGAATGAGCTGGGTGATATAGCTCAGGTTAGGGCCAGGAGGAAAGCTCTTACACATACTCTCTCTCTCTCTCTCTCTCTCTCTCTCTCTCTCTCTCTCTCTCTCTCTCTCACATACACACACACACACACACACACACACACACACACACACAGCCCTAATGTTCTTAGAAATGACTGTCAATTGATTTTCCAATGTCTCCAATCAAAACTTTTGGACCAATTGACTCATCCCTATCCACCACTCCTACCACTACATCATTTAGACTATCAACTCCTTGAGAGCAGAGACTGTCTTATTTTTTTGTACTTGTAGTCCAGGCGCTTAGGAATGTGCCTATCATATAATAAATACTTAACAAATATTATTTCACTCACTCATTCATTACACTCTTGTGTATAAAGTGTATAAGTAGCTATGTACACACCATAGCTTCCTCCCACAGATGAATTCACCTAACTTCCATGAGGGTGAGGATTGTTTTGCAATTTGTTTTGTCAGCCCTCATTCCCAGAACAGTGGCCTGAATATAGTAAGTGTTACTTAATAAATGTTTATTGGATTTAAATTTAAACAGTTGCTAGCCACAGTTTGAGCTAGAATGAATGAGTTTACTTGCCAAGGTCCAGAGAACCATGAAAGAACCAACCCTGAGATTTTAGTGAGTTTAGCATAATTTATTAATCAGTTACTTAACCAACAGAATTTATTAAACACCTACTATGTCCAGGCACTGTGCGTGGTATTGGGGATACATATACGAATCAATGAAACAATTCTGATTTGCTTCAAGTCTAGTTAGGGATTCCAGGAATGTGACAGCTCATAACCCAACAAATTTACCTAACTAAATAGCAGCAAAAGCACAGGACTTGGAGTCTTGGAATTACTGCTAGATTCAAATCCTAACTTTGCCACTTTTTAATCCTTTAGAATTGGCCCCAGATGATCTTGATCTTGTATAATGGCCCTGGGTGACCTTGGGCAAATTACATAACCTCTCGGGGCCTCAGTATCCTATAATCTACGTATGAAACTAGCAGGTTGTACTAGGAGATGACCTCAGAGACCTTGCAGTTCTATGATACGGTGATTCAATTATACTAACACACACACACACACACACACACACACACAAATACACAAATTAAATGTATATAGCACCAACACTATGGTCGCCCATGGCTCCCAGTCTCGGTCTTGCTTTCAGGATACAGTGCAGGACATTTCTAGGATCAATCTCCTCTGCCCAAGACTTCAGCTTGACTTGAGCTGTCCATGTCTGCAGAGGTTTGAATTCCTTTATAATACAAATTCACCAAGCTCAAGTAAGAAAATGCTTGAAAGTATATGAACTTATGAATCTGCCAGTACCAGTGCCTAGAAGTGCCCAGAACACACTATCATAGCTCATACATGTTTGTATTTTATCCTTTTTGTGGTCTCAGACTGCTTGCTTTATTAGTGCCATATGGAGTTTCTCATGAGCCCTAACATGCCCCACTCACTCCATTCTTGACTTGTCTATCCTCTCTTCAGACTTCTTTTTCTCCTCCTTGACAAGCACTTCACCATCCTAGAGAAACCTAGACCCTGAGACATCAGTCCATCGTTTGGTGACTGCTTACCTGGAATGCTGTTTCACCAGGGAGCCTAACAATACTCCACTCCACTCTCTATATTCTCTTTCTCCTCCTTGACGAACACTTTCAAGAAATCTTCCTCCGCCCCGCCAGTTTCTCTGTCTATGTTATCTTCCCCCATTAAAATATAAGCTCTTTGAGGGCAAGAACTATCTCGCTTGCTTCTCCCATTAGATTGTGAGCTCCTTGTGGGTAAGGACCTTCTCCAGCACTTAGCAGTGTGCCAAGGATCTAGTAGGCATTTAATAAATATTTGACTGACTGACTGATGGTATTTGTATCCCCAGAATTTCGTACAGGCCCTGATATATGCTAAGTGTTTAATAAGTTCTCTTTTATTCTTTCTGTCTCTATCTTCTGTCTTTCTGTCTCCTATTATGTATCTTCTATTTTCTTTTTTTTCTTTTTCTCTCTATCTTTCCATCTATCTCTAATGCATACCCTGTCACACCCTGTGGTGTTTGTAAAATACCAAACCCTAACATTATTCCAGTGGTAAACCAAGACAGAGCGGTTCTAGCCAAGCCCCTAAAAGGGAATTCCATGGGGGCATGTAGTAGGAAGGTTTGAGAAGGCCGAAAAAAAAACCTAAAACTTCGGTTCCCCTCCCCCACTCCTCTAAGCCAGAGGAGGACCTTCGGAACTTAGAAAGTTTAGAGGATTTGGACTTCTCACTGGCATCTATCCATCTGTGGAGCACCAGTCATTGGCAGCATCTTCTGAATTAGGAGCTTAGGACAAACTAAGCACATTGAGGAAAGATAGCTTCAGGACTCTACAAAAGGCTCAGCAGTAATCTGCAGTCTCTCCAAAGGGAACATTCGGAAGACTCCAGGAGAAGGAATACCAGGAGCTAACAAATAGAGGAAATATATTGATGGGGGTGGGGGGGAGGGAAGGGAGAGTGATAGCATTATAAAAGCCATACCTAAAGGTTACCAATAGCTAACCAACATATCAAAAAGTCTAATGCTATATTTAGTCTCCAATACCTATGGTCCCTTATCTCTCCAGAAAAAAGGGGGGTATGCCATTTTTAGTCATTATTATCTGCATAATTCAAATTGCTTTACAGAATGGTTGTACCACTTTTAGCCCCCACCAATAATACGTTATGTGTCCCTCTTTCCACAACCCTTCAAACATTGACTATTTTCTTCTGTTGTCATTTTTGACAATTTGTTGGATGTGGGGTAAAGCCTCAAAGTTGTTTTGATTTTCATTTTTCTTACTATTAATACTTTGGAGTATTCTTTCATATATTTGTTAATAGTTTGCAATCCTTTGAAGAACTGTTCATATCCTTTGATCACATATATCAGTGAATCATTTTAGTCCTGTATTTCATTAGTTGCCTATTTTGAATATCAGACCTTTCTCAAAGATGTTTAATAGATTTTCCCAGTCAAGAACATCTCCTCTTATTCAATCTGCATTAGTTTTGTTGCTGTAAAATCTTTTCCATCTCATATGATCAAAATTATCTATTTTTTTCTTTTGTAATAACTTAAGAATTCACCTCCAAGCCACAGCCGTAACAGGTACATGATCTGTTTCTCTTCTAATTTTTATGGTCTTATTTGATATTCAAGTCATATATCTATTTTGAATTTATTATGGTATATGTATGGTATAAGGTTTTGGCTTAAATACCCTCTCCCCTAATATCCCATTCTCTGATTCCCACCAATCCTTCCACTGTGACAACTCCATCTTTCCTTCTTTCATGTTTTTATCTTCTTTTTCTTTCCTTATGGGTATTAATATTCATTATCACTTCCCTTTAAAGAATAGAAAATAGAGTCACAGACATTTGGGTTCTGTGATGACTAACCTTGATAGACCTCACTCTTCTCAGCAATACAAAGTTCAAAGACAACTCCAAAGGACTTGTGCTGGAGAGAGCTATCTACATCTGGAGAAAGAACTATGGAGACTGAATGCAGATTGAGGCAAACTGTTTGCTCTCCTTTTTTTTCTCTTGTTTTATTTTTCTCTGGTGTTTCTGTTTTTGGCTTTTGGTTTTGTTACTTCTTTCTCATGATTCATTCCATTGGTCATAATTCTTCTTTACAACTTGACTATTATGTAAATAAGTTCAATGCAGAGTTATATGTAGAAGATATATCAGATTCCATGCCGTCTTGGGGTGGGGGAAAGAAAAATCTGGAACTCAAAATCATGCGGAACCAAGTTTTGTAAACTAAAAATAAAAAATCTTAATAAAATAAAAAAAGAAAATAGAGTGGCCTGTGTTTATAAAATGATGTGCTAAAATATCCTTGTGCATATCAAACTTTCCTTGAGCTATCAAGTCTGTTTCCCACTTATTGACTTATCTTTAGCACCACTGATCCCTGGTTATCTTGTCTCATGGATTGTTTGCTTTGGCTTCTGCTCTTAGCTTCTATTTGGTCCTATTTGATCTATTTTTTCCCTCAATACTTACTGCTCCCACTCCCTACATTAGTGGAATGTTTCAACTCTTCATCCTTTAGAACGCTAACATATTTTTAGAATTGGACATCTTATCTCACCAGCCTGGAAGTATAGAATGGGAAAAATATTTGCTACAACTAATATCTCATAAAAATCCAATATCCAATGTTTATAGGGTATTGACACTAATATATAATCTCAAGAATCATTTCCCATAGATAGGTGGTAAAAGAATATGGTTTTCAAAAGAAGGATGGCAAACTGTCTTATCATACAGCAAACAGCTGTATGATAAAATGCTCCAAAACATTACTAATGAAAGAAACGCAAAGGAAAACAGATCTGAGGTATCACTTCATTCTCATAATTTGACCAAGATTTTAAAAAATAGAAATAGTCTCTATTGGTGGAGGCATACTAATGGACTATTAGTGGAGCTGTGAATTGCTCTAACAATTCTGAAAACAATTTTGAATTCTGTTAGAAATGTGACAACTGTTTATATACTTTGACTCAAAAATCCTAAAATTAATCATAAAACTGACTACCAAAGGAACTCAAAGACAAAAAGAAAGTTCCCACATATGTCAATATATTCATATCAGCACTTTTTGAAGGAACAAAAAAAACCCCTGGAAATAAAGTGGATGCTCATTGATTATAATCACTAAAAACAAAACAACACAAAAAAGCCAACATGTGATATACAAATGGAATGGAATGTCATAAGAAATAACAAAGATATATTATTCAGGGAAAAATGGAAAGACCTGTATGAACTGATGTATAATAAAAGAAAGTATAACTAAGAATAAAATAATCCACAAACACAAAAGCGTCAAGCAGGGATTCTTAACCTGAAGTCCTTTGGATATATTTCAGGGTTCTCTGTGAACTTGGATGAGAAAATAATTACATCTTTATTTCACTGCATTTCTAACTTTGCTTCTAACTAAAATTTCTTCCAGTTATTTAAAAACATTCTTTAGAGAAGGGATCCATTGGCTTCACCAGACTGCCAGAAGGGTTCCTTATACCAAAAAAAGGTTACAATTCCCCAGGGTAAATAAACAACAAACAAACAAACATTGAAAGACATGAGGAATCAGATTAAGCACAAAGATTAATCTTGGTTTCAGAGGGTCCATGATGAAAAACACTTCCTTCCTCTTGTTTGGGAAATTAGGGGAGCAGAACTTTGCGTAGCCTATTAAGACCTGCTGATTTTGTTAGTTTTACTAAACTGCTTTTCTTTGGTATAAAGCAGGAGTCTGGAAGAGATTACTGAGAAATCATTGGTATAAACAAAAAAAGTATTAACACCAACAAAATAAAATATTAACAAAATTAAGGCTAAATAAACACAACATTAAGGGGATGGCAAGGCATTTTGGGCCTCTGTTTCTTCATACAATAACATGCCCATATTCCATTCGTCTTTTAGCAAATCTCAAAGTCTGCATTATAAACCTATGAAGGAAAAGGCACAGTCCTGTCACTGTGGATAAATCTCCAGTTCTCAGACAGATCCAAGTCTAATGGATTCCCAGGAAAAGACAACCAATGGTAGAATAATTCATGTGGACAGGAAAGGGAGGGAGGTGTCATTTCCCCACCCCCACCCCCACCCCCTTCACCACAATCCTGCCACAGAGTCTGGGGCTGGCAGCTTAGGTGCCTATGCAGAATGTTGCTATTAATATTCCCTGCGAGCATATGGAAACAGATGCCTCAAAAATCCTGCAGCTTACTTCCTTGACACACGTGACCTGTTAATTAAGTTTCACTATTTACCTCTGGAAAAGGCTAAGGTTCCTTGGGCTCAAGAGTGCCCAATTCTTTTTGGGAGGGAGGGCTGTACCAGGGGACATAAGGCCCCCCCTGAGTAGCATCAGTGCCTCTAAGACAATGTGTTCAGCTATTTCTTTCATTCCTTTTAGTTTTACTACATGGAGAGTTTGTATGTGGATAGTGTTTTCTCTTTGTAAAATGTTATAAATGAGCATTACTATGTTCTGAGCTATTAAGGAAGTTAACAAACATCTTGAGTTATTGACTTGTATTTAAACATGCCTCTAGTTTTGCTGTGGGCTCCCCTCTATGAAAAGGACGTGATGATGGATCATGGACTGTCAGACCCATAAAAAGTAGTGTTAGCATCTATGAATCTACTTTACCTGCAACTGGATGTGCACACTTTACATAAACATAATTGAATTAAAGGCATTGGAGATTTCATTTTGAAAGTTGTCCCTGCAGTATAGGGGAGAGAGATAATACTTACGAGCCAGGACAGATTTGGGTTCCTATTCTGACTGCCACATGCAATCAGTGGTAGGTTACTTCAACTATTAAAACAGGAAGAACAGTGCCTGTAGTATCTACCTCACAGATTGTTGGGACTATTGAATGATATAATTTAGTATGTGAGGCATTTTGAAAATCATAAAGAGGTATAATCAATGTTATTATTATCAAGTTTATTCCCCTGATCAATCAACGATTGCAGATCCTCCTGTCCACCTGGATCCCTGCTTTAGTGGCCATGCTGACATTCTCACTAGCTCCTTCTTCTTCTTAGGCTCATAGATTTAGAGCTGAAAGGGATCCCAAAGGTCATTTAGTCCAACCCCTTCATTTTACACAGGAGAAAACAGTGGCCCAACAAGACTAAGTGACTTGTCCAAAGTCATACAAGTAGAAAGTATGAGAGTGGCAGCTAAGTGGCACAGTGGATGGAGCACTGACCCTGCAAGACTTGATTTCAAATCTGAACTCAGACACTTACTACCTATGCGTCCTGGGCAAGTCACTTAACCTTGATTGCCTCCCCCACTAAAAAAAATTGCGGAGCGAGAATTTGAACTAAGGGTCTCTAACTCCAAATGTAATGTTTTTTTTCCATAATGGTAGTCTTTCCATCAACGAAAACTAAGGAGGGAGAGACAGATAGAAAGAAGAGAAAGACAGAATTAAAGAGAGGAAAGAAAGATAGAAATAAAGACAGAGGGCAGAAGAGGGAGTAAAAAGAGGAAGGCAGAGAGACAGAAAGAGAGGAAGCAAACGGAAGGGGGAAGAGGAACAGAGAGACGAGTAGGGGCAGAGAGAGATACAGAGAAAGACAAAGGAGACACATGGAGAGGAGAGACAGAGAGCAGAAACTAAGGAGGGAGAGGCCGCAATGCTCAGACATGGTCAATTGCCTTTTTGTGGGCTTGTTCTAGGATTTCAGTTTTGCCCCAACATGGAAACTTTTTTTTTTTCTTTTTGGCTCTAAAAACAAAACAAAACACAAATGCCACCACATATTTTTTTTATTCTATGTCTTCTTCTGTAACTCAGCTCCATTTTCTCAGCTGTGCAAATGCCATGAAGGTACTTGTTCAGCAAGGGCATCGCTGAGCCAGGGTTTTAGAAAGTGTTTGACTTTAATGTCACAAACAATTAGATATGTCTGTATGATCGGAGAACTGGAGCAGGTTTGCACCAGCGGGCCTGACAGTTTTCAGGATCAGAAATTTCCACACTGTCCTCTATTCAAGAAAGGAAAGGGAGGTGTGGGATAAATAGGGACCAGGGGCCACAAAATGAAAAGAACAGCACTCCAGAAGCCATAAGACCCGGCCAAATCCCACTCTGATGCTTATTGACTAGACAAATGTGAGCAAGAAATGCAGGGGAAGGGGAGGAAGTAAGCATTAAGAGTACTTTCTGGCAGAGCTAAGATGGCAGATTAGAGGTACTAACTCAGCTGAATTCTCTCAACATTCCCCTACAAACAATTTAAAAGAAGCACCTCAAGTCACATTTTGGAGTGATAGAACCAACAAAAGTTCAGGGTTAGACAGTTTTCCAGCCTGAGCAAACTTATGAAGTGTGGAGGAGAGGTCTGTGACACTGCGGTGGAGGCCTGTCCAGAGCCCAGCACACATGGTGCCAGTACCAGTGGTGGTCCTTGGAGACAGTGGGAACAGCGGCAGCAGTGGCAGCTTCAGGAGTTCTCAGCCCAGAGAGAGAAGGGGAGGGTATGTCTGACAACTGGTCAGAAAGGGATTATAGGAGAAGCTCTCTTGTCACTGGGTGCACCTAGCACTGCTTGGCAATTCTATTGTTCATATGCAGTCCCAGATCACCATTCTAGGATGGAGAGGAGCCCTTGTGGTCACCCACAATAGAGCAGGGACCCTCATCACAGTTCCAGGGCAAAGAGGAGCATTAGCACTTGTGGCTACGGAAGAGAAGGGGACATAGTCACAGTTCCAAGGCCAAGGTAGGCACTGATGCTTGTAGCTACAGGGGACCAGGGACCTTCCTGGGTAAACCAGGAAAGCAGTGACCATACCTCTCCCCACATCACAGCACTTTGGAAGCACCAAAAATTTGTAGACCCCCAGAACTATCTCTGAAAACACACACACACACACACACACACACACACACACACACACACACACAAAATCAGGCATAGAAATCTATCTTACCCAATAGGGAAATGGGAAGGGAAGAAAATAATATAAAGTCAAAGGGGGAGGATGATAAAAAGGTGGATTAAGGGAGGCAGTAGACAGAAGCAAAACAAACTTTTGAAGAGGGACAGGATAAAAAGAGAAAGAGCAGAATGAATAGAAGAAAATGGGATGGAAGAAACTAAATAGTAATCATAAATTGATGTGAATGGGATGAACTCACCCATAAAACAGAAACAAATAGCAGAACAGACTAGAAACCAGAATCGAACAATGTTATTTACAAGAAAGACACACACGCTCTGGAGAAGAATTTAATACGCTTCAGCTAAAATGAAAAAAAAAGTAGGGATAACAATAACAATCTCAGACAAAGCAAAAGCAAAAATAGACCTAATTAAAAGAGATAATAGGGGAAACTACATTTTGCTAAAAGACACCAGAGACAATGAAGTAATATCAAAATTTTTTAAAGCGAAGTTCTCTTATAAAGGCCTCATTTCTCAAATACATAGAGAACTGAGGTGAATTTATAAAAATGAGAGTCATTCCCCAACTGACAAATAGTTAAAGGATATGAACAGGCAGTTTTCAGAAGAAGAAATCAAAGTCATCTATAGTCATAGAAAAATGTCCTAAACCACTATTGATTAGAGAAATGCAAATTAAAACAACTCTGAGGTGTCACTTTACATATCAAAAATGACAAGTCCTGGAAGAGATGGGGGGGAATAGGTACACTAATGTACTGTTGGTACAATTGTGAACTGGTCCAACCATTCTGGAGCACAATTAGAAACTATGCCCAAGGGGCCATGAAACTTTTTATACACATCGATCCAGCAATATTACTACTAGGTTTATATCCCGAAGAGATTTTTTAAAAAAAGAAAATGACCTAGATATACAAAAAAAATATTTATAGTAATTCTTTTTATGGTGGCAGAGTATTGGGAATCTAGTGAATGCTCATCAATTGGGGAATGGCTGAACAAGCTGTAGCATATGATTGTGATGAAGTATTATTACGGTATAAGAAATAACCAGTGCAGGGCAGGGGTGGGGTGGGGAGGAAGAAAGGGGAGGAGTTTCAAAAAAAATTACAAGACGTATGTGAATCAATGCAAAGTGAAGTGAAGAACCAGGAGATCATTGTGCACAATAACAGTAACATCGTAATGATGATCAGCCATGAAAGACTTGGCTACTCTGACCAACGCAATGATGCAAGACAATTCCAGAGTACTCATGACGAAAAAATGCTATCTACCTTTAGAATGAGAAATTAATTCTGAGGGCAAATTGAAGTATAACTTTCTCACTTTGTTTTTTGCTTTTATTTTTTTTTTGTAACATGGCTAACATGGAAATATAGTTTGCATGATTTTACATGTATAATTGATATCATATTGCTTACTTTTTGGTCTGTGGAGGAGGGAGGGAGAGAATTTCAAATTCAAAATTTAAAAAGAAAAGAATGTTTAAAAGAAATATTTTTAAAGAGTTCCAGGTACTGCGTAAGTACTTTTTAGAAATCTTATTTCATTTGATACAATAACCCTACAAGGTAGGTGCTATTATTATCCCCATTTTACAGATGAGGAAACCAAGACAAACAGAGGCTAAGTGACTTTCCCAGGGTCACACAATGAATGAGTTGCCTGAGGTCATATTTGAATTTACTTATTCCTGACTCCAGGCCCAGCACTCTACTGCACCACCTAGCTGTATAAGATGTAAATGCAAACTCTGAGCCTCAATTTTCTCATCTGTAAAATGGGAATAATACCATCTTATCTGCTTATCTTGCAGGACTATAGTGAGGAATGATTTTTGAAATTCCTTCGAAAACTTCAGTACTGTACATCATGTCAATTAAAGGGTAATAAAAAGACAAATGAGAACATAAATAATATAAGGAAAAAAGTAAACATGTTAGTCCTAAAAAATTAAATATTGAATCCTCCTAGCCTGGAAACCCAGAAACAGAGAGACAGACCCAGGAGGGACTCAGAGACAAGAGAGGCAGAGAAAACGAAGGTGAGGAGGAAGAGAGAAAGACCTCAATGCTTGAAAAGAACCCAGTTCTTTTCAGACCAGTGCCTGGGACCATTAAGGAAAGAGTGTGGAAAAAGGAGGACAAGAACTATACATTCCATGCTAAGACTTGGAGGACTGGAAAAAGGAGACTTCCTTCAGCAACCGATGGGGCCAGAAGGTTGGACCAAAGATGGGACCAGGACCAGCTCTCTATATAGACAGAATAGTATATGCCTACACAGAATGGTTCAAGTCATATCTAATGGCAAGTATCCTAATTCAGTACCTGGAAGTCCACCATCAGAATCCTTCTGTGTCAAGGCATATTCTCCTGAAGGTTTTAGCTAAAAGCAAATATGGTACCTGAGTGTAGTAATATGTTAACTCATTCATGGCTATTATTACATTACCTTGTAATCCTCATTCAAGGAGGGGCATATGAGACACAAGACAGATCAATGAATGAGAGGGACAAAATCTGCTGAGAGACTGAAGGGCAATTACAACCAGGGTTCAAATCCTAGTCTTGCTGTGTATTAGCTGTGTGTCCTAGGCAACTTGCTCTCCCTCTCCAGGTCTCAACTTCCTCATGGGTAAAGTGGAGGGGGTTTGACTCAGTGACCTAAAGGTCTCATCCAGCTCTAAATCCAATAAGTTCAGGAGACAATATCACCATTCATTTACATCCATGAGACATTAAACAGAGCCACATTTAGAATCTGTGCACATGTGTGTCCTATTTGCTCAGTGCATGAGAAAAAGGTTGCTGGGAAATTAGATTCTTAGAAGTCAAATTTAGCCAAACTGGCCTTCTTGTTGTTCTTCATACATAATACTCCATCTCTCACCACCATGGCTATGCACTTGCTGTCCTCCATATCTAGAATTCATTCCCCCTTACATCCCTCTTCCAGAATCCCTAGCTTCCTTCAAGGCCCAGCTCGCACAATACCTTCTAAATGAAGCCTTTCTTCATCCCATCATTTGTTAACACCTTCCTCCTCAAAAAGCACTTTGTATTTAATTCCCACATACCACACATAGCTCTCCTGGCTAGACTCTAACTTCCTTGAGGACAGAGAATATTTTTGCTTTTGCTCTTGTGTCTCTCATTCCTAACAATGCCTCACACACAGGAAATAACTAATAAATGCTTCTTGGTTGATTACAATTTCCAAGTTTTATCTTTATTTTAAATCTATCTGAAAAGAGTCTTTTTAGGTTTTAAGTTTTTAAGTTTCTCTTCCCACCCCTCATCAGCCTCTAAGTCAGAAGACCTGGATTCAAGTCTTGGCTCTGCACCTTATGAGCTATAAGACAAGTCACTTCCCATCTCTGAGGATAGTAGTACACACACTTCATAAGGAATAAATAATGGAGGAAAGAATCATGGAGAACCAGCACTAGAGGAAAATGTTTATTAGATAAATGATTGATTATATGTGACCAAGAAACCTCTCTCTCTGTTTCTTTCTCTCCTTCATGAAACCATCTTATATGTGCTTTGTAAATAGTCCATAAGCATTTATTAAGTGCCTATTGTGTGTCAGTTATTATGCTAAACACTGGAAATACAAAGGAAGGCAGAAAAAAAAATGAGTGCCCTCAAGTAGCTTACATTCTAATGAAGGGAACAACATGTAAAGGACTAAAAGCATATAAGATACAAAATAAGGTCAAAATGGACACATGACCTAGATATAAAGAGAGATATTACAAGAAAACTTGAAGAATGTAACATATTACTTATTAGACTTATGGATAGGTGAACAATTTATGAATAAACAAAAAGATGGAGAGCAGAGTGAAAAGTAAAATGGATTATTTCAATTACATTAAATTAAAAAGATTTTGTACAAATAAAACAAATGCAGTCAAGATCAGAAGGAAAGCAGAAAATTGGGAGGAAATTTTATAAGCAGTTTCTCAGATAAAGGTCTCATATCTCAAATATATAAATGACTTTGTCAAATCTATAAAAATACAAGTCATTTCCCAATTGATAAGTGGTCAAAGGATATAAACAGGCAGTTTTTAGATAAAAAAAATCTAAACATTTATAGTCATATGAAAAAATGTTCTAAATCATTTTTGATTAGAGAAATGCAAATTAAAACAATGTTGAGATATCATTTTCCCTATCAGATTGGCTAAAATGATCAAAGAGGAAATTGACAAATATAGGAGAGGATGTGAAAAAATTGGGACACTAATTATTGTTGGTGGAATTGTAAACTGATCTCACCATTTTGAAGAGCAATCCGGAATTATGCCCAAAGAGTTATTAAACTGCCTATACCCTTTGACCCAACAATACCACTACTATGTCTATTTCCAAAGATTATTACTGAAAAAGGAAAAGAACCCATATGTTCTAAAATATTTATAGCAGCTCTCTTTGTGGTGGCAAAGAACTGGAAATTGTGGGAATGCCCATCAATTGGGGAATGGCTGAACAAGTTGTGGTATAGGATTGTGATGGAATACCACTGTAGTATAATAAATTATGATCTCAATGATATTAGAAAAACATGGAAAGACTTTCACAAGATAATGAAGAACAAATGAGCAGAACCAAGAAAATGTTGTATACAGTAACAGCAATATTATTTTAAGAACCACTGAGCAAATAAGTTATTTTTACTATTATAAATACCCAAATTAACTACAAAAGACATATGAAGGAAGATACTATCTGCATAAATACTCATAAATAGAAGTATATATAAAATGATTTCACATTTTTGACATATATGCATAAATATCATCTCCATATTTTTGTCTAATGGCAGCCATCTCTAGGGTGAGGTAGAGGGAAGGAAAGAAAAAAGGAAAAAAATAAATTTACGTGACAACTTTTTTATATATTTAAAAAGAATAGCAAGCAAGTTGTATATAACAGATTTACAATGTCATGAGCAACAATTTTTTTTATTACACTATGTTATTGACATGCTTGTTTTATTCCATAAATTAAAAATAAAATAAATAAAAGTTTTTTTTAAAAAGATATATAGGGTAGCTGGAAGGTCATCTCAGAGGAAAGGCACTGGTGTTAGGGTAGTTTGGGAAAGGCCAGAAGGTGGGACTTACTAAGTCTCGAAAAAAGTCAGGAAAACAAAGAATCAAAGGTAATGAGAACACTAGTTGGGAGATGGAGTGTTGTGTAAGAGAAATGGCAAGAAGGAAGGCCTGGGTACCTGGAATATAAAATACATGGAGGGGAGGAAAGTGTATGTAGACTAGACAGGAAGGAGCAAAATTTTGAAGGGTTTTAAAAATCAGAGTATTTTATATTTGAGTCTGGAACCAACAGGGAATCACTGGATTTTACTGAGTAGGGGATGATATGATCAGACATGTGCTTTAGAAAAATCACTTTTAGCTGTTGAGTGGAGGATGGCTTAGAGTGGGGAGAGACTTGAGGCAGAGGGACCAATTAGAAGGCTAATGTAGTCCAGGCATGAGGTAATAGGGCCTGCACCAGGATGGTGGTTCTATGAGTAGAAAGAAAGGGAAATATACACATCTATGAGATGTTATAAAGGTAGAAAAGAAAAGGCATAGCAAGAGATTGGATGTATAAGTTCCTTGAGGACAGGAATTATTGATTTTTTCTTTGTATCCATAGCACTGAGAACAAGTGCATAATAGGTACACAGGTACATCTCATACGTATGTGAGATGTTATAAAGATTGAAAAGAGAAGATGTGGCAACAGATTGGATATGCGAGCTCCTTGAGAGGAGGAATTTATTTTTTGTTTTTTTTTTCCTTTGTATCCCTAGCACCTAGCAAAGTACCCTGTGTATAGACTGAATAGAAATAAACTAAACTGATGCTGTATCTGTCATCCTAGGACCAGTCTGACCAACCAACAAGCATTTATTAAGCACCCAATACGTGTCAGGAATTGTACTAGATTCTGGGTACATGAACACATTCATTCAGCCTTCCTTGAAAACCTTAGAATATGAGCTGCAAGACAGTTTACGAAAGTGAGTTTTCTAGGAGAAAAAAAGTTTTCGTTCTTCCTCACTAAATAACAATACAACACTAGACCCCTAACCCATGAAATGTGCACATCTGTGCTCACAGAGAGAGGGCAAAAGGAGGAGTGTTGAGAGGAGATATTTAGTGATCGTGACGATGAGGTATTTGTGACCTATCTTAAGAGGTTGACCCTACAGTGGAATTCTAGCCTCTTAGTCTTTCTCCTTATGCCTTTGTTCTCCTCTGCCTAGGATTAAGGAACCAGATGAAAACTTCTGTTTGTCTACACTCCAGCAAAGAAATACCTTGTCGGAAACAAGAAGGTCAAGTGTGCAGCGTCGCTGATTGATTAGGAGCGGTGCCTATGTCTCTCCTCTCTCGGTGCTTTGCATTGGGATTACTGCTGATACATCGCCAGCTGCCAGCTTTATAAAATATGAAGTTGGGAAATTCTGGTCAAACAGTTCTGCTGAGGGATGACCCTGTAATCAGCTCCCAGCACAGAGGCCGTTCTTGATTTATCAACCCCAACCTGTGGTTCTAGGAAAGGATGAATTAGTCTGAAGGGCCTGCAGATAATAGCGGAAGACCAGAGAGCTGTTGGGAGACCGTTTGTCACTACCCTGCCCTACTTAATTGCAGAAAAATGGAGACCAGCCACCCCTAGTGCTCACCATATAAATCACCAGCCAACCCCGGGCTATGCATCATGGTGCCTCCCTGACACCCCAGCTCTCCACCTGTTTGGAGAGGGATGTTCTGTCTCCTCAGGCCCATTCCTCAGCTCTCCACCTTAGTGTCCTCATCTATTAAATGATGGCTTCAGACCGGGTAATTTTTAGGGTCCTTTCTAACTCTGAAGTCCTAGGATTATGACCAATCACCTGCCTATCTACTCTGGGGACTACAGTGGGGTGGGGGGGGTGCAACGTACAGAGATGTTAACAGGGCTGGCTTAAAATATAGTTGGTAGGGAGCCAGGTATTTGATCTGAGTCATAGGGAATCTGAGAAATCCTAGATTTTGTTTTCTCCAATTAGTAAGATCATTTGAGTGTAGATTTAGAGATGTAATCAAGTCCAACCTCCCTCATTTTATATACTGGGAAACTGAGGTACAGAGAAATGATGTGATTTGTCCAAAGTCACACTGGTAGCAAGTAGCAGGAGTAAGATTTGCACCCAGGTCTTCGGACTCCAAATCTAGCTCTTTTTCCTCTGTATTCTGCTGGATTATGAGAAACTGATCCAGAATAAAAAAACACAAAACCTCTGCAGACCCAGTAAATCTAAGAATTTCTCATGGAGTTTCCTCTTATATTAAAGTGACCACAGGCTCCATCCCATAAGATATAGGAGATATAGTAATGTGGCTTAGAGTGTAAGGCACTGGAGAGGGAGTGGATGAGCAAGGACTCTAGAATTGTCACCACACTACACTGTTTCCTTCATGAACTGATATTTCCATAAGGCAGAGACACTGTTAAAATGCCCCACCAAAGACAAAACAGTGAGTAAAAGATGTAAGGGAAGAGAGGGGAGGATAAGGGAGGAAAAGAGGGGAGGGGAGGGAAGGAGAAGATGAGGGAAGAGGGAGAGGAGGGGAGGGGAAGGGCGGGGAAGAACAAGACAACGTGATGTAGTGGATAGAGAGCTAGGCTCAGAGTCATGAAGATCAAGCTCTAGCCCTAACTCTTCCATCTCCTGGCTGTAGGACAAATACTTTATCTCTCAGCATCCTAAGCACCTTTCTAAGATTATGAATTGTGAAACAATTAGTGATCTACATTGACCAAACAACTAGAGATCTATATTGACATAGGGAGTTTTCTCACCAGACAGCTACCTACCAATAAAATCTGGACACCATAACTTAGTAATTAACTGAGTATAAAATCAAAGAAATTAAAATCCATACATAAGAGGAAGGGCATGTAGGTGACATTTACAAGTGCAATAGCATAGACCTGGGATTGACAAAGGAGCCAAATCCAATAAGCCAGAACTTCTACCTTTACAAGGGACAGGTAGAATAAAGAAGGAACAAATTCAGAATATGCTAGAAAGATACAGAAATAAGGAAGGACAAAGAAAATGAAAAATTCTTGGAAAAGGTCATCCACTTAAGAATGTAACTTAAACTAAGATGCAGAGGGAGAGGGAAGATTTCATACTATATATTTAGCTGGGATGGAGAAGGAGTAAGTCAAAAGAGGGAGGGGAGACCAATAAATAAATAGAAGGGAAGGAAAGAAGGAAGGGAGGGAGGGAGGAAAGGAGGGAGGGAGGAAGGGAGAGAGGGAGGAACAGAGGAAGGGAAGGAGGAAGGGAGGGAAGAAGACAAACTAATAATATTAAGGAACTTAGGTAAATGGGAGTGAGTTGGAGAGAGGCGGTGGGAATAGACTGGCATCAACTTAGTATAAATAAAGAAATTATAATAGATATACCCATCATATCCAGGGGGCATGAGTAGGAAAAGAAGCCTGAAAATGATATCTTGATCTACATCCTCTAATCTCCAGACCTGCTCCTCAGGGCCAGGAAGATAATTCCCTTATCCAGAATCAATAAAAGATCCCCGAGGTCTTAAAAGGCAACTGGTGTCTTCAATAGAGAATGAGTTGCAATTCAGAGAGACGGAATTCAGAAACAAAAGGAGATTGGACTAATGGGGAAATAAAAACAAATCCAGCGTAAATCAATCTGCCTTCAAGAAGACTCCCACACTGACATAACAAGTTGGTTTCAATTAAGGGAGAAAGAGATGCACACAAGATGTCCCACTAAATTTAAGTCTGAGTTGGGAATTTTGACTTTAGGCATTTTTCTCCAGCGGGTCGAAGTCATGCAATCCAAAGCAAGGGAACACCAGTTGCTAAGGCGTGCTTCAAAGCACTGAGGGAAAATCACTAGATTTAGAGCCAGAAGAAACCTATGGAAGGTATACCAAAACTGTTCATTTTCTAGAGGAAGATACTGAGGCACTGAAAGTAAAAGGGTCTTGACTAGGGTAACTTGTGTAGTAAGTAACAGGGTTAGAACTCAAACCCAAGCCCCTCAATTACAAACTTCCACTACTGCATGGTAACTACATGGTCCTTTGCCACGCAACTTTTGGCTTTCTTCTCTTGATATTCTCTAGGACCTGAGGCCAGTGTTGGAAGAAAAAAATGGGCAGGCAATTCTCAGAGTAGTGCAACACTGAGTATAAAGCCCCTCCCCCAGATCTTTTCTTTTTTTTGGGGGGGGGGGAGGGCCAGTCCAGACCTGTTATTTCATTCATAGGGAGGAAGCTCCCTCTACCAATTTAGCAGAGCAACTGTTCTGCAATTCATAGTCTTAGAGTGTTGTTTTGGGAACACGGAAGTTAAATGACTTTCATGGGATCCCAGAGCATGTAGTGGAACATGAACCCAACTCTCCTTAACTCTGAGGTCACTTTTTGGTCTCCTATGCCACATTTCCTCTTATACATATTGATGATAATAATAGAGAGAGAACTGGACTTGGAATCAGGAAGATCTGAGTTCCAATCATATATCAGACACCCAAGAGGCTATCCTACAATATCCCCACTTTACAGATAAGAAGACAGGTTTTTCGAGATTAATTAACTTGCCCAAAGTCACACAGCTAGTATAATAGGATCAGAGGCAGGATTCACACCAGGTCTTTCTGACTCCAGATCTGTGACTTAAACTACTACACTGTACCATGCTTTCTTTTGTTCTGTTTAGTCTCAGATGGAAGAATGAGGAGCAGTGCGTAGAAATTACAGAATTACAGGCAATTTAAGCTTGATATACAAAAAAAATCATAATGTAACAGATGTAACACTCAACTTTGGGGATGTCATGGAGGGGCTTCTTGGTCAACTATGGGCTAGATTCGATGACCTCTGAGGTCCCTTCCAACTTGGAGATCCTAGGATTCAGGGTACTTGTGAGGTCCTTAATAAATACACTTTATTAAGAGACACTTAATAAAATAGATTAATAAAGTTAGGTCCTGATTGGTACAAATAATAAATCCCCTGAAATGGTTAAATTGTTTGAATTTGCACTGCATATTTCCATTGGGCTAGAACCAATTTTAATACTTTGCATAATGATAACTTTGAATAGTACAAATTAGAATACATGAGACCATTTCAGGGCGATTTATTATTAACACTATTCAGGATGCATCTGTATTTGTTGAATTGACTTGGATTAGTCAGCATACATCAAACTAGCCTCTTTAATTTGATTCTTTTGGAATCAATTCAATTCTCCCACAAGCAAATATTCACCCAACGCTGGCCTTTACCATAGCCCTAGAGGCTGGGAACATTAGAGTTCCTGCATCTTATGGACTGACTCCTATCTCTCATGTCAGAATCTCTTCTTCCTTACTTTATACAAGTCACAGAGGCACAAAGCCTATAATTCCTTCACTACTTAATAAAAAATGCTACTAGAAATTTAACTAACTCTTTCTTATTGGCCTTTTTTCCCCAGGTAACTCAATTCAAGCTTGTGCCACACAAATATTAATTTAGGTGGAAGTTGCAGACAAACAGATATAAGATGATTGTAACCACAGTGTCTAAAATATAGGCCTTCAATTAATACTTATTGATTAGTCAATCGATTATACGAGGACGCTTATTAACAAAGATGTTCACCTATGGACTGAATGAGTTGACTCGAGAATGTAGTGACTCCCCACACCTAGGGGTCTTCCAGTGAAGACTTGATGACCATTTATCAGAGATATTGTAGAGAGGAACCATGTCCAGATTTGGGTTAAACTAAATGTCCTCTAAGGTCCCTTCCAGCTCTGAAGTTTTTGGTTCTGAGAGTCTCTGAACTAACCTCTAATTCACTAGTAATTTCACAGGAGTTAATCTTTTCTCCCCAGTTATTGCGTCAGTTCCTTTGAGGGAAGAAACCATTTGTTTACACTTGCCTTATCTTCCCCACAGTACCTAGCACAAGGCTGGGTACATAGCAGGTGCATAATAAATGTTTGTGGGATTGGTTCATTGAAACATTCAGAAAAAAACTGTAATGAGCAGCTGAGTATAAGTGAGTCAGAATCTTGCAAATTCAATTTTGTTGAACATATGTTGAGGATTGGAAAAAGGGCAGTATATGGAGCCTGTGAGTATAAAAGATTGCTCAAAACAATGTTCTTTATAAAGAACACACAATGAGTTTGCTAGATTCAATCTTCCCTGAAATAAGCAATTTCTACCCTCTATTTCTTTAACCTTTCTTTTCTGATTTAACCTACTCCTTCCTCATTTCACAATAAAATAGGCATTTGAAAGCCAGATTCCATCTCCCTCCCTCTGATCCTATGGGATGGGTGTGCAGCCTTCTCCATGAAAGGTCAGAAATCATCCTCCTGTTTCTTCACCTGCTGCTTCTCTGGCTTAGAAACATTTCCTCATTTCTGGACAAATTTTCGTGCAGCTCAAGGAGGACTCATATAAACCCATTCCATGCTAACAAGCTCCCAATGACTCTGGTCAATGTGGCTGATGACGAGGGAGCCTTCTAGCACCTGCTCCCTCACCTCTGGTGACAAGGCATCACCTGAAGAATCAATAGAAATATTTCACAATTGTTGCTTGAAAGGTTTCCATCTAATTAACCACAGATTTAGCAGTCCATTATTTAAATCTAAGAAGCCAAAGTTGACATTGGAATGACTTGGCCCCGTGAGTTCTTTCTCACTTATGGGTGACCCGAATGCATCCTGTAAATACTCCCTCGTCCTCTTCAGTAGTAGGAGCTGCCCCACTGGGCACCCAACTGACCAGTTCCAATTAAGCAACTCAACTCCTTCCTTCCTTCCTTGCTTCCTTGCTTCCTTCCTTCCTTCTCACCTTCCTTTCTTTCCCAATGTCACAGGCCTCTTTTAGAACAAAGGACAAATAGCAATGATAACAACAATAGCCTCTCCCTTCTCTCCTTTTGTCCGCTTAGGGCATCACACCCTTACCTGTGGGTCCTTTGCCCAAAGGAATATAAAATTTGACCGCTGAAACCTAGCAAGATATCTTAGGGTTTACAGGCTAGATTTCTTTCTTAAGGACCATGCCTTGAACCCAAATCACTCTGGCTGTCATCAATTGGTCAACAATAGGTCCCAGCCCAAGCCTCACTTGTTCATTGTTTGGGCTCTGATGGCTCAGAGTGAGTGTAAATAGCAATTGTTTCTGTTTTGGCCAGAAATGTTAAGTGTCTTCCAGTCCCAGATTGATTTTTTTAGACCAGGTAAAAGAGGTCATTCTTTTCCTCATTTCTTGCCTAGCCTTCATCACTGAATGGGTATCTCCTAACATAAACTGAAACCTGGGAAAGACCTTAGCTTAAAAAGGCCAAGGTCTCTCACTGCATCTGGGGCCATCTCCAGTCATCCTGATCTACATCTTACCACCAGACCCAGATGGCTCTAGAGGAGTGAAAGAGGCTGGTGACTTAGCACAGCCTTTCCTCACTTAAATCCAATTCACTTGCGAGTTATGACATCATCTTCCTAACAGGACCTATCGTGGTTCTCTTCAAGAAGGGAGGACAAAAAACACCAACAACAATCCTCCTCTTCTTCTTCTTCCTTCTCTCCCCCCAACACACAAACTTAGCCTACAACCTTGTGTCTCCTAGGACTGATAATTGGGCTTTCAACTTATCTTGCACCAAGCCAGGTTTCCACATAATTCCAGCTATTTCTACAATATATCTTTTTCCTGTACCCCTATTTTCCAGCTTCCTCCATGTGGTGTCTTTCATTAGAGATCAAGGACTATCTGGTTTGTTTATACTTGCATCCCCAGCACCTTGTACAATACCTGGCACAGAGCAGGTTCTATATATTCTGTCTTCTTTCTAGAGTCTTTCTCTCCCTTCAGGGAGCTTTCCTTGAAGAGTGTCTGGAGCCATGTGTTTCCTCTCCAAGTTGGAAGCCACAAGACCAATTTCTCTCTTCTCTCAAGTTCTCACCAAATCTTCTCATCTAAGGGGAAGTAGTGATCAACCTCCACCAATGAGGATGGTCTTATGCAAATAGACTTCAAGAGTTGCATAAAACAGTGGCTTCAATTGGAAAAGGAATAGGACCTCTCCTAGTAAAAGTGAAGGGTAGCAGATAGCAGCTTAAGAGCTGTACTGGTATACCCCCCAAAATATTAAAAGGACACCTGGGAAGTCCCCTCTCATGCTGAGTAGGGCCACTATGGAGGATTTATGCAAAGTTACGGACAAGAAACACAGAGAATGGGAAAGCACAGATAGCCTGCAATTTGTATAGGTGGAGGGAGTACCCACCCACATCAATGACATCAATGGCTATACCAAAGTATTAAAATAGCATAGTCATAGAATCCTAGCATTGGAAAGGACATCAGGGAGAATCTAGTCCAACTGCTACCCGAAGTATGAACCCCTCTGAAACATACTTAACAAGTCATCAGTCTCAACCTAAAGACTTCTGGTGACTAGGAGCTCCCTATCTTCCAACAAAGCCAAATTTCATTTCTGAACAGCTCTAGTTGTTGGGAAGCAAAGTGGTGAAGCAGCTAGAACACCAGACTTAGAGTCAAGAAGAACTGAGTTCAAATCCAGCTTCAGACAGTGACACTTAACTTTGTGACACTGAGCAGCTCACTCAACTTTTCTCAGCCTCTGTTTCCTCATCAGTAAAATGAGGATAATAATAAGCTCTGCCTCATAGGTGATGGTGTTAGGATCAAATGAGACAAGCAAAAAGCTTTATAAACTTTAAAATGCTATATAAATGCTAGCTATTACTAACAGGGTAAAGGTTAATGAAAGCCCATTTACGCACAACTCTCTTCATTGATGGAGATGGACAACTTAATGGTTTCTGCTTGCATAAGGGACAAGAGTTGGAGGGAAGAGAGATCCTGCTCTTCTGGCTTCAGGCCTCAAGAGAGAAGATGTCTGGTTGCAGATTCTCTTCAAGTATCTGAAGGGAGAGAAAGACTTTGGGAAGAAGCCAACATGACAGAGGTTACTGTTTCCTCTATGTGTTAGCTTCTTTCCAGAACTTTCTTTCCCTTTAGGCACCTGAAAAGAATCTGGAAACATGTATCTCCTATCTCTTCCTCGAAGTCAAAAGACTAGGCTCTCTTCTCTCATGTTCTTGCTAACTCTGTGTGGTGGTAATGTGATTAAAGATGTTTCCTGCTCATTCAATAGGCCTCAGGAGAGACTTGATTGCAGGCAAGTCTACATCCTTTACTTAGTAGGTAGGAAGCCCCAGGCCCACACCATTTTGCTAATTAATTCACAAGAGGTGTGAAGCCTGAAGACCCTAAAAAATTGTATATATGCCCAAAAGGTAGCCATAGAACTCAGAATCTGCAGAGAATTCAGAAGTCAGAATTCAGCCCAAGGAGGAGGAGGAGCAGGAAATTGGAGTCGGCAGAGCTGCAGAGAGAACACAGAGTGGAGAGCAGAAACCAGGGAGCTGATGAGACCAGAGAACTGAGGGAGGAAGAGAATGTAGGCCAGCAGACAGTTAGGATTTGTGAGTGTTTGCAGGGAGGCCTTAGCAGGGAGAAAGGTTACGGGATGACTTGGTTCCTTGCTGTAATACTGTGTTATAATTTCCTTGTTGCTACATTGAAGTGGGCTTACTGGTTTTGGAATGTAATTGTGGTATATTGAATTGAAGTTATTGGTCTTAGGATTTGATCCTCTGGTGCCTAAATAAATGTTATGCTTCCTCTGCCTTCTACCTAGAGAGTTTTTCATACTTTGTGATTCTAAACCATACAGGCACATTCATGGTCATCCTTGAGGTCATGAATCTTGCCTTACTGATATACTCTGTCCCTCACACAGACACTGAACATTGAATAATCAGTGTCCATTAATGAGAATCTGTCTTATGCAAATGGATTTTGTTACATTATGAAACTGTTACATTTTTGAAAAAAAAATTCCATATATTGAGCTGAGATCCACTTCCCTGTAACTTCCTCCCCCTGCCATCCCAAACCACAAACCAGTCTTACATCTTTTCTATGGGCTTACCTAATTGATGAACAGGCACTATTTAGTTTGATTAAAAAAAAGAAGCCAGTGCCAAAAATCACCTAGCAAAAAACAAGCCCCTGAGGGAAAAAGATTCAGGAGGAATAAGTCTAGATGGGGAAAAGGTACCTCAGCCCCAATGAGCTAGAGAGCTGCCCCACCTCTTCCAACTGCTAAAGAGCTTTTGAGACTCCATTGTCTTCCTGCCCTTCTCTCAGCTTGGCATTGTTAGGCTGGTCACATTGAACCTGCAGTTTCCTTTCCAGCCAAGTCCAGATGTTTGTCCAGATGTCTGCTCTGATTATCTGTGGTGTCTGATTAATGAATGCTGACCATGGATATCTCCATACCCCACTCTGTTGCTCCAATTAATCACATACCACTTCACAATCAAATTTTCTCTAGTGAAAGTGATAAAGCAGGATTAGAAGGGTCGGGATAGGCTGGTAGACTAGCCAAGAATGCTTGGTGGGAGCTCCCACAACTTTGTGGGAACTCATAGATTTTATTCTCATTTTTGAAGGCCTAGTGGGCTACTTGCTCCTAGGAACAGAACAGGTCTGGGTCAGTCCAAGTACTCCTCCCCCTTTCCCATCCCATTCCTTCTACTTTCCTCCGGTCCTGGCTCAGAGCAGTGTGAATGAGCCTTAGATAGAGGTTCAGAAGAGATCAGTTCATGGAGAAGACCAGTCGCTGGGGGTAGCAGAGGAACGAAAGACTAATTCCCTTTCCTCAACCAATTTCCTATGAAACATTTTAAAAACTGCAGTGATGTATTTTATTTTCATTTTCACATTAGTAATATTTACAGATTACACTTACTTTAAGAAAGGTCTAACAAAGTAAAAACATTAAGTAAAACTAATAATGGGGTAATCTCATCTGAAAATATATGCAATATTTCATGTACACCCGCCTCTCTACTAAAAAAAAAACAGAAATCAACTTTCCCTCCCACACTCACCCAATTGAAAAAAAGAAAAACAAATTTCTCATAGCTCAATTTGTTATAATAAATACACATAGTCAAACAAAACAATTCCTTCAGTAACAAGTTGTTTGGATTTTTTTACGGTGTTTTGGCTGTATTATAAACTGTTCTCCTGGTTCTACTCATTTCATTCTTCATCAGTTTATAAAAGTCCCCAAATTTGTTCAATTTTAGTATTTAATTTAAACTGTCTCTCTGGATCTGCTTAGTTGACTCAGCATCAGATTATATAAGTCTTTCCATGTCTCTTTGGACTCTTCTGTTTCGTCATTTCTTACAGCACCGTAGTACTCCCTCATCTCCATATGCCACAATTTATTCAAGTGAGGGACATTCTGGACTGCAGCAAAGGATCCTGTATGTAATACTGTATATAATAGAATAGCTGGGGAATGTGGACCAAGGATGAGGTAGGAGCAGCATACTACCTTGGCACAAGAACATAGGGACAAAACACCATCACTTCCCTGATGGCTATTGTTCTCCTATGCTGCCTGAGTCTGTGGTTCTCCTTTTAGAAGTCATTCCTGATCCCCGTATTGTCAGCGCTGTCTCCCTCCTGCTCAAATTATCAAGTATATGCCTGTGATCAAAGGACCCCTGATTACCTGAGTCTCCACAATCCAATGAATAAAGTTATAGGTTGTAATAAGCAGATAATCGAGATAATGAGATGTAAGATCACACCCCTTTGAGAGTCTAAGTTGCTCATTTATACCTTAGGAAAGGCATTTGTTCTTGAGGGACATAAATAGTCTTCTGAAAGGGACTCCACCAAATCATCTCTCTTAACTGTCCTCTTTCATCAAGACAAGTAGGGGGACTGAACTGATCTGATGTCCCATAATCAACATACCCTTCCTCCATTAAGTCCTCTTTGTTTCAACGGAGTGTACAACTTGAAGTCAGGAAAACCTGAGTTCAAATCCTACCTCAGACACTTCCTAGCTGTGTGGCCCTGGCCAGGACACTTAACCTCTCAGCCTTGGTTTTTTCATACAAATAGGGATAATAGTAGTACTTAAGCTATAGTTATTGTAAAGATTAAATGAGATGATATTTGTAAAATGCTTTGCAAACCTTAAGGTATTATATAAATATAAGGTATTATTATTACTTCTTTGTTTACCTGTTGTATTTCTTCAGTAGCATGTAAGCTCCTTGGGAGCAAGGACCTGCTTTCATTCTAACTTTGTATCCCCAGTTCTTTGCATATAGTAGACACTTAATAAATTCTTGTTGAATTGGATTGGATTAGATTAGATTTCCCCAATTTTAGATGGCTACCCTCAAATTTGTTCCCACCCCCCATATTAACCTTTTAGTTTGAGATACCAGTGAACTCTTGTTGCAGTTCTGGTTTACTCTTTTTGATTACATTTTATATCTGACTCTCTTTCTCGAAGAAGGCTCTTCTCAGATCTTGCTGATTACCCTTATTCACAAGCGCCCTTTATCCCCTTTCCTAGTAGGGGGCAAGCATCTGAAGGTGGATGATGGGGAGAGACTTCCTGGACACAAGGTTATATAAGTTTGGACCTGCCATTTTGGAATCATAAACCTTGAGAGCTAGAAAGGAGCTTAGAGATCATCTTATCCAACCTTCTGTAACAACTGGGGAAAATAAGGTTCAGGACAGACTCTCCAAGGTTACCTAGCTATTAAACGGAGAAGCTCAGTTTTGACCCTCTGATCATTTGGCTCTAAATGCAATGTGTCTCTACAACAGGACTTCTGAATTTCTTGTTATTCTTCCTCCTTGCTAATCCAGTTCTCCGCGCCCGTTACCCTTCAGGAGAAATAAAATTTACTTAGGATGAGGTGACTCAGGAAGAACTGCACAGGTTCTCTCTCACTTTCTACACCAAAATAAGCTATTTTACCAACAACCTGCAACACCCTCCCTCTGTTACCTCCCCCCACTCACAAAGAGTGACAAATAATTGGGCACTGTGCTTTTGGAAGGGATGTCACTGTCAGAACACAGGGTCCTTCAAACCACACCTCCCCACAGGAAACTCCCTCCCCCAAGGGGCATAACACCCTGGAGCTACAAAAGGTTAGAAGCTAAGGGAAATATTTTGACTTCTTCCCAAAAGGACCACGCCAGAGCCTTCACCACTGTAATAATAAGAATCCAAAAACATGGTTGGACGAGCAATTATACTTAAATCTGGTCTACGCTTTACTTTATGTGGCTGTCCTCGGGCTATTTTTTGACTTGTTTGGATCATACTGGCTAAGCGTTCCTGTCCAATAATATACTCATTTTCCCCCAACCAGCTATTTAAACCAAGTAACGTGCTGTTTATCTATTGAGTGGAAAGCCAAGGTCTCCCATTATGGTTAGCTGTCCTGTGGGTTTGTGTCCCCAGCCATTTATCTTGGTTTCTCCTGATCTATATTTATCAATGGATGACAAGTTGAACTGGAAAAGGAGAAAGGAGGAGGAGGGGAAAAGCTGGGGGTCAGGAGTCTCTGTTTCATGCTGAATCCTGACTCCCAGAATGTAAATCCTCAGAGAAACGAAGGGCTTCTCAGGTCTCTTAGGTCCTTTCTGAAGCTAGTCTCAAGCTTCTCTTGTCAATCTATGACAAGGTCCGAGGGAGTTATAGCTCAGGAAAAATATGAAATCCTCCTTACTACCCTCATGACCCAGGTTTGCTCTGCCCCAGAATCTTTCAGGGAAAGGAAAGACATGCTTGAGCTGGGCAACAGCCCAGAGCATCAAGCAGGAATTTAGACAATGAGAAGTGTCAGGGTGTTGGCTCCCAAGCTTATAGGACAGAAATGGCAAATGCAGGATGTGATCCCCTGAAGCAAACACTATCTCAGGCAAAACCAAAGGATCCACAGCAGGCTCTAATTTCAACCTAACTGTGGGACCTTGGGAAAGTCCCTTTGACTCTTTGGGGTCTATTATGTCACCTAACAGGGGTGACCCAGGACAGAGACCAGCCTCCCCAACCTAGACAGCAGAGAAGGGGATCCCCTGAATTTCAACTCTCTCAGAGTAACCCTCACTATTCTAAGTATGACATCTAACCAGTTAGAGTCGGGTGGAGAGGAGAGAGGTCCTCCCTTGAAGTGACTAAGCTTCATCAGTCAAAATGCTGATGGAACTGATTGTCCCTTAACATTTTTTTAACTTTATATTTTTTTCAAAACCCTTTCAAGATCATTATCTCATTTGACCCTCCAAAATTCTGGTGAGGTAAGGTGAAGGGGGTGCTATTATTGCCTTTTTGCAGGAGAAAATAAAAACCATAAACTTCAATTAATTTTCCTAGTTCATTGTCAGAATTGTTAGGGGAATCATGTTGTCAAGGGACCTTCCGATTAATACTTCATTACAGAACCAAGATTAGAGCCCAGGCTCTATATATTCTTCTCTGATATTCTTCCCACTTACAACCCGATGCCAGGGAAGGCTTGTGTGGGTAGCTTTGGTTTCATGAAATGATGGAGTTGGGAAGGACATAAGAGATCCTCTACGTCAGTGGTGTCAAACTCAAACTGAAACAGGGACGATCAACATGTGCATAAGGATCTCTGTGGGTTGTGTGTTGACTTAGTTTTAAAATGTGATATGACCAATGTTTTATCGTATTTTTAAAATTTTTGTTAAATATTTGCCAACTAACTGAGCCAAATTTATAGGAATAAAAGCCATTCCCCAATTGAGAAATGGTCAAAGGATATGAACAGGCAGTTTTCAGAGGAAGAAATTAAAGATATCGATAGGCATATGGAAAAATGCTCTAAATCACTACTGATTATCGAAATGCGAATCAAAACAACTCTTAGGTACCACATCTCTCCTGTCAGACTAGCTAAAATGACAAAACAGGAAAATGATAAATGCTGGAGAGGATGTGGGAAAATTGGAACATTGTTACATTGCTAGTGGAGTTGTGAACTGATCTAGTCATTCTGGAGAGCAATTTGGAACTATGCCCAAAGAGCTATAAAAATGTTCATACCCTTTGACCCAGCAATACCACTTCTGGGGTTGTATCCCAAAGAAATCACACAAGTGGGAAAAGGACCCATATGTACAAGGATATTTATAGCAGCTCTTTTTGTAGTAGCAAAGAATTGGAAATCAAGGGGATGCCCATCAATTGGGGAATGGCTGAACAAGTGGTAGTATATGAAGGTAATAGAATACTATTGTGCTATAAGAAATGGGGATGATACGGACTTCATAACAACCTGGAAAAACCTACACGATATAATGCTGAGTGAGAGGAGCGGAGCCAGGAGAACATCATACACAACCATAGATATATGGATTCTGTGATGACTAACCCTGACAGACTTTGCTCTTCTCTGCAGCACAAGGTGCAAAGACAGCTCCAAAGGACTCATGATGGAGAGAGCTAACTACATCCAGAGAAAGAACTATGAAGTATGAATGCAGATTGAGGCACACTATGCTCGCCTTTTTTTTTCCCTTTTTTTTTCTCTTTTTTTGTGTTTTTTTTTTTGTTCTGTTTCCTCTTTCTCATGATTCATTCCATTGGTCATATTTCTTCTTCACAACTTGACTAGTGTGTTATACATAGAAGATATATCAGATTCTATGCCATCTTGGGGAGGGAGGTGCAGAGGTGGGCAAGAAAACCTGGAACTCAAAATTATGTAGAACCGAGTATTGTAAACTAAAAATAAAAATTCTCAAAAAAATAAATAAATGTTTCCCAATTATATTCTGTTGCTGACTCCAGCCCAATTCAGGAGTGTTGTAGGCTGTGTTTTTGGCACCTCTACCCTAGGATACCCCTTCATGTTACAGATTAAGAAACTGAAGGCCAAAGAGAGGAAATGATTTATCCAAAGTCACAGAGGAAGTCAGTAAGGAAGCTGGCATTAGGACCTCTTCCTGGTCCAGGTTCAGGGCTCTTATTGCCATCTGACACTGTCACTTTTTAAAATTTCAACAGGAATCTTAGGGAGCCTTATTCCTCTTTCTCCATAGTAGATTTTAAGATCACGGGATCACACACTTAGATCTAGAACCCAACCCTTTAATTTCACATATGAGAAAACTGAGACCCAGAGAAATGGGCCTTGACAATTTGGAACTATGCCCAAAGGGCTATAAAAATGTGCATACCCTTTGATCCAGCAATATCGCCTCTAGGGCTATATCCCAAAGAGATTGCACAAGTGGGAAATGGACCGGTATGTACAAAAATATTTATAGCAGCTCTTTTTATGGTGGCAAGGAATTGAAAATCAAGGGGATGCCCATCAGTTGGGGAATAGCTAAACAAATTGTGGTATATGAGTGTAATGGAATACTGTTGTACTATAAGAAATGAGGAGCAGACAGACTTCATTATAACCTGGAAAGACTTACAAGAACTGATGCTGAGCGAGGGCAGCAAAACCAGAACATTATACACAATTACAGACACACAGTAGCTGTGATGACTAACTTTGATAGACTTGTCTCTTCTCATCAATGCAAGGTTCAAATACAGCTCCAAAAGACTCATAATGGAAAAAGCTATGCACAATCAGAGAAAGAATTGTGGAGTCTGAATGCAGATTGAGGCTATTTGCTCTCTTTTTTTTCCTTCTTCTTTGGTTTCATTTCTTCTTTCTCATGATTCATTCCATTGGTTATAATTCTTCTTTACAACTCAACTATTATATAAATAAGTTTAATGTAAAGGTGTATGTAGAACCTATCTTGGGGGGAGGGGGAAGAGAGAGAAAGAGAGGAAACTGGGAACTCAAAAACTTGTGGAACTGAATATTATAAACTAAAAATAAAAAAAGAAATTTTAAAAAAAGTAATTTAAAAATAAGAAATGGGCCTTGAAATGACTTGCCCAAGGTCATACAAGTAGTTAGGGAGAAAGACGTTAGAGCCTTATATCAGGAAAGAAATTGTGCAGAAGTAAACCTTGTTGCAACAATTAGGCTAGCAGCTGCTGTGGGGGTGAAAGACCAACACAAGCCCAACAACAAGAACGCTGCCAGCACAAGTTCTTTTGATCTGCTTTACTAAGAAAAGCAACATTAAGGGGTTAACAATCTTATTTCAATCCAACATACAAATATCATTCACTTTGTTTAGGGGAAAAAGCCAGCACCCTGAACTTCAGAGCAAATTCAAACAAATTGCAAACTACGTTATAAACAGACCAAACACAATTCATATTTACCAAGAAACCATCAATATCTGGGTTGACAAACTGGGAGGCTTTTAGAGCAGCTAACCCAGAGTCCCACACCAACACTCCTCCAGGAGTGAGAGTCTCAAGCAAAACAACTCTGTTCTCTTTTTATACATTCTTTAGACATCATCAAACGTCATCTGAGTGATCAGAACTTAGGCCCATACTATTGGCTCTGGTCTTAGCAACTCCCCTTAGGGCCCTGAGGGCTTCACACCCACATGGGCTTAGCACCTAGTAATTAGAGGTTTGGGACTGGGGCTTTGTACCTAGTAAGGCCCAATCAAAGACACTTCGTTAATTTAGCATTCTAAAACAGTAAAAAAAAAAAGTCCCAACTTAATTAATATTACAGACCTTTACATCAGAACTGAAGTGATATGAATCCCTAGAGTGCTAATGGTGAACTGACAATAGCATACTGTAACCCTTCCTTTCCCTTAACAATCTGGTAGAGGTGGGTGGAGATTGAACTTTATACTCTGGCTATCAGAAGGTAGGACACTTAGAGCTCCTAGTGTCCAGGCTTCTCAGTCGACATAAGGGAAAATTGCTTCCCAAAATGACCCTTCCAGGAAATAAGGGATTCTCTTATCCATTCCTCTTCATTTCCCCATGTTTCATTGTAGTCCTGGGAGTCATGGCCTGTTGGGTCAAGCTGAGCTGAGTGTAATCAAGCCAGCTGCCTCCCGAAAGCCAAGACCAGCCCTTGCTGGAGCCATTGATTCCCAGAACTGGCCACCTCAGAGAGACTTTCTGATTCCCTGTTCAGCACTTTTGGTTTGGTTCCTTCTCCCCCAAAGCTGAATCTACACCAAGAAGTGAGCTCACGGCTTCAGTAGGATATTTTTAGAGTGAATAAATGCAGCAATAACTCCTCATTTTCTCTTAAGACCCATTTCCTATTTCTCTATTAAAAGGAATTTTAAAAAAAAGCAGTCCTGGAAAACTGCCCAAATCCCTCTTTGGTGAGCCAAGCAGGGACGGCCAGCCAGTGACTGGCCAAGGTCAGTCAGAGTTTGCTTGTGAATCCCCAATGAGGCCTGTCTGCTTGAAACAATAGCCACCAGTCCAGACTTCTAGCTTTGAAGTCCCAGTGGCAAATACAAAAATCCATCTACTCCTCTCCTGGAATCTGGACAGACTTTACAAGAAGGTAGAGGGGGCTGCTTATGTGATATGCCTTTGTGATAGGAAGGCTACCCCTGCTGCATAGTGGCTCCAAAGCCAGCCTGTCACAAAATCTGAAATTATACTACCAGAAATCCATTGTTCAGCACTACCTTCTCCATGCACCCTGTTTTGGAATGTAAATAACCCTGAGAAGCTAGGAAGAAATAACTTTTTGCAAGGCAGAGAAAGGTTGAGGAAAAGATAGACATCAAGGGTCCCATAGAGGCCTAGGTTCCAGCCATACAAAAAACTGGCTACAGTGCTAAAGAAGTCATTTCCTGATAGGCCACCCCTGGGTGACTGGTAGTCAGGGTAAACCAACACCAAGGTTGTGAAGTAGGCCTAGTGGCAAATACTTCTTCATGGCACCCCTGCTGCCACCAAGTGCCCCTGAAGAGAATGGGGCCTATTGAGAACCAACAACAAAGCCAAGGTCTAGCTGTTTAAATTAGGATTTAGCATCAAGAACATGAGTTTGAATTCCAATTGAATGCGGATACTGCCTTTATAAAAACATCAGGATAAGGACTGAATTTGAATTTATTTAAAAGAATGTGGTTTTAAACTCTGCTGCTTAGTGCTTGTGTGACCTGGGATAGGTCACCTGAAATAATATCAGATGATTGGAATACAGGCACATGCCCTCTGTTTTGTCACAGGAAGGGCTGTAGGAAGAAAATGATAGTAGCAAACATACATAGAACTTCAGGATTTTCAGAATGCTTTATCTATCCTATTCCAAAGGATATTCCCAACAATCCTGTGAGGCAGGTGGTATTATTACCGCATTTTATAAATGAGGCAGCTGAGGAAGGTCAATGAGGATCAAACAACTAAGTGTCTGAAGTCAGATTTAAACTCATGTGTTCCTGGCTCCAAGTTCAGTGTTCCATCTGCTATGCCATCCAGCTACCTCTCAGAAGCTTCTAGACCAAGATTTGGGCCATTATCCCATAGGAGTTTTTTAAATTTACATCTATAAAGCATCTCAAAAGTAATCTACCCCAAAGGAGTAATGCAAGTTGGGAGGAAAGGCCATCCTCTCCCTCCCTCTTCCCCAGTGGAGGATGCTCCTAGTTGCCATTACTGATTCCAGTGACCACATGACTGCTTCAGGCTATGCCCCAGCCATGTGGTAACCCAGTGCTGAAAGGACTTTGTGTTTAGTATGATGCGGTAAGTTTTGAGTGGTCTTTTGGTTCTCCTCTTTCCCTGTAACAGTGGCACAGGAGAGAGCGCTTTATCCATTAAAAAACAAAACAGGCCTCCGTGCTTTGCCTTCTTGGCCGCAATTCTCCCATGTGGTAATTAGGGCATTCTCTGCTTCAGTACACCAACCTGTCCACTCCCCCACCCCCACCTCAGCCCAGAGACATTTAAATATGTAAATATTTACAGAAATACCAGTAATTAGTATAATTGTTGCTGCTGTATCTATTATGAGAGATGGATAGGCACTGTGAAGACTCTCCCTTTGGTTTCCACCTCTGTGTTATGGTGCAGGGGTCTCAGAGGAGAGAAGAGAGCAGAATTCTTCAAAATAAAATAAAACTAAACCCATGCCTACTTTAGGGTCCTTTCATCCTGGACCTGATCTCCCTGGCTTGATACATTCTGGGTTTCTTCCCTTTTCCTATTTCCCTGCCTCTTCCCCAGCCTGGCATGTTCTTGTCCTTCTCCTCCTCCCCTCTCTCTCACTTACCTTCCTTTGGAAAGAAGTCAGAATATTCCACTTGACTTCTAACTTTTTGCAGCTCAAAGGTTTTGCTTCTAGGGCTAAGCTACCTGCTCTGTGTCTCTACATGATGTGTGTCTCACATCCTTGAAGCCAAGTTTAATGTGCTTTCTAAAAGCATGGATATTTTTTAGATCCAACTTTTCCTTGAAGGCCCAATTCAAGTCTTAGCTCCTTCACACAGTCTTTCCTGCCTACTTTGGTCCATTTGAGTCACTAGTCAGACCTCTCAACTTCCTTATATTTTTTTACCCTTCCAGGGCTTCAGGACAGCCAGCACAGTGAGAACTTATATAGGAGCTTCTGAAGAAGCATTCTACCAATCAGGAAATTCTCTTTTATTTGCAAACAAAGGATGTTGGCACACACCTTTCATGATGGATACATATCTTTCCATCTTTCCCTAGTCATTGCTATTTTACCCCAGAATGTTAGACTCAAAAGACCTAGACCTCAGAGACCATTCATCCAGCCCAATATCTTCGTTTTACAGCTAAGGAAACTGAAGTCTGGGAAGTTGAGTGACCTTCACCCCAGGTCACACAGGTGGTAAGTGTTGGATGTGGGATTTGAAGTCAGCTCCTCTGACTCCAGAATCAATGCTCTTCCCACTTTACCACCCTGAATGTGAACTATCTCACATTACCATAAAAACACAGAGAGGTCATTCCCTCCATCAGCAAGGGAAGGGCCAATTTAAAATACCATCACTAGCTAACATCTTAGAGGGAGTCATTGACAGAAAGGGGATACAGAAATGGGCTGGGGGAATGGAGGGTGGGGACAGTAGCTACTTCCAAGGGAAGGAGAAGGGAGATCTGAGGTTGGCAAAGATAAACTTTCCTGATTTCACGATTTTGTCCATTCGTTTCCTACATAGACAGATAGTCAGAGTCATCTAGATTCCAGGCTTCCTGAGAACAAGGTTATGTTTCCCCATGCCCAATACATCATTTGCTAAAATAGGGAAAGGGGAAAGGAGAACACCAGGGAATGGCTACTAAGCATTAGGGAATCAAGGAGTTCACAGTCCATCTGCTGGCTAATAGGAACAGGGAGAGTAACCTATTAATGGAATTTTTAATACAAAGTCAGAGCTATGTTGCTGAAATGCCTTAATTAGTGTTTTTGCGTTTCCCAGCTTGACATACCTTCCCATGTACACATGTGTAGTTACAGCTACTTGAGTTTATGACTTTTTTTGCTATAGTGGATATATATTAATTTTTTAAAAAGGCTCAAGAAAGGAGAGCCAAGTGTCTTATTTCATAAAGGAGATAATGTTAGCGATTTTAATTTACAAGGCAAGGAGAGTCCATGGTCTGTCTCCAGCAATAAAATCCATGAAAATCTCCTTCGTTTCTGAATCTGATATTTCAAGACTCTCCAAGTTGCCATAAATTCTGAGAAAATGTCTTCCCAGAGGCAAAAAGATAATTTTTATAAGCTTTTGGGAGGGACTAATAAAGTAGCAATCTATCGTATTTTATTATTTAAAACCCCAGCCTGAGCAATATGATTTGTAAGGCTTTTTTTTCTAAGTACACACATTATATAGAGATAGAATATATCTGCCTACATATATATTATATACCATAAGTATGTGTCAGTTCATCAGGCTCTCTGGCAAGAGAGGGAGAGTGGTAGTGAAGCATTTTCCATACAGTCCTCTGCTCAGGCTGAATCTATAGAAACCCAGCTGGCCCATCAGTAAGCAGCCAGGCTCCCTGCAGAGTTTGTAGCCTGTAGGAGATATGATTGGGGGTGATAGTGTTAAGCACTCTTCATCTATCTCCTGGCCTACTATGATAACCTTAGGGTTACAATCCATGTCTGACAAACACAATTCCATTGTGGCTAAGGCCTTATGGCGATTTAGAAGGCTTATTCATCATTTTACAACAGACTTCTGTCGGGGATTTTCCTATTTGCCCCTCACTGGTGTACAGTGCTTTCAGGGTTATCTTCAGGAGCCCAGCCCTAACAACTAATAACAACATGCTTAAGGTCTAAGCTTGGGAGAAATCAGCTGCATTACAGTCCAAATGCCTCGAAACTCCATCCTGATAAGAAAATGGGGCTTTGAGAGAGAGGGAGAAAAAGAGAGTGAGTGAGTGAGAGAGAGAGAGAGAGAGAGAGAGGTGAGGATCTGAGTGAACTTGAGCCCACTGAGTGCCCTTCATGCCCCAGCTAGAAGCTTCTAGACTGGATGCTGGAGTCAGAGGAGCAGCCTTAAGCCACTGGATCTTGGGAGATTTCAAAGAAAATCTCTGTCCTCCATCAGCAAATGTCAGAAACACTGGACTTGACAAGCACCAGCAGGCTCCTTTGGGGAAACAAAGGGGATGGGAGGCAGAGTAGGCGATGGAAGTGGAGAGAGAGGAAGACATTATCAGTGCTGCTGAAGGGGGCAGACACCTTGAAGGAATAGCCCCCAGGTATTGGCCAAATGTCTCCCACCTCTTCTCTATTTTCCAGTTGATGTTGCAGAAATGTAAACAAGGACTACCATATTCTGGTGACCAATGACTAATGTTCTGGCTTCATTCTGAGGTTTCTGGCATATCAGGAAGGTTAGACAGATGGGAGATAGATTCACAACAAGTATGAAAGACAAAGTAGTTTAAAACTTTTTTTGAACTGAACTTGTGATTTCATGGCTATAAGGAACTCCTACTGAAGAAACTCTCCCTACCAGACAATTAGGTAGCACAGTACCTGGGTGTGGAGTCAGGAAGACCTGAGTTCAAATCATGTCCCAGACACTAGCTTTAGCTATATGATTCTGGGAAAGACCTGTCTGCCTCAATTTCCTTAACTGTAAAATGGGGATCATAAGGGTGTCTACTTCTCAGGGCTTTTGTGAGGATCAAATGAAATAATAATTGTAAACTGCTCAGCATAGTACCCGGCACATGGTAAGTGTTTAATAGATGCTAGTTCCCTTCTCCTTCCTCTCCTTCCTTTCCCCTACCAAGTGACTTTGCACAGCCCTCCCTTATTTAAATCCAATTCACTTGCAAGTCATGGCATTGGCTTCCCTATGTCACAGTCCTCTTTGAGAATGAAGGGCAAGCAGCAACATCAGCACTTGATCTACAATTTACGGTCTTCAAGGGCTATTTGGGTAAATGAGAGGTGAAGAAATTGATCCAGGATATTCCCTAACCAGTGTGCGGCGTATGTGTCAAAGGCAGGGTTTGAATCCAAGTCTTTCTATCACTATGAGGAGCTTTCCATTCACTTCTCTACCCTGAGTCTCTCTCTCTCTGTCTCTCTCTCTGTCTCTCTCTGTCTCTGTCTCTCTCTGCCTCTCTGTCTCTCTCTCTGTCTCTCTGTCTCTCTCTGTCTCTCTCTCTGTCTCTCTCTCTCTGTCTCTCTCTCTCTCTCTCTCTCTTTCCCAATTTTAGTGAGCTCAAAAACTTTCAATGACAAGAGAGAATTTGAATTGTTCTTTCAAAGTTGTCCTGGGCAAGAAGGGTAATATAATATCATGCACACACACACACACACACACACACACACACACCACACACACACAGGAAAAGAGAAACAATTAACACCAAATACTCATTTAGCACCTACTATGTAAAAGCAGTATAGTATAGTGGAATGGGTATGCCCCTGGAGTTAGAAGGCCTGGGTTTGAATCTTGCCTTTGACTCTGACTGGTCAGTTTGTTCATCTGTCGAATGCGGATAATCATACTTGTGCTCCCTACTTCACAGGTTGTTGCGAAAAGGAAAATTTTGGAGAACATAAAGTCGTATAGAAAAGTGAGTTACATCAACTCACAAACATTTATTAAGTGCCTACTAGGTGCCAAGGACTGTGCTTGTGAGTTATTGTTGCTATGGCCTATGGGAGATACAATGATGAATGAGATATGGTCCCTGTTCTCAGGGAGCTTCCAGAGACACATACATTAATAACTAACAACAGCAGAAGGTGAGGAGACAATAAGGGGAAACCAAAGCATTGCTAGCATTACTTCAGAAGACTAACACATCACTTCCAGGTGGGGAGCAATCATTGGAAGCTTCAAAGGAGAGGTACCATCCAGTCTGGGCTTTGAAGGCCAGACAGGAACTGGATAAGTGGAGGTTGGTTTGGTTTGGAGGTGAGGAGGTAGAAGTAAAGGGCATTCCAACTGGAGAGACTAGAGTCTAGTTACCTCTTTAGACATGGCGGTGGAGAAATGTAAGGTAACAGCACTTGGATTTGGACTACCTATGTGACATAGGGCCAGTCACATAAAGCCTCTGGGCCTCAGTTTTCTTATCTGTAAGATGAAGGGATTAGACTATATTAACTCTAAAGTCCCTCAGGTCTCCACACCTCTGATCTACATTCTTTTTTTGTATTTTTAATTTATTAATTTATTTTTAGTTTTAACATTGACTGTCATAAGATTTTGAGTTCTAAATTTTTCCTCCCCCCTCCCCAAGATGGCATGCAATTTGATATAGGCTATACATGTACAATCATATTAAACATATTTCCACACTAGTCACATCATGAAAGAAGAATCAGAAACAGGGAAAACTATGAGAAAGAAAAAATAAAAAAACAAAAAAAAAGAAAAAATAGTATGCTTCGATCTGCATTCAGACTCCTTAGCTCTTTCTCTGGATATGGATTGCATTTTCCATCATGAGTCTTTTGGACTCTATATTGGAATCTATATTCTGAAGTTCAACTTGACCACAGCTTAGAAAAGCACTGAGAGATAAGGCTGGAAAAGTAGTTTGGATCTAAATTTTGAAGGGCCTTGAATGTCCTACTAAGGAATGTAGTCTTTGTTTAGTAAAGCAAAGAGACAGATAGATGGCACGTGTTGGACATGAAGTCAGGAAGTCCTGGATTTAAATCTAGCCGTAGACACTTACTAGCTCTTCGACCACAGGCAAATCATTTAACCTCTCTAAGCCTCAGTTTTTTCATCTGTAAAATGGTGTTGTTATAAGGATCAAATGTTTTATAAACCTTAAAGCACTCCAGAAATGCTAGCTATTAATATTATAGGGGTAACAAAGAGACTCATGATTAAGAGAGATTATTCTAGTAGTCTATGCAAGATAGACTGAGAAGATGAGACCAGAGGTGTGAACAGTTCAGCCGACATCTGTACACACTCTTAATCTCTCTTTGAAAGCTAGAGCTCTACATGTCTGCTCAGACCAACTCATCTACTTCCTTGGCTCAGTCAAGGGGATTCAGTGGTGAAATGGCAGAATCTGAGGATTACTCCCTGAGTAAACACAAGCCGAAGGATTTTCAGGCTTTTTGATTCAAAGAAAGAAACCACTGCCTCCATACCCCTAAGCCTTGAAGTTCCCTACAGAATTACAGGAGGATGGTTAAATATTTTCTCATTAAGTCTCACCAGCATGGGCTGCTCTGGGAAACAGCCCATCGTTGGCTGCCTCCTGGCTCATCCTTGATCAAGCCCTTGATCGTCTGGTTCAGATCAAGCCCTCTGACCCCTTTGCCTCTAGAACTAAATACTCACAAACTGAATAAGGCAGCACTTAGAAACTTTGCAGGGTTCTACAGACCAGTTGTATGTAAAGATAATCAGGGTCACACATGACATACCACTCAGCCATGCCAAGATGTTAAAAGTAATTAATTGCCAAGCTATTGGGACAAGACACGTCATGTCTTCAGTAATGCAAGAAACACCTTAATTATCCTTCTTCCCATTATATGGGAGTAACTGGGTCATAAGCTCCTGGCTCCCACTGATAAACCAAAGTGGAACAGACCAACATTGTAGGAGTTGGCTATGTGCAGTGAGTTGGAGGGGCCTTGAGCTCAAAACATCTACTTAAGGTGCCCAAAATGTTGACCAAAATTCCAGTAGAAATTTGCTCTTTTGACTCTCTTTAAGAAGAAAATAGCTTAGACTGAACTAACAGCAGGACTGATCATTCACTGTTTAGTCTAAATTAATGAAGAGAAGCTGTGATTTAATGGAAAGAGAACTGGATTAAGGGATTTTAAATTCATATTATTGGTGAAACTAGATGAGCAAAAATGAAAATAAATAAATAAATACATGAATGGATAGATAGGTAGGTAGATAGATTAGATAGATAGATAGATAGATAGATAGATAGATAGATAGATAGATTAGATAGATGGATGGATGATAGATAAAACAAATGAACAAACAAAAGGACAGATGGACTGATGAACAAATGGATAGATGGATAGATGAATGGATGAACGGAGTAAATGTGATCCTAAGTTCCATTAAGAGACAGGCACAGAGTATCCAGTGCATAGGGAGTGATAGTCAGCCTTGCCCAGAAAAAAAAATGCTAAATATTATGCTGAGATCTAGATGCCACATTTATAGAAGGACATTAAGAAGCAAAAACACAGGAAGGTGACCAGGATGATGGGGTTCCTTGAGACCAGACCATTCAAGGACTGGTTAAAGGAAGGGGAGAGGTTTAGCCTAGGAAGGAGAACACTAAGGAGTGACATGGTAACTTTCTTCAAGTATTTGAAGGGCTGTAATATGGAAAAAAGGGATTTAAAGTTTATTCAGGTTGGCCTGAAGAGGACAGAAATAGAAGTAATGGATAAAAGCTACCAAGATGCATATTGAGGCTTGATATATAAGCTAGGTGGTGCGGTGGATAGAGTTCTGGGACTAGAATCAGGAAGTATTTCCCTCCCAGGGTTGTTGTGAGAATCCAATGAGATGATATCCATAAAGCATTTTACAAACCTAAAAGTTCTGTATATATGCTAGTTATTATTGCTATTATTACTGTTCCCTGATCCTAATTGAATCTAGTATTTTAATCTTTATGGTTAGGTAACCTTCAACTATTCAGAGTAAAAACAAGTATTCTACTTATGGCAGGGAAAGCTATTTTAGAATATGAGGTTCTCACTAGTAAGACAGGCTCTTTAGTGAGGGGCCTCAGGCCTCTGGAGAGCAATGAAAGGTACTAGGGTCCTGAGGAGCCCTGAACCAGCTCAGAAAAGGAAAGTAAATGGGAAAAGTGAAAGGATGACTAAGTTAGGCTTCATCAGATAAAAGTTTGGAGGAGTGGTCCTGGATGAAAGGTCAGGTGTCAAGCTCAACAAAATTCTAGCAGTAGTATTAAGATTATATGCATCTTTCATTTTCATAAAGGATGGAATTGGGGAATTGTGAGGAACACCTCAATTTAATCTTCCCCTCGGGAGCTCCCTGAGATTTAAAGACTTTGCTAGTTAAAGAAGAGCAGGTATAATCTTATCATTGTAAGGAAAGAAAGATCATCTCTGGTCCACCTGCTATTTGAGGGAACAGTTTTCAGAACAGGATACAAAGAAGAGGATTGGGAGTTCTAATGAGGTTTGTAGGGTTGAACTTACCACCCAATAGACATCATGGCCACTACGTGATAGGACCTAAAGTTCTCCTTCTTCCCCTGTAGCCATCCCTGGAGTCTCCCCTCAAAAAATCTCCCGTCCTCTGGTCCAACAGTACCAGATGACTCACAATTAAATTGCCATTTAAAATTAGAATACCTTAGAAGTTACCTCTCTCATTTTACAGAGGAAGAGACCAAGTCAAAGTGACAAAAGTAAGATTAGAATTCAGGGCTCCTGCCTCCCATTCCATAGCCTCTCTTAGCACAGCATGGACAGAAGGTGGGCTGAAATTGGTAAAGAGAAAGAAATAGAGAATGGGTGACTCAGAAGTCAGACCTCACAGTATTGGCAAGGCCAGGTGTCTGGGTCAGCTGGACTGCTTATAGCAAGATCAGGATTGTCTACTCTCTATCTGAGGACATTTGGTGAAGGCTAAATAAGCTTAATTAAGCTGCGAGAAATAATGTCATCTCCATGGAAAGTTTTGAAGGAGAAGGCTAATACAGTGCCATTTGACTTATCGGCTCTATAGTGTGTGTGTGTGTGTGTGTGTGTGTGTGTGTGTGTGTGTGTGTAACTTTACACAAAAGATGAGTCCAACCCAAAATAGATAATCTAAGGATGAAGAGAGCACAGCTTGGCTTCTCTTTAATTCTAGGTCTGTCATAATGATACCCAGAGACCCCTTTTGTTCCACAACAATATTGCATAATTCAAGTGGAAAGAAAATTAATATGTAGTCATGAAATTCAGGTTTGGTTACTTGATACGGCTTCCAAGAACCTCTTTATTCACATGAAAAAAGATCATCACAAAATATTCATTTCCCCTCTTTTCCCCTCCATGGCCTTTGAACCTGTCCCACAGGGCCCAGTTCGAATGATCCTTTTTATGGTAACCAAAGAAGTCAGCTGATGGGGGAAAATGGCTTCCAGTAGTACACCCCATGCTGAGCCCCTCAATGTTAAGCTCTAGAGCTCCAGGTTTATTTATTATTGAAAACAGAAAGTCTCAAGCTCTTAATCTTTTTCTTTCTTTCTTTCTTCTATCCTTCCTTCCTTCCTTCCTTCCTTCCTTCCTTCCTTCCTTCCTTCCTTCCTTTCTTTCTTTCTTTCTTTCTTTGTTTCTCTCTTTCTCTTTCTGTCTGTCTTTCTTTCTATCTTTGTCTCTCTCTCTCTCTCTCTCTCTCTCTCTCTCTCTCTCTCTCTCTCTCTCTCCCCACTTCCTGAAGTTGTCTCCTATGATCCCTCATGTTGGAAAGTTCCCTCTTTGGACTCGGGGGATAACATGATTAGGTTATTCTAGGACCTTTTATTTACCCCACAGCTCTGCTTGATGGTAGGAAAAAGTGAAGAGTGAGTACAACATCTATTTTAGTATGAAAGAGTCAAGACCTCAGGGCTCTAGTCCTAGCACTGCCACTGAGTCGTGGTCTATATTATCTCTGTAGCCTCAGTTTCCTCATCTGTTAAATGGGGAGAATAGTTCTTGCCTTATCCCACATAGATATAAGGCAGAGCTGTCCAAAATACAGCCCGCGGGCCACATGCAGCCCACAGTGCAATTTTATGGGGCCCGCCAGTGGGTTTTAACTTTTCACGAGCGAAAAAATAAAATAATAATTTTCATGGAATGAGTATTAGATTTTTTAATTCTATCACTAATAAATAGTCCCATTGATGTTAATTTTCTTTGGTGTTTTTAAGCAGTATCACAGATGGAACATATTGCACAGAATTTTCAATCGATCTGTGAGTCAGCGTGCACCTACCTTTATACTGTTGTGCTGTTACTTTGTTGTTTTGTGTTTGCTTTGCACTTTGAGCCTTTGTCTGTCATATTGATTCCCCCACTTTCTATTTAGAATATGAGGTTCGCACTAGTATTTTTTATTCTGGGTGCAGCCCTTGAAGAATTATTTCATTTTAATGCAGACCTAAGATAATCTAAGGTTGGACAGCCCTGTTATAAGGCATATAACTAAGATGAAAGCATTTTGGCAAGTATAAAAAGCTAATGAAATATAAAGAATAATAAAAAATTTTTAAAGAATTAGCACCATCATTGGTTGGAACAGAAGATTAACTCCTGGCTCTGTGTTTGTTACAATAAAAAGTCAGCTACATAAAGGGATGGACCAGAGACTGTCTTTTTTTTAAGTGGGGCACCGGTCATGAACCCCATTTCCCCAAATAAGTTATTTATGCTTTCTTGGGGAGGCGTCCTGAAATCGAGGCCAGTCGATGTGGGCCTCGGCTTGTTGCTCAAGTACAGTTCCTATTCCACACCATTGCACTGACCATCCCCCATTCCTAGATGGCATCCCCGCTCAGTGAAAGTCCACGGACTCCCTCACTTCCTTCAAGACTCTACCATATGTGTGAAGCCCTTTCCTTATGCCATGAATTGCTAGCATGCTCCCAAAACTACCTCATATTTATTTTGTACTTATTTTATACAGATTTATATGTATCCGCATTGTCTCCCCCACTTGTGAGCAGGACTATGTCATTTGAGGTTTTGTATCCCTAGTACCTAGTCCATAACAGATATGTAATAAATACTTGTTGACTGAGTAGGAAAAAAACAAACTAGAAAACAGAAGATTTGGATCTGAGAACTACTTCTGCCACAAGGGCATCCTGAAATGCTGGGCAATGACTAAAATTCTATAAAGAGACAGCCAGGAGGTGTCGTGGATAGAGTGACAGAGTTGGGAAGATCTGAGTTCAGATCCTACCTTAGATATATACTGTCTGTATGACCCTGAGCAAGTCACCTACCCTTTCTCAGTCCCCATTTCCTTGTTTATAAAGTGGGAATAATAGTAGCACCTACCCCCTAGAGATGTTGTAAGGATCAAATGAAATATTATAACTCAGTCTCACATAACACGCCCTTATTAAGCACCAGCTATGTGCCAAACGCTGGGCTAAGTGCTGGGGATAGAAGTACAAAGAATGAAGTGGTGCCTACTCAAAAGGAGCTTACATTCTAATGGGGGACATAGATGCATATAATACATAAATACAGCATAAATATAAAGCAAAAAAATACAAATATACCCAAAGTTAAATACAACGTAGTTTGGGAGGGAGGACACCAGCAGCAAAGTGTTTTTCAAAGCTTAAAACATTCTATAAATGTTTGTGAATATCGTTATTGTTATTAATAATATTAATAAATTTAATATTATTTTAATTAATTAATAATAATTAGTAGTAGTGGAAGCTTACAAGGGATTAAAAGAGGTACTGCCATGGAATTCATGGTAAGATGAATGCCCAGCCTTGGGTGGCTGAACCTGATTTCTGGGAGGTGAGCATCTTTCCTCTGAAAAGGGTGGATCCTAGTCTATTATCCCTGCAGGTGGGACTTAGCAACCCCAGCAAGCCTGTGCTGAGCAGATCTGAGGCCAATGTCTCTCCTAGCGCCTGGCCGTCTAAAAGTGACAAGGATTACGAGTGTGACCTTGGCTAATGGAAGTCTTTTGTATTGTCCTTCCAGGGACATAGGGTGGATGCTCAGACAGGAAGAAGCTATTTCATTGGTATTCAGCAACTTGGGCCTATGTTTCGAAAGAGGCTTCAGGGTGCACTGAGAATCTGTATAATTCAACAGCAGGAAATTTATGTTCAATGCTCTTTCTTCCTTATCAGGTATTGATTGAAACAGCTTTTGTTCGGCTAAAAGGCTTCAACTGTAGCTTTTTCAGCAGAATGGAAACATTTCGTAACTCCTTGTAATTCAGCTCCATTGACTAAATGCCCTCAAATCTCCATCCTCCTTCCTCAGCCACTCCTCTAGGCTTCATCTCTCCTAGGACAAAGCCCAAGCAGACAATGATTGGAGGCATCCAGTGCTTTCCACACAGTGAGTTTCTTTTATTGCTACTTGTAAAACCTTTGACCATAAAATGATAGGCTGTTGTGTTTGTTGAGGAAATATGTTTCATCTTCAAGTATGGGCCTAAGATGTCTTTATATACCAAGTATTCATTTTCAATCAATTGAAGTTACAAGTGGATGGGAGAGATACCTTTAAATGGGCTCTCTGTGCTTCACCTTACTCATCTGGAAAATGGACATTACCCCTAAAATACCTACCTCAAAGGATTGTTGTGGGGATGAAATGAGAGAACAGATGTGAAAGCACTTTGAAAAGCGTAAAGCCCTATAAAAATGTAAGGTATTAGCACTCTTTGTGGTAGCAAAGACCTGGAAACAAAGTAGATGCCTATCAATTGGGGAATGGCTAAACAAAATGTGGTATATAATGGTTTATAACCTTTGCTGTAAGAAATGATGAATTCGGTGAATACAGAGATGAATAGAAAGACATGTGTGAAATGACACAGAGAAGTATGCAGAGCCAAGAAAACAATATGAACACCAATCACAACAATATAAATAGAAAGAATGACAGGCATAAAACAATCAAAAAGGAATGTTGCAAAATAATAAGCAGCAGTCCTGGCTCCAAAGAAGAGATAAAGATACCTCTCTTCCATCCCCCACTCTTTTGTAGAAAGAGGAGGTCCAGAGGTGAGGGAAATCAGATAAGATGGCGGATTCCTGTCATTGTATTGATTGGTTTTACTGAATATCTTCCTCTTTTTCCTTTTTGAAAAATTATTTGTTATAATGGACGGTTCTCTGGGAGGGGTACAGAAGGGCAGAGGCGGTAGATATGGGGCTAAGTGGAACACAGAGTGTATGAAGAGGAGTAATTTGAAATAAGTCTGGGAAGGTAGTTGGAGTCAGGGCCAAGCTGAGATGCTTGTCTTTTATCCTAGAGGCAACAGGAAGCCACTGAAGATTCTTTAGGAGGAAATGCTATGACCAGGCCTGTGTTTTAGTTGATAATTTCAAGAGTTACTATTGTGACACCCCTTCCAGGATTACTCCCCCAACTAATATTCACACTTGGGGTTTGGGGTCCTACAGAGGGTAGTTGCTATCTGCAATTCTGTGGGAAAGTCTATTCCTAACACAGTAGCTCATGAACCCCCATTGGTGTGCTTCCCATTAACAATTAGTCAATAGCCTCACTTAATCCTTAGAAAAGACATTTACTCAAATGGTAGAGCAAGAACTATTACAAATGTCACAGATTACAAAGAATTCCCTTATTACAAACTAGATAGTGATGAAAGAGTACTCGATCCAGCAAATACACACAGTACATAGAGGCCAGAGAGTGGGCACTCACTTAAAGTACAATATTAATGAGGCACATATATAGAGAACATAGGTGGCCAAGGTAGCTCACAACTCCGGAATTGCAGGACTTCAACACACTTTCTCTTTCCAGACAGTCCTCAGGTATGCTATTAATGATTGCCACTCCATTGCTGGGTAATCAGCTTCCTCACTGGTCATAGTGTCTCACCTGGAAGTGTGGTCTCAGCAGGGCTTGCTCCTTGCACACATAAGGTATCTGCAGCATAGTTGGGGCCAGATGGGTTACTTGGCTACTGATCTGGCTCCTCACATGGTACATCATCTGACCTAAATGATTCTATCTGATACCTTCCCTGGGCCTACTTTTCTATAGGCAACTGTAGCCTCTATCACCTCTAACCTAGGGCTTGGCTGGGTACTATTGTGCTCATTCAGCTAGAGGGCTGCTATCCTCTTTCAGAAAGAGATACTTCCCTTAAAATTGGCAGAAACTAATATCAGGGTCTCAGCCTTGACGTTTGTCACGTACTAGACAGGGAGTTAGAGCAGTATAGACTCTCCTATTTGACAGTTCTGGAGTCAGATCTGGGTTCCCTCAGAGAAGAATCTAGCATTAACTTATGGTGACAGTCCAGTCTAGTACATTTACCAAATTTCTTTTTGGCTATTCAAATAAGGGCCTAGAGGAAAAAATACTGAACCCGTTGATATCTTGGGGACTTGTTCATTGTCTCTGTTAGCCCTTTCATATTCAGTTTAAATATTTAAAGCCTGATATTCCTACAAAGTGCAGAACGCTTTATTTAAAACTGAAATGGACTCACCTTCACATCACAATATTTCCTCTTTGCCCCTTATGACCTTCAACTTTGCCAAAGTGTAAAGGAGCCATCGTTGTGCTTATAAAAGAAAATTATCTACTTATGTTCCATATTCTATTGATGAGCCTTACCTCACCTCATACAGTTATGGTACTAAATAGGAGATCTGATAGTGACAAGTAGACTGTATTTGAAATCTAGAGGAACTGGGTTCAAATCCTATCTCTGCTACTTAAGAATAATAATACTCATATTTTATTTTTTTAAGTTTTCAAATCCTTTTCAATTCATTATTTTATTTGAGCATTGCAACAACCCTATGAGGGAGGTGATCCACATATCATTACTGAGGTTCAGAGAGCTTATATTAATGACTTATAGTCACACACCTAGCAAATGTCAGAGGCAATATTTGAACCTAGGACCTTCTGACTTCTGCCTTCTGTCTAGTGTAGTGTATGCTTCCTATTTATTATTTGTGTGATATTAGTTAAGTCACTGAAATCTAGGCCTCAGTTTTTCATCTGTAAAATGAAAAGGGTTGAAAAAATTGAAATTGAATGTCATATGGTTATAATGGTCAGGCCTGGCCTCAGAGAAAAAATCCTCTCCTTTGCAGAGATGAGAGAATAAGAATACGAAATATTACAAATACAGTGAGATTTGCTTGATGTGTGGGCTAGTTTTGATGTACTATTTTTCTTTGTTTTCTTTGTTACAAGGAATAGCTCACTGAGAAGGTAAAGGTATTATGTAAAAATAAAAGATATTAGTATTTTAATAATGGAACTGAATTTGATGATCTAGGGTCCATGAACTTGTTTTTTAAAAATATTTTGATAACTGTATTTCAATATAATGGGTTTTATTTCTAATCCTATGGGTTTTGTTTTATTTATCTCAAACCATTATTCTGAGAAGGGGTACACAGGCTTCACCAGACTTCCAAAGGGTTCTATTACACAAAAAAGGTTAAGAATCACTGATAAAAGTTTCCTTCCTGCTTTAGGGTCGCAGGTCTAGAGATGAAAGAGACATCAGAGACTATCTAGTTAAATATCCTTAGTGTATAGATGAGGGTGGTTAGGTGGCCTATACCAGTTGGCACAGGTTACTAATAAGTCTCAAAGTCAGAACCAGAGATCTCTGATGCCAGTCAATGCTCATTCCACTGAACCCTAATGCCTCTCTAATCTAAATTCTAAGGTCCTCAGATAACAGGCACACAGTTTATAAATGAGACTGTATAAAAGGGCTCAGTTTCTAAGAACCCAAATTACCTTTATGTCATTATAAGACTGTGATAGACTACTTGAATGGGAGATCATATTATTTTTAAATTCAAGCAAACTACCACAGAGAGATATTCCGAGGAAGAATCTGGGAAGTGAGAAAAAGTCTGTTTTCTTAAAGGCATGGAGAAGCTTCAGGTCCTCATATGGCAGCAGCAAGAGCAGGGACCCAGAGTGACGTCCTGTAGACCTGAGAATCTGAAGGTGATTTTCTACACTATGTGAAGCCGCAGGGGTGTGAATCAGGGCTTAAATTATGAGAGAGCTTCTGCTTTTGACTGCTTCTATCCCTTTTAGGTCAGCAAGTGATTGAAAGCAGCTTCAAAGTGTTTGGAGAGAAAAAACCATAACTATTACAGCAGCATCTCAGGAATCTAAGTGTCATGGACTGATTTGCTCTTAATTCTTTGTCATTTGTTTAATTTATTGCTTCACTGACACATCTCAGTCCTGTGAGCTTGATCCCATTGACTGGTATTGAGACCCAACCTCCTGCTCTTTTCAGACCATAGGAAAAGCTTCTCAGTTCCCTGCCCCTCCCAAACACAAGGACATTTAGCTATTATCCTGGTCTTATTATGCATGTCAGACACTGGTACTAGCACTCCATGAGAGAAATTATGATTGTATTTGGACTGCAGTGTCTTCCAACCCAAAGCATCTTCTGACCTCCCTTCCTTTCCCCTCTGTGGGGATGCAAGGTATCACTGCTGAAAAGTGCAGGCTGAAGATCTGGATGAGTTATGATCATTTTTATTGGGCCAAATGAGGAGATCATTTCCTGAGCATTTCCTTGGCTTTTAGAGAGATATACCTGCCAAGCAAAAGAAAGAAAGAAAAGGGGGGGGCGGGGAGAGAAGGAAGGAAGGGAAAGAGAGAAAGAGAGAGAGACAGAGAGACAGAGAGAAAGAAGAAAAGAAAGAGAAAGAAGGAAGGAAGGGAAGGAGAAAGGAAGGGAGGATTATTTAGAATCTTTTCTGCTACAGTCTTGGTCACCAAAACTGTCCAAATGTGTGTGTGTGTGTGTGTGTGTGTGTGTGTGTGTGCGTGTGTGTGTGTGTGTGTGTGTGTGTGCGCGCGCGTGTGTGTGTGTATATGTGTGTGTGTATGTGTGTGCGTGTGTGTGCGCGCACGCGCGCGTGTGTGTGTGTGCGCGTGTGTGTGTGTATGTGTGTGTGTGTATGTATGTGTGTGTGTGTATATGTGCGTGTGTGCGCGCGCGCGTGTGTGTGTGCGCGCGTGTGTGTGTGTATGTGTGTGTGTATGTATGTGTGTGTGTGTGTATATGTGTGTGTGTGTGTGTGTGTGTGTGTGTGTGTGTGAGAGAGAGAGAGAGAGAGAGAGAGAGAGAGAGAGAGAGAGGGAGAGAGGTACAGTAACCTCCTTAAAAGTTGTTTGTGCTGGACCTCAAGATCAATAACCATGCATAATTGAAGTGGGTCAGTATTTAACAGGACTTCTTGGACCAGATATTCAGTCTCACCCCTTGGAGCCCACCACTGCTTCCTATTGGGATGCACTGAGGCCAATAATGCTTCTCCTTTCAGTCAGCTCCTTAAGACATCCCTTCAGACCAGCCTTCACCTCTCCCAGTTATGTAGCTAAGCTCTACTTGAGTTGAGAGCAGGGTTGTCAGAAGCCAGGTGCATAGAAAGGTATGATCCTTAAAGTCCTGGCTAGGAAGGAGAGGGGAGGGAAGGGAGTGGTGGTCTGGGTTTTCAATTCAGGATGCATCCAAGTAAAGAGCTAAGGAGCCTGTTCCAGAGACTGGAAGAAGGTGGTAGGGAGGGCTGCTGAGGTCCAGAGGGACCAATCCAGAAACCAAGTGTAGCTCTGTGTGCCTGCCACAGTCTGAGCCCTAGGAGAACCACTTAGGAGGGAAGGCAATGAGGCCTGAATGTCAGGGCCTCCAGAACAAGGCCTTCCTGATTAGCTTTGCTCTCCACAATGAAAAGCTCTGGGTGAGCATGGGTCTGCCTCTGTACCAAGAGCCTGCCAAGCCTCATTAATTGCTGCTCCCGCAGATTTCTTCAGTAGTGATTGGGCTTGGATGGAGAGGGTAGAGAGTAGGAGGAAGGTGGAAAGGAGGCAGGGGAATGGGTAGTTTTCCATGAATTTGAGTCTCTGAATTTCAGAAGAGGCACAGGGCCCAGGCCAACTGCCAAAAATTGCAGAAGTGTATGTGCGTTGGGAGGAGGGATGAGGGGAGTAGTAAGGAGAGGGGGCTCACTATCCTTTCTTAGCGTGTTTATTTCCAAAGACAAGTGCAGCCTGGACCCAGTCAGCTGCAGCTCTTCTCCCCTCCCCCTGCAGCGGCCAGTGCCAGGTAATTGCTCAAATATCGTAGGCAAACACTGTGGGGAGGCCTGGAGGTTCAGTCAGGACCCCCCAGTGTTAATGTTTGGCAGGAAACACGCCATGTAAAATAATGACTCCGTCTGCTTGAATCTCTTCTCCCTTCGCCTCCCCCCAACACAGAGAAAAAAGAAAAAAAAAGTTTATCTCAGGCTATTGCTTCTGTACTTTGTTTTAGAGAAACACTTAAAAGGTAAAGGAATAAATGACCCCCCTCACATGTCTCCTATCTTTTAACTTTTAAAAAAGTTTTAGTAATGCGTTTATTATCCTGTTTTGCGCATAGCAAAACAGAGGGCCAAGGGTAGAGAGTGGGGGCAAGGCCGGGGTGGTGGGGGGGGGGGTGTGGGGTGGGGATTAAGGTCACACAAAGATCCAAAGGTGGATAGACTAGAGCCCAAGTCAGCTGACTCACAGATCAATGCTTTGCATCACACTTCATGGAAAAAAGGTTTCCTACATGGTTAAAGTGGTTGAGAAATGGAGGGAGGAGAGTTTTAGAAGTTTAATTTCCTCTTTAAGGAATGTGACAGACCACTTTTATTTAGAATCCCTTCAGCTATAGTCTTGGTCACCAAAGCTATCTAAATTAGATTCCAATCCTAATTTTCAGAAATCCTTTTATGAATAACAATCATTGTTTGAGAAATTTGTTAGAAAGTTGGTAATATTAATTTAACAGAAATAAAGGCCTAATTGAACTCCTCTTGGATCTCTCCATTAAGTTAATGTTATGGACTTTTAACGGATGTTTTAATTAGACATTCCTATTAATGGGACTGTGGCTCAAATTTAAAATGAGTCCCTTAGCTGCCAATATTCCCATTTGCACTTTTAATTAAAGCATGAAAATATTAACCAGTTATGCCATGTGCTAAGACTCGGCCTCTTCCCTGCAATGGTAGGGTCACAGAGGACTTTGCCCAGCCAGTGCCTGGGTTGAGGACCTAGGGGAGAGTCTATGCCCAAACTCAAATAAGTAGCAAAAGCCAATCCTTTGTTGTATGTTTTCCCTCTGTGTTCCAGGGGATGGGCCGCTAAAAGTTACTTACTAACTGTGATCTTAGCCAACTTATTTCACTTTTCTGAGCTTTTTGTTTGGCAATCTATAAAATGGGGGCATAATATTTGTATTAGCTAGCACCTAGAGCTGTGGGGAGAGAGCACCATGCCAACCTCCACTCACTCTAGAAATAAGAGTTGTCATTATGCCGTGACACACTTCAAAGGATAATAAGAATGTATACCTATTTTTTTTTTACCATATGAATATCTTTTCGTCATTAGAGGACAAATTTCCTTGTATAGTAGAACCAACACGGACACAAAAAAAGAATGCAGAACATGGAAGAGCAGAAGACAGTAATATGAAAGAGCTGGAAAGACAGGGCAACCACTGCAGACATGAAAGGACCAGGGACTGTTTCTTCACTGCATGAGGAGCACAGAACAAGCTGCTACGGGAAACTGAGGCCACGACTGCCACCTCCAAAACTACAAGTCTTCTTCCAAATCCAACAAAACTATTTCTGAATTAATGGAAGTTGAAGATGCTCCAGTAGTGGATCAATTCCTCTCAGCTGCCCCTTTGGCACCCTCACCTCTATGTTCTGCATCCCCACAGCAGACTGACTCACTCTGCTAGCAGCTTTTCATGGCCTTCATAGACACACCTCTTTTTTTCAAACTGTCTCTAAGTGCTATTAACTTATCAGTTAGTTATTTGGGTATTTGTTATTTGGATGAAAAAGAATTACTTTGGGGTGAGGGTGAGGAGACCAGGAACGTTTCATAATTTCCGCCATTGAAATGGAAATAGATTTTTCATTATAAGGATTTTTACTTTGGGGAAGAATAGATTTGGGCCAAATAGCAATGGGTTCCTAGATCTAGCCTTGAAGACAGAAAGACATGATTTCAAATTCTACCTCTGAAAAATACTGGGTGAATCACTTAACTTCTGTAGCCCACGAAATTCCTTAATATTGTAGGTGGCAAAGAAGATGCTGACCTGCTTTGGTAGTGTTCCTGGAGCAGCGAGGTGGGGCAGTGAGTAGGTCACCGGCCCTGGAGTCAGGAGGACCTGAGTTCAAATACGGCCTCAGACACTTGACACACGTATTAGCTGTGTGACCTTGGGCAAGTCACTTAATCCCAATTTCTCTGCCTTCCCCCCTCAGAAAAAAGAGTCTTCTTTTATGGAGGAGTTCTTTCAGAATGAGATGCCATCCTTATTGTGTGTGTGTGTCTGTGTGTATATATATATATATATGTGCATATATATATATATATATCTACACACACATATATGTATATATACGTGTATATGCATGTGTGTGTATGATACAGAGCTAAGAAGGTTAGCTAACATACCATAAACGATGTCAACGTAGAGGCAAGGGTGTGCTAGAACTAGCTCAAATTGGAGATCTGATTGTTAAATTTTCAGTGCGAACATTGACTCTTCAGAAATCAGCTGATGCCAAATGCTCCAAATCAGGACTTGATTTATTGATTTGTTTTGTCTAGACTTAAGGAAGTAATGGTGAAAATGTTAATAATGCAAATTAAACTTAAAAGCATGCCATGTATACGTACCCCACCCCTGCCAGAGAGCTGATTGTTAAATATTTTCCAGCACACCCTTGCTTACAGAATGTATGATTTGGCTTAGGCTGAGATCAGCAAAAAGTAAAGGGCATCCTGGGCAAGCTGAAGGTTATGACTAAGGATTCAGAAGTAGCAATGGGGAGCAGTTGAGAGCGGTGAGGGCTCCTGGCTAACTAGTAGATAAGTATGGTAGAAAAGAATGGATATATAAGATAGAGTCAGATTGAGGAGGACCTTGAATGCTAGGTTAACAGGTATGGATCTGAGGCAATCTCTCCTCTCCAAGGCCATCCATTGCCCTAGAACAACTTTACCTTCTTTGTTAGTAACCGCAGAATAATATTTATTACTTCCATATGTAATAGCTGTGTGATTTTGGTCAATTTTCTACATCTATGAAAGGATTTTAAGTTTAGCTTTATTGTTTTTTGTGAGGAACATGTGTCTTCTGTGTGTCAAGCATTATATGGAAGTCAGCTATTCTTCTGGCCTACTTGGGAGAGTCAAAAAGGGGTTCATTGGCTCTGCTCTCTTTTCTCAGGTTTTGTAAATGGGCTGTATTTGTTTTTTGGCACAGATAACCCATTCTTCCAGAGCTCAGTGATCTCATTTCAACCCCTGGTTGCCCATTACCCATGGGCCTCTACCATACCCACCCAGGCCCACCCTCCTTGGTTAATGCAACATTTCATGCCCCTGCATTCCCTGTTGTCCCCCACATTGGTCTACTTGCAGTCCTTTGAACACAACACTCCATCTCCTGATGCTGTGCCTTGGCCTTGACTGTTCCCTGGGCCCAGAAGGTCCCACCTTCTCACCTCAGCTTCTTAGCTTCTCTGACTTCCTTCAAGACTCAGCTGGAATCCTCTACCTTTACAGGAGGTCTTTTCTTCTCACCCACCCCCAACCCTTTCCCAGTGCCTTCTTTCTGAGATTACCTCCCACTTAGACTACATATATCTTATATTCACATAATTGTTTGCATATTGTCTTGTAGCCAGGGATTGTGTTTTTTGTCTTTCTTTGCATCTCCAACACTTATCACAGTACCTAGCACATAGTAAGCACTTAATAAATTATTTGTTGCCTGACTAACTTCATGACTTCTGTCCTCTTCTGTCTCCTTACCAAGGTGGCAGCTAACCATTTGATAGGTGCATCCAGCTGTTACTGATGGCTGATAAAGGCTCAGAAGCTCAGGCTTTAGAGCTCAAAGGGATTTCAGAAGCCATCGCCTAGGCAGGTTAAGTAACTTGTCCAAGGTCACACAGGCCATGTGTCAGCTGGGGTTCAAACCCAGGCCCTCTGACTCCAAACTCAGGGTATTCCTTCAACTATACCACAGGGTGTAGAAGCAGAGAATCTGGGTTTGAATTCCCACTCTGACACTTACTTACTTATTACATGTGTCTTGGGTAAATCACAACCTCTCTGGGTAAGTAAATGATAGAGCCAGAATTTGAACTGATTTCCCATGTCTTCAAGTTCAATGATCTTTTCATTACCCCATACTCTTCCTAGAATTCCACCTCCTATAGGAAGCCTCCCAGCGCTGTTTAATTCTAATACCATCCTTCTGTTAAATATTTCCAATTTACCCTGCACATAGCTTGCTTTGTATATATTTGTTATATATATTTGTTTGCATCTTGTCTCCCCTACTAGATTGTAAGCTCCTTGAGGGCAGGGCCTCTCCTTTGCTTTTTTTTTTTAATATTCCCAGCACTTAACATGGTACCTAGCACATGGTAGGCATTAAACAAATATTCATTGAATTAAACTCAATTGTGGAATTCCTCACCTAGGAAATGAACCAGGGGAACTAGATGTTCTCTAACAGTTTTTAATCCTGTGAATCTAAGGGCCTTCTTAATGATGCTTTTACTCAAAAGAATGACTTTCTAGTAGTGGGATTTCAGGATGACAGGGGAACATATAGAAGTATAGATTTAATTTGGCCCCTCCCACAAGGTTCACTAGAAGCTCCCATAGGAACATTGCACAGGCCTAGGACTGGGATACATGGCCTGCAGGGCTCAGCTGCCTTCCCTTCCATGCTGGGAGTGACTGGGGTCAGGAGATCCTGAGCATCCTTTCATACAGACTCTTTGAACAGGCCTGGGGAACATATGTCACTGTGGTCTGAGGGAGTCGGATAACAAAGCCACCCTGGGCCCAGTGATTCTGAGGGAAATGCCCAGGGACCAATTGGACTGAACTCAGTTGCATTTTGAGACGCTGGGCGAGTGGCCATGGTTTTCATTGGACGCCTCAGAGCACATCAGTCGTAACCGAAGCTGGTTTTGTTTATTTGTCTAAATAGGAATGAAGAGGTACTGGGATGCCTTGGCCGGCTCCATAAACAGTGGTGGCCGGAGTGGGCGGGCTGCCCTGGTAGGGAAGGAGTGCTTAGCGCCAGTCAGCCAGAGGCCACAGTGGCTGGGGAGGGGGCACCCAGCATCAAAGTGGGGGAACGGAGTGACTTATGGAGTGAGAGGGAACCAAACTCCTGGGAACTCAGAGTAGGTGCAAGGAGGGAAACTATGAGACAAAAGATACATGAAGAACATTACTAAGTGATTTAGAAATGAGTGAAAATTGGAACTTCTAGAGAGGGACTGACTGGGGAGCCAAAAAGCAAGAGAGACTCTCCCCTTAACCAATCCTAGTATTGGGTCATTCCTTCTCCAACTGTCTTCTCTTGGAGGAGGTAGGGTAGGAAAAGAGGGAAGAGAAGGGGAAGGGGGTGGGGAGGTAGAAGGGAAAAGGCAACTGGTAATGGTTTTCTCCCATTCAGGAGGAAGAGAATCAAAACAAAGGTTTGCAAATTGTAGACACTTGAATCAATGCTTATTGATAGAATCAACAAGAATGCCTTTCCCTCTTCTGGGCCTTCTGCCTCCAGCAAACCATCTGAGCCTCAGGGATGAGAGGCCTAGTGAAGACCCAGAGCTTGGGTCCAGGGCCAAACATTCTCTGCTTCTGCATTTCTAAGTAAAATCAGCTTGGTGTTAAACATGCTTTTGATTTTTTTTTCCCCTTGTGAAGGGGGTGTATATGGAGGGCGGGGGAGGGAGGAGTGGAATGAGATCTAGCAGCTGGCTCTAAGGCCTAGTTAATTAAGGTTTCACTCACAGAGTACTGAGTGAGAATTGGTTTCTCAGAGCCTAGTGGTATATGAGAGTTGGGGGCTGGGAACTCAGTGCCACAGTACTGTGGCCCCTTTGGTACCTTCCTGCATAGCCAGTGATTAGACCCCCAAGACTCTGGCTTCCTCCATCCCCACACAGGGCTCTCTATCAGGCTCTGGCATCCCCACTCCTACTAGGCAGAGTACTGAATCCTCCTGGGAGAGTTATCCAGGGCCAGGATTAGGAGAAATCCTCAGTTTTTTTTCTCCCAAAGAACCAGACAATGATGCCAGCTCAGAATGAATTAATGAGGACCCTCAGCTTGGCAAGCCCCAAAGACTTTAAATAAACCCCCTTGGCCTTGGCTCAGATTCCTTGACCACAAGAATGGCTGGCTTGAGGGGCAACAAAAGCCCACTTTTTATTAGCCAGCTAGTAGAAGAGGGTGAGCTTTTCAAGGGGCGTTAATTAAAAGATTTAGGCTCCATTCACCCTACACATACACACACACAACACACACACACACACACACACACACATACACACACACACACCCCTTGTTTTCTCTTTCTCCTTTCCTATTTTGACCGTTCCTTCAGGCCCTAATTTGTATCAGAAGAAGGAGAAACAGCTTGGTGTTGGCTATATAATACTATTTAACTGCTGGTGAGAAAAAAAAATGGGAATCTTAATTGGTCATATAAATTTCAGCTCCACCCAATCTGTGGCAAAGGGGCCAAAGACTCGGAAGTTGACAACTTGTTCTTCGGGCCTGCCTTTGCTCATTTTGAATATCAAGGTTATTAGCCTTTTAGACTTTGCCTTCTTCATAGCTGCCGGAATCTTAGGATCATAGGTTTAGAAAGCAAAGGGACCTCAGAGGTGAGCTAACCCCAGACCCTCCCTCCTTTTAGAGCTGAGCAAGCTGAGACACAGAGAGGTTCAAGGTGGTGCCCTGAGTTCCCCCAGCTAGTAAAGTGTCAGAGGAAGGATTTGAAGCCATCTTCTTCCTGACTCAAAGGCCAACATTCTCCTATGCCAAACTACTTTTTAAGAAGTTGTACCTGTAAAGTTCAGGCAGTCAGGTGGCTCAGTGGATAGCATGCAGAGTGTGGAGTTAAGAAAAACTCATCTTCCTGAGTTCAGATCCAACCTCAGACACTTATTAGCTGTGTGACCCTGGGCAAGTCACTTAACCCTGTTTACCTCGATTTCCTCATCTGTAAAATGAGCTGGAGAAGGAATTGGCAATGCACGTCAGTATCTTCACCAAGAAACCACCCCCCAAAAAAATAGGGTCACGAAGAGTCGGACATGATTGAATAATAAATAACAATAATGCCGGTAAAGCTGATCTCCTCACAAAAAATGCCATGGCTGTTTCAGACTCAGGAGAGGAAGAGCCTCAGAAGTTAGTCAGATGGTAGTGGTTGTAGCAGTAATATGAGTGTCTGACTTTCCTAAGTGCTTCCTGGTTTACAAGGAACCTTATCTAGATTCATTCTCCTACAAAAGCCCCACGAGGAAGCTGGGCCAGTGTTCATTTATTCCCATTTTGAAGATGAAGAAACTGAGGCTCAAAGAGGCTAATTTGTCCAAGGCCACAGAACCAAGAAGTGAAGATGACTCCAGGTCTTATCATTCCAAGACTAGTGCTCTTTCCTCCCGGTAATACTTGGGATATTGATGGTGGATAAAAGTTCTAAGAGCTGAGAAGAGAAAATGGGCCTGCATGCTGTTTGCAAAGATGCAAAATACGATTTTCTTGGGATCAATCAAAAACTTGTTTCCTGGGGTGAGTACAGACATTGCATAAAGCACCAAAATCAACCAATCAATCAATATTTATTTAGTGCCCACTATGTGCCAGACTGGACCCCGGGTCACACTAAAGTACTCAAAAGAAACTCAAGAATAGACAGTCTAAAGGCTGTCAGATGATGGAGAGCAGGGGCTCAGCCCAAGGTGTCTGTATGGGGGTGGTGGGAGTGGTGAATAAAGAAAGAATTATTGGTTTATGTTTTTTTTAAACAAGAAACTTCTCAAGGGGCTCAAACTTCATTTGGAGATGAAAGAAAATGAACTGACTCAGGAGGAAGCCACTCAGAAAAGAAAAAATGATCCCAGCTCTTCTACTTGACTCCCTGCAAGGTACAGTGGAAAGAGCATTGGACCTGAGTTTGAATCCCTGCTCTGCCATCCAACTAACCACTGAGCTGTTGACTTGACCATGGTCAAAGCATGTCAACTCCTTAGGCCCCAGTTTCCTCAACTGTAAAATGAGGATACTAGATTAGATGAATTTCAAGTTTCTTTTTAGCTCTAAATCTGTAATTCTATCTATGATCCCAGTAGGTAGAATTCCCCCCACTGAATGCAATCTTTGGGGAAAGGAAAAATCAAAAAGTCAGTTTTTAAAGGCGAAAGAAATTGGCGATTTAATTCAACAAGTCTTTGCTCCATCAATCTATCATCGATGTTTGATAAGTACCTACTATGTGCCAGGTTCTCTGCTAGGCCCTAGGAGTAAGAGTAAGAAGAATGAAACAATTCCTATTCAAAATGAGCTTACATTCCGATTTGCTGAGAATCAAGTAAGAGTGAAGAGGGACCCAGAAGAAGAAGATAGTTCTTGCCCTCAGAGAACTCACTCTCACATTGACATGGATAGTCTTATTCAAAGATGGTGAGCCAACTAACTCTGTGGTCAACTGAGTTCATAGCTCCATAGGCCTTGATTCAAGTAGTCGCCTATTGCTCCTCCTATCTCAGTACATAGGAACATGCCGGACTTGAAAATTGTCACTTTTCAGAGGCCCCAGTTGGAACCAACAGCCTAGGGCAAGCACTGTTTGGCCTCTTCCTTAATTGCTCCTTAAAGCAAAACAGTGAATCCCATTAAGGCTGATTTCTCCATCCTAGTATGTCGGGAGTTTGCCTGGCTCATCGGCTTCTTCTTCTCCAGTTCAGGGATAGCTGGAGATGGGGCACATGTTGTTCCCAGAGTGCTCTGGGAGAATCTTTCCTTTTGAAGAGGAACAGATGTAGATTTACATATCTGGAGGTCTCTGGCCTCTGATGAGATTAGTTGATGTTTTTTGACGGGACTGGAGGTGCATATTTAATACGTGCCTGGAGCAAGGCTGTGTGTAATGACTGGGCCCCAAGAGACAAAGAAGAGACTGACAGAAACAACTGGAGACAAATCAGAAGAAGCGGGCCTGTTTAGAGTGGGTCAGCCCTGGAAATGACACAGAGCCTACTTGTGCTGGCTGAAGTGGGCAAGGATGCAGCCCCAAAAGCCTGCGGTTTGGGGTCTCTAGCAATCTAGGTCCCTTCAGAGGGTCTGGAGAATGAAGACAGCCTCAAATGCCCTCCGCCCCTGCAACTTCCATTCATTCTTCCTCAGAGTCATTGAAAAATGGAGAAAAAACAAACAGGTTATCAGAGAAACTTCCTTCTTCCTTCCTTCCTCTCTTCACTTGTTTGGTTGGTTTGTCTCTAGAGTGAGGATGGGTGGCTTTAGGTTCCCTCATCTGAAGTGAAACCGAGTTGAAGGATTTCTTCCTGCTTCTTGAATCTGTAGAAGGGGTTAAGATGGCAGTCTTTGTGGCCTGAAGGACCTGGGTCTGGACATGAGGACATAGCTTCTGAAACCACATTGAAGCTGCAGTGGCCTATAAGTAATCACTGAACATCAGAGAGATGCTAGAGAGACTCTGCCTGGCTAAGGATGAGAGACAGGCTTTGCCATTTTAGTGAGCATGTAATAATAGACTTATTTTACTTACTTGCTTAGAAATTGCCTCCACATGTTATTGGCACTGAGTTGTTTAAATACAATACAATTTATGAATTATCTTTGTCATTTGGTAGTTTTTCAGTCATATCCAGCTCTTCATGACCCCTCGTGGGGTTTTCTTGGCAAAAGTATTAGAGTGATTTGCCATTTCCTTCTCCAGCTCATTTTATAGATGTGGAAATGGAGGCAAACAGGATTAAGTGACTTGCCCAAGTTCACTCAGCAACTAAGCACCTGAGGTAAAATTTGAATTTAGGTGGTTCTGACTCCAGGCCTGGAGCTCTATCCACTGCCCTACCTAGCATTGGGTGTAAAATATTGACGCAGCCATGATATAGTGGATGACCTGCTGCTGAAGTCTGAATCAGGAAGACCTGGATTTAATTCCTACCTCTGCCACTTATTAACTGCCTAAAATGGGATTAAGGATATTTGCATTAGACAACCACATAGGATTGTTATGAAGAAAATCCTTTGCAAACCTTAAAGCAGTTTAGAAAGATGCATCATTATCATCATCATTTCATGTTTTTCAGTGGGATTCAGGTAGAAATGCTTCTAGAACAAGTTGGTGTTATAACCACTCTTTTGTATTTAACATTGTACAAATTATTGCACAAGTGGATAATACAACTGCTTTTTCCATTTGAATAAAAACATGAGGTTGTAAGCTCACCCCCTGTAGTGTTACCTACAGCATTCTGGGGACAAATCTGATAGGTACTAAGCAAGGGCCAATACGTACCTCATCCTGTTCCTATAATTTTGATCTTCTCTCCTAGGTCTCTATATTTTGAAAGCTTTTTATTCTTGCAGTTTGGAGATTATGAGTATTTGGTATGGAGTATCTTGTGACATTTATTAAAAATGTTGTTCTTGAGTTTTAAATGGATCAACATTATGTCTGCAAAATTGGCTGGTTCCAACAAAGCTTATTAGTTGGGTTCTCTAGGGTATTTTGAAATTTGTAATTGTAGCATGAGGATTTCTCTTCTGATAGTACATGAACGTTAGAAGTTTGTGATATAATTGTTATCGTTACCATCTGTCTTCAGAAATCATCTTTCTGAATGTGTTTGTTGGTCTGCACATTCTGCAGTCGTCTCTAAAACCCCTGGTGAAGCAAACTAGCCAAACTCAGGGTTAAGTGACTTCACAGACAGAGGAAAAGGGCAGCCCACTGAGCCCCAGGTTCTTCTAAGAAGGATGGAATTGGCTTCTGAGGCTCCATCCCTGGCTCCCTGCCTTAGCTCAGGTAGGAGTAGATTAGGTCAAGAGGAGCCAGCTAGTTGGCTTCTTCAGAGGCAATAAATTCCTGCCTGACTGAATTGAAGGAGGGGAGCTAATCGGAGGAGTCTTGGCATAAACAAGTATTGTCACTTTGTAGATGACAGTAATATTTCACATTTTTATATAAAGTTATATATAAGAATTACAAAGGACCTTTCACAACAGCAATGTATTTATCATCATCATCATCATCATTTTGGGGGGATCCAAGCCTGTGGTTCTATCCATGTAGGGAATCGTAGGTATGGAAGTCCTTCCCATCAATGTAAAACAGCAACTCACCTGTCATTTATAGTCAAAGAAAGTTTTTGGGGGTAGTGGAGTGGGTGTTGAGAGGTTAAGTGACTTCGGTGGTCATGTGCTCAGTTTGTTTTAGAGACAGGACTTGGAACTCTAGTCTCCCCGACTCTGAGACCAAACCTCTATCTATTAGTAGTTTTCTTCTATATAAATGAGGATAGAATGGTAATATAACCACATTATCTCTCTAGCCTCATTTTGCATAGAAGGAAATGGAAACTCAGAGCAGTTCAATGAGTTCAGGTTGTATATCAGTGAGTTTCAGAGCCAGGACTAGAACATAGGCCATATCTAGTCCCTCTACATTTTGACCCATCTTTTCCTTTTCTCCTGTCTGTGAAGAAGTGGTTGTTTTTTTCCTTGCCAAGGCTAACCCGGCTAACTGTACCCTCTAACCTAACTACCACTGTCTCCTCCACGAGGTTGTTGTTGTTCAGTCATGTCCAAAGTCTCATGATCCCATTTGGGGTTTTCTTGGGAAAGATACCGGAATAGTTTGCCATTTCCTTCTCAAGTTCATTTTAAAGATGAGGAAACTGAGGTAAACAGGCTTAAATGACTTGCCCAGGGTCACACAGCTAGTAAGTGTCTGAGGCCAGATTTAAGCTCAAGTCTTCCTGACTCCAGGTCCAGTGCTCTATCCTTTGTACCATTTAGCTGCTCCTCCAGGAGGTTACCTTTGATTATTCCCTCTCTTGTACTCATTTTCAAACTCCCTTTGTCTATTCAAACAGAAGTCCCCAAACTTTTTTGGCCTACCATCTAGGTTTTTTTTTCAAAAAAAAAAAAAGAATTACTCAGTGCCCCCCAAGAAATTTACTTTCTTTAACCATTTAATGTTTTTTTTTTAATTTGAATCATTTCAAACTACTACCACCCCATTCCAGATCATTCCAGCACCCCTAGGGGGTGGTATCACCCACTTTGGGAACCTATGGACTCTATTGGATTTGCCTAGGATGTCTCCCCAAAAGAATGTAACCTCATTGAGAGTAGGTGAGGTAGTGCATTGCCTAAAGTGCTAGATTTGTGATTAGGAGAGACCTAAATTCAAATCCAGCCACAGATACTTACTAATTTTGCATACTTATTAACCTGAGCAAGCCATTTGCACTTGGTCTTTTTAAGCTAAGGTCTTTCCCAGGGCCCAGTTTGTCAGAAGTAGCACCCATTCAGTAGTTAAAGGTTAGGTAAGAAGTGAGGCAAAAGATGGCCTAGTTTGCCTTCCCAAAAGAATCAATCTGACTCAGAGTTTCTGGCCAGAACAGAAATAACTACTATTTACACTCACTTGGAGCCATCAAAGCCCAAACAATCACCTAATAAATGCATATTGATTGATAGAGTGCTGCTTATAAACATGCTTAGGTCTGCCTAATTTTTTTTTTTAAATCAACACTGCACCCTACCATTCCCTCTAGTTGTCATACTATGTCTTTCCTCTTTTCACTACTGAACTCCATGAAGGAATCATCATGGTCTCCACTTCCCTACCACTACCACCCAACTCTATCCCCTCCCAACTTGTCAGCCCCCTGAAATGTGGGTTTCAACTCTTCCAATCCACTGAAAGTGTTTTCTTTAAGGCTGTCAATTATCTCTTAACTACCAAATATCAGAGCTTTTTCTCAACCCGCATCCACTAACCTCTCTGAAGTTCTTCACGGTATTGAACACTCGTTCTTCAGGATCACTCTCTTTTCACTTGGCTTTTGAGACACTGATTCCTCCTGGTTTTTCCACTTGTCTGACCACTCCTTTACACAAACCATGCCCCAGGACTGTGGGGTACTTCCTTTTCAAGCATCCTTCTCATCTTTTGAGGTTTACCTCCTCTCTTTAGCCTTTTCTGATCCCCTCCCTCATACTCAGTTTTTAGTGCTTTCTCTCCACCAGTCTTCTCTGTCCTTATGCTTAATGTTCCTACAGGCTACATCCCCTCTCCCTCTTCCTACCCATAAAATGGAAGCTCCTTGAGGGAAGGGACTATTTCACTTTAGTCTTTGTATCCCTAGTGCCTAGCACTGCTCCTGTCCTGTCATAGTAGATTAACCACTTGTTGAATTGCTTTGAATTTTTGTTATCCCTAGTTGCCTATTTGTGTGAATTCATTTATTTGTCTGTTTGTTCATTCATGCAGCCATTCATTCAGTCGGTTATTCATTTTATTCATTCATCTATTTATTTCTTTGCTTAGTCAGAGAGAACTGGAGGTGGTGCTACTGCAGAGACCTGAAGACCCAAGAAAGCTTGACTAGAAAGAAAGACTATCTAGGAGGTAAAAGGCTGCATGAAGAGGTGGGCTGCTATTCTACAGTCATTTCATCCCAGCCCAAAAGCTAGGCCAGTATCTATGAATTGGGATGCCAGGAAAATTTCTTTGGGTGACTATAGTCTGGACGTAACTCTAGTGCTCATGATTGCCTACCCAGGGGTAGGCCTAGGTGGCACAGTGGATAGAGGACCAGGACTGGAGTCAGGAAGGCTCAGCTTCCTGAGTTGAAATCTGGCCTCAGATACTTACTAGCTGTGTGACCCTGGGCAAGTCACTCAATCCTGTTTGCTTGAGTTTCCTCATCTGTAAAATGAGCTGGAGAAAGAAATGGCAAAGCACTCCAGTATCTTTGCCACGAAAACCCCAAATGGGGTTATGAAGAGTCAGACATGACTACAAAATGATTGAACAACTTATGCTATACATTCCATGAGGACTAAACTCTGTCTTCTCTAAACTTCGACACTTAGCAACCTCCTTTCCCTAGAGTAGGTACTTAATAAATTTTGAATGAATGAGCAAAGTCCCTCTAAACCATAGAATCACAGAACTTTAGGTATGGAAAGGACCCCAGATATCATATATTCCTATATACTTACATATAAATCTTCTCTGACAATGGGTCTTCCATCTACCACTGGAGGTAGAGGTGGTATCTATCAATGAGAAACCCATCACCTCCTAAGGCAGTCCATTCTACTTTTCGATAGCTCTAAGTGTTGAAAAGATTATTTTTATGTAGAGTAGAAATCTGCTTTTCTAAATTTCCTGCCTATTGCTCCTAATTTTACCCTCTGGGACTAAGAAAAACAAAACTAATCCTTCTTTGCAGCAGACAATCCTTCAGATACTTGAAGACATCAATCAATCCATCAGCACTAGAATTAAGAGGGCCAGGCACTGTACTAAGAACTAAGGATAGAAACACAAAGAATGAAATAATCCCTACTCCCTAATAGCTTGCTTTCTAATGATATGATTCCCTGAGCCCTCTCTTCTCCAAGGTAAGCATTCTCAAGTTCCTTCAGTTAATCCTTCTATCGGGCTCCCATACTCCCCCCATTTTGGATGTGCTCCAGTTTGGGGATGACCTTGATGGAATAACATACTCCCTGAGCAGGAATCCCCTCCACATGACTGCCAAGAAGTAGTCACTCAGCCTCTGCTTGAAGCTCCCTTAGAGATGGAAAACTCACTTCCTTCAATAATTTAAGGATTTATAATTTCATCGGTGTAGGTACTTCCTTCAAATCTCAGACCCTCTATAATTTAGTAGATGGTTATCAGGGAGATTTTGTGGCCAAAATATTGATCACTGTGTCCTGGCGATAAACCTTTATAACCTAGTCTGGTCCTGCCACAACAGATATGTTAACACAATGATCTATTCCCAAGACTGTACTAGAGACATCTTGGTAACTTGGTAGGACTCACAGAGCTTGTACTCTACTGACATCACATTTTGTTCGTGTATCAATAGCAAGGGTTATCCATTGGACAACTGGAACACTCCACCGAGGTTTACACAATTTACATTCACCACATTTAAAGAGATATAGAGGGAAAGCTATGGTTGGACTCCCTGTGAAGACCTTATGAGTGAAAATAGAAAAGAGTTTCATAGGATAGGAAGACTTGACTGGGCTATGATCTGAACTCCTGGATGGAGTTCAACAAGCATTTTTGAAGCATCTACTATATGCCATATAGGCAACTAGGTAGTATGGTGAATAGAGCTCAGGGCAAACAGAAGTTAAGTGACTTGCCCAGGGTCACACAGCTAGTGAATATCTGAGGCCAGATGTGAGCTCAAGTCTTCCGTCCCTCTAGGCCCAGCACTCTATCCACTGAGCCACCTAGCTGCCTCTAAGGCAAAAGAAAGGTTAATTGACTTGACCAAAGTCACACAGTCCCTATTAGACTGCATCTTATCTAAACTTCACATCACCCCCTGTGGCTAACACAGTGCTCTGCACATAGAGGGCACACGCTAAATGTTTTGTTGGATAAATAAGATCTCTTCTGAGAAAGTTTTGAGAGCTTCCTGAGGCTCAGCTTACATTTGGAACTTCTATTCTTTTTAGGATCCATCAATAATATAATAAGCAATATAATAAAAGGTACAAAGATAAACATTTTGAAACTGCAGCCACAGTAATGGCTCTTTAAGGGGGCAAAAATACCACACAATTATTGATCTATGGTACAGTAGGAAAAGTGCCTAAGCAGAGTCAGAAAACCTGGGTTCGAACCCCAGCTCTGCATTTCCTGTCTCTATGACCTTGAGCAAGTCACTTCAATTCTTTGGGCCTCAGTGTCCTCACTTGTAAAATGAGATGGTTAGACAAGATGTCCTTTAAAGCACCTTGAAGCTCTGGATTATGATCTTATGATCCATTTTCCCAGGAGTAGGTTGGTTAGGACTTTTTCTCCTCTGAAAATTGACCATGACTTTAAACACTAGAGTATTGTGGGGCTATTTTAACTCGCCTCCCCACAATACTGCATTCCAACTCCTAGCCTTTCTTCCTCCTTCCCTCTTCCATCCCTCTCCCTCACTCCCACCCCCACTACAATCCATCCTTCTTATGACACCACCCTCATAGCCAGGCCTCTTTTCTGATAGCATGCTTTAGTATCGATCCATTGCCCCTGGACCACTTCAACTTTTGTCAAGTTGCTTTTTGCTTCAGCAAACTCTGTACATTCACATTGTGCTCTGATGCCTGAAGAGTTAAACATAGGAGCTTAGCCTTGTTCATTGGCCAGTGTGCTCCCTGGGCCTAAGTGGATTCTAGCCTGGATTGAGTTAGGACTGGTGGATATTTTTTTTCTGCTGACTCTGGTCTCCCTGTTGAGCTTCTTTCCCAGGATGAATCTCTGGCCTCTTTTTCTTGACTCTCTCCCTGCATAAAAACAGCTTTATCTCTAAAGAGCAAATAACACCCAGCGCTCATAACAGATGCCAAGAAATGTTTCTGTTTTGATTTTTGAAAATAAAAATTCAACTGTGTTCAATAAAATTCAGAAGCTGTTTCCCTCTGTGGAAATTAAAGGAGTCTAAGGAAGCCTAGGAAGCTCGCGACCTTCCTAATTAAAGCTGTAGCAACGGCAGGAATCCAGTTTCTACAAGCACCCCTCTCTCACTGTGCTGAGAACAAAGCCAGGATCCATTAATATTTGATTCTCTCTTTTCTTCCACTATAACAATGCTCTGTGTTCTTGTGCAAGCCCCCCAAAAGCCATGCAGAGCTATGTTAATTAGGCTTTAAATAATTGACACCCTGATTGTGTTGTACTTCCAGGATTGCATGTGGCACATCACTAGTTCTGCACATAATTGCATCTCAGCGAGGCCATCCGTGGTCCTATTCAAAGTGGCAGGTACAGTGGCCTCCACAGCAGAAACCCAAGTGCTGGAAGGAGACCCTTCCCCAAGGTGGCATTTGTAACCCAGTGATTTTCATAGACATAAATCATGGTGCTCCTGGCCCAGCAGAAGCTAGAGCCTCTTATGGCATGTTATCGTAGGACTTTTTCCTATCTGGCCATCCTAGTACCTCTGCCCTTGGCTTGATCAGGAGCAAGGTTTATCTAAGGGCTTTTGATCTCATGCTAGCACTGACTTTCTTCCCTTCCCCTCCCCCCAAATCTCCCTCTACACGTCTACCTGATGAAATTCTCTTCCTTCAAGTCCCAGATCAAGGTGTAGAAATCTGAGAAATCTGCAATCAAAAGTTGCCTCTTTTTCCTCAAATTTTCACAGAACACTCTGAGTATTTGTTTGGCACTTATCATGTTCTGCCTTTTATATTCCCGCTCTCCCATTAGACTGTAAGCTCTTTGAGGGCAAGGATTGTGTGGGTTTCCGTATTTATAGCCTCAGAACCTATCACAGTGCCCTGCCTGGAGGAGATAATAAGTAAGTGTCCTCGGAATCTCAGTATCACAGGGCCCACTCCCTCAAATCCATCAAAGAATATAAAAATAGTGGCAGAACTTTTAGTGGTAGCAAAGAACTGGAGGGAAAAGTAGATGTGCATGAACTGGAGAATAGCTAAACAAATTATGGCATACAAATGTAACAGAATATTAGTGTGATAAAGAAATGACAATCACATTGACTACTTATAAGTATGGGAAGATTTTCATGAACTGATAGAAAATAAAATAAGAAGAGCCAGGAAAACCATATAAATGTAGACTTTTGTTGGTGTTCAGTTGTGTCCAATTCTTCGTGACCCCATTTGGGGTTTTCTTGGCAAAGATACTGGAGTGGTTTGCCATTTCCTTCTCCAGCTCATTTTACAGATGTGGAAACTGAGGCAGATGGGGTGAAGTGACTTGCCCAGGGTAACACAGCTAGAAAGTGTCTGAAGCCAGATTTGAATTCAGGAAGCTGAGTCTTCCTGACTCCAGGCCCAGAATCTATGCACTATGCCACCTAACTGCTCTATAAACAGACTACAGCAAGGTAAATGGAAAGAAGAACCACAAACTCATAGAAATGTTACAAAATTATGAACAACAAGTTTAGCCTCCCAAAGAAGAGACAAGATACTTCTCCTTGGTCCTTTGCAAAAGTCAGGGCCCACAGGTATGGAACATTGCATATAATATCAGATTTCTTCAATGTTTTAGTGGATTTAGTGTGTTTTGATATGTTGATCATCTTAAATGTAGTCCATGCCAGTGGCTATCCTTAGCAATGATGCTGACTATTTCTCTCATTAACAATTATCTTTGCTGACCTTTCTGAACTTGACAGCTGGCTTCTCTGATTTATGATCCCTTCCACTCCCATCTGGACTCCATCCTGACCACTTCTGTTCTGTTGCTGTCTACAAGTGAGTTTCTAGAAGATTTAGAATCCATGCTATATCTTTGCTTTGAAATTAAAAAGGGAGCATTTCTGTTACCAGGGAAAGGAAAGCAAGGAAGTGAACTGGGGCGGTGGCAAGACAGCAGCTGTCAGCAGTAGTTCCAAGGAAAGTATCTCATCCTTCCCCAATCTGGGGCACTTGGCAACCTGCTCATAAAAGAAGAGAGAAGTGTGGAGTCAATAATGATGTTTGATACTATATGTATAGAATCTTCTTGTTTTGGAAGAGGGAGGAAGAAAAATCTGGAAATACTTTAAATATTTAAGGTATTTAAATTTTAATTTGAATTAAATTCATCATGTGCTTCTATAGTCTTGTGTGCTGGGCCGCACTGGGGCAGTACCTGAGGTCTGGGAACACTGAACGGTTGTGGTGGTAAGGACTTTTTGTTACTGATAGCTGTGTCTTTGAGAACACATTCTGAGTTCTTCCCTAGAGAGGGTCAGTATCAGGGGTCAGGTGATCCCAATCCCTGATATGTCTGATAATCATATGACAGAAAACTCTGAAAATTTCCCTGAGTGGTAGACAAATTTCCCTATCTTCACCTTCTGTACAGCCCATCTTTCCTCCTCTGCTGCTGTTGTTGACTTTCCATTTCCTGTCCAACCATTTCCATCCCAGAGGTCAACTTGTTTATTTGTTTGGACATCATACCAGGCCCAAGCTCCCAAAGGATATGAGGGATTCCTGTTGATGGACCTTTGGAGGTTTCAAGGATGATGGGTGTGTTCGGAAGCCTGATGAATTCACCACCCTCATTTCTTATCCAAGCCTAATTCAGATTGAGTACCACACAAACTCAAGCTCAATGCTTAGCCACTCACTGCTAATTAAAATGTGACATGGCCTTCCCTTTGATCTTTTCCTGACAGACTAAAATAGGCTTCTGCATTATTGAGAGCTGAGGGTGATTAAAGATGCAACAAATAGCTAAAGAAACATGGAGGGGTGTGTGTGTGTGTGTGTGTGTGTGTGTGTGTGTGTGTGTGTGAAGTTTTCAGGTCATTTTTAGAAAGGTACTTTCCTTCATCATAGATTACTTCCCTGGCCTTCTTTCTGGCCTTCCTGCCTCTCTTCTAATTGATCTGTTGCATGCCACCAGACTAGTTATCCTAAAGCATCCTTTTCTATGTGGCAATTGGCTTCAGTTGTGTTCAGTTCTTGATGACACGTTTTAAGCAGGGCATTGATAAGCTTAAGAGCATCCAGAGGAGGACAGCAAGAATGGAGAAGTCCATGCCATACAAGGATAGGTTGAAGGAATGGTTAGCATAGACAAGAAGATGTGGGGGGAGCTGGGGAATGGCACATGCTATCCAACTTCAAGTATTTGAAGGGTTATTACATAGATTAGGGATTCTATTTGTTCTACTTCATCCAAGAAGTCGGAAGTAGGAGCAATGGGTGGAAACTACAAAGAGGTAAATTTAGGTTTGATATAAGGAAAAAAACTTCCTATTAATTAGAGTTATCCAAATGTGGACCACAGTGCCTTGGGAGGTAATGTGTTCTCTGTCACTTGAGGCTTTTAACTAAAAGTTAGATAACTACTTGTTGGGTATGATGTAGAAGGGATTTTATTCTTGAATGAATTAGACTATATGGCTTCTGAGTTCCCTCCCAACTCTTAGATTCTGTGATTCTGAATTCAACCTAATCAAAGTAGTACTGTACCATGATACCTCCATTGTTTCAGCATGGCCTGGACTAACCTAGAAATTTAGTTTTGAGTGTTTGGGAAATACCCTAGGCCTTCAAGGGTAGGGGTATGGGGTGTTTAAGGAAAACTAGAACCTCTGATATTGAGGAAGGCCAAACTTTTTCCAGGGCTATTTATCTACCTTTGCTATCCACCCTCACCCAACTCTCACCTGTGGCTCTAAGAAATTATAGAATGCACAGCAGCCACACCCTAACAAAACTATCTCAGTAGACAGGCTAAACCAGGTTAAGGGCAACCAACAGGCCTCAAAACTATTGGTGATTTAGGGGGATGTCTATTCCACCCCAAGTATGGGAAGACATTTCCAGTAGAACTGGCAAATGAGAACAATTTGTTCCAATGGCCACGAAGGCAGCTGAAGCAGGTGCTGTGGAGAGCTTAGAATCTGGTCAAACATCTAAGATGCCAAGGTCATCCACTGCATCCTGAGCCATCACCAGTCATCCTGACTTTTGTCTTGCCACGAAACTTCAATGGCTCTGGAAGAGAGAGTGAGGCTTAAGAGTACAACTCTGCCTCACTTAAATACAATTCATGAACAAGTCATCACTCTGAGATGTTGTTCTTCCTCAAAAAGGAAGGATGAACAAGAACAAGCTGTCAGTGCCAGAAAATGATTATTAATAAATGTTCCATAAAGGGCTGCTGGTCACCCAAAGGCCAATGAAGAGATGCAGGATAGATATGAGTAGGCTATAGATATTATCAATGAAGAAGTCTCTAAGAAAGAAATTTGGCATAAAAGATATTTTCTAGAAAATGTAGGACCAAGAGTAAGCACACCCAGGATCAAGAGTCATATCAGATGAGAAGAAATGTCTCATTAGAGGGAGTACTCATATTGATGAGATGATAGATCCAACAATGTGTCTGAGTAAGGGCCTGCTTATAGAAGTGTCTCTCAACAAATCAGACCACTTGCTGCACTATTGTCCTCCACAGTGTTATGTGGTCCACTGTTTTCTGGTGACAGGAACCATAAGTGAGCTTAGCTAATGCTATTTAGATAACCAGTACAAGACTGGAAATGATTCCACATACTACTGCTCGAATCTCTGCACTGGTCATGTTAAGCATTATTCCCCTTTACATTATCTACAGTACAGACAAACTAGTCCTCCTACAGTTTTGCACAGATGACATTTCATCTCCCATCACCATGACTTTGCACAGGCTATCCTCTGAGGACATGAACTCTCTCCTCACATCTGCCTCTTAGAATCCTGAACTCTCTTTTGTTCTTGTTGTTGTATTTATTTATGTTGTTTTATTTTTCTCAATTATACGTAAAAACAATTTTTACATTTTTTTCTTAAAATTCTGAGTTCCAAATTCTCTCCTTCCCTCCCTTCCCCCTCCTTGAGAAGGTAAACAATTTGATATAGACCACACATGTGCAGTCATGCAAAACCTATTTCCATATTAGCCATGTTGCAAAACAAAACAAAACAAATAAGAAAAATAAAGAGAGGAAAAGAAGTATGCTTGGATCTACATTCAGATTCCGTCAGTTCTTTCTTTGAAGGTGGATAACATTTTTCTTCTGAAGTCCTTTGGAATTATCTTGGATCTCTATCTCTCTTTAAGTTCTGCTCAAATGTTACTCCCTACAAGGTGCCTTTCCTAATGCCTCTTTCTGGATGCCAATACCTTCCCCCAAGAATTACATTTGTATTTATTTTGTAATACTTAGATGTGTATGTGCTGTTTCCCCTGATAGACTGTAAGGTCCTTGAGGGCAGGGACTGATTCATTTTTGTGTTCGTATCCTTATCATCTAGCACCATCCCTAGCTCATTGTACGTCATTGATAACTGCTTGTTGATTGTCTGGTATCTCTGTGGGGAGGGGCGGACTGGAGAGATCGATTAATTGATGTGTATTTATAAGTGCCTGCTATGTTCCATGTATATGCTTGAAATATACAAATACTAGAAATGAAAGTATGCCTCCTTATTCCTAAGATGCTTACATTCTAAAGGGAGAAACAAAGATACAAAGATATAAATATAACACAGAATGAATATAAAGGAAATAAGTACAAAGTAGTTAAATACACAGTGGTTAGGGAGAGAGGGTATTAGCAATTGAGGGAATCAGGAAAGCCTCCATGTAGAAGGTGGTGCTTCAGCTCTGTCCTGAAGGAAGAGGGAATTTGTCCAATTTTACAGTCCATTAATGACAGAGTCAAGATCCCAGGTCTTCATACTCTCAAGTCTAGTTTTCTGTTGCCTCCCTTTGCTTTGTCCCAACTCTGTAGCAGATGTTAATAGTCCTAGAAAAGCAAAGTGTTTGTTAATTTGCTATGTGACCATGAACGCATTCACAAAAAGGGCTTTTCCATTCTCTCTAGCCTAGAAATTGGGACGGATATGTCTCATTCTGTCACCGAACTTTCCCTATGACTTTGGTCATCTCTGCTGGACATCTCCATATAGATACCCCTTGCCACATTGATATCTCAAACTCAGAATGTCCAAAGCAGAATCAATCATACGCTCACCCTCACCCAAATCCACTCTCCTTCCAAACTTCCCTATTTGTATTAATTGTGTCACTATTCTTCTAGTTATCGAGGTTTGAAATGTCAGTCATCAACTTCCTTTCACTCTACGCACCACCTGCATCCAAGCAGTTACTAAATCCTGTCAGTTCTACCTCCACAGTATTTCTCACATATGTCTGTTTCCTTTCACATACAGACCACCTCCTATGAACAGCCTCTTATGCTCTCTCTCTCTCTCTCTCTCTCCTTAAATTATTTTTTCTTAACTTTACTTATCTGTGTATGGTACTCCCTCAGCCTCCAAGAATAATGGAAGCTTCCTTTTGGGCAGAGACAATATTTGGTGTTTTTTATTTGTTTGTTTATTTGTTTTCATAGCAACCCCCCAAGCCTAGTGCAGTGCCTTGGATACAGAAGATTCTTAATAAATGTTATGAATTGATTAGAGTGTTATGTAGTTAGAGATGCCTCCCAGATTGATTCCCTGTTTTAAAATATGCCCCATTTATATAATGCTTGTAAGTTTGAAAAATGTGTTATAAACATTACCTCACTGAATCTGCACCATGATCCCCATTTTACAGAGGAAAGAGAAATTCTGTGAGGTTGGCACAGGTAGTTACAGAATGGAGACTTTAAACTGAGATCTCCTGGTTACAAGTCCAGGATGCATTCCGCAATTTCATGTTGCCTCTTGAGGACAGGGATGATTGTCGTTATTCTGGTTGTGCCTTCATGTCCCCCAGCTCCTAGCATGGTGCTTTTCACAAAGAGGAGCCTAATGAACATTTTGTTGAATTAAATTGGACATATTTTTTATCCTTGGCTTCTTGAGGAAACAAGGCTCTAAACTGTCATTGATGTTAATTCTTCTCTGTGTCACTAGCTGATAAAGCTTCCTGAGCAAAAAGGCTCACTACCCTGCTCCCCATGTTGGCCTTGGGACCAGAACATCCCTAAGCTTACATAATCACCCACTGGTCCTCTTCCTGAAGAGCTCTCTCCTCCCTAGCTGGAGTCACTTAGCCCCTACCAGTAGGTTTGAAGTGACTCTAGACCCTAGGATCAACCCTGACGCTAAGCAATGGAAGAGTAGGAATACTAGAACAGCAGTCTTGCTATGGGGCCTCTCTCTGCCCGTGTTGTTACAGTTCTCCTGTTCCTGGAGCCTTGCTTTGTTATCCTGCAACCTAGCCACTATCTTTCCTGATTTGGCCCAACCTGCTGCTACCCGAACCCTGGTTCTGACACTTTTCAAACAATCAGAAGACATGACAGCAAGTGTCCCATCACATTGCCAAAACTGGAAAGTAAAAAGGAACCCTAGCAGATTGGGCCAGGGGGAGGGGAGAAAGGAGACACCAGGCCAATCAACCAGTTGCCAAACTCTAATGGAGCTTCAGACTAACAAGTGATGTTCTAGGTCCTACTGACTTAAACTCTGAATGGAGAAATGGGAGCCTTAGTCAAACATAAGTCCATGATATGAAGATCAGTGGAAAGACCTGAACATGTTTAGCATGGAGAAGAAAAGACCTGGGGAAGGGGAGGGGAGAATGAGCGTGTTCAGGTATAACCCAGTTTTTGATTATGCTGAGTTTACCTAACATGAGCCTGCTTCATCTCCTACCACATGGGTGGGAGTAGCCCCCTTAACTGGCTGTCTCCACAGAGCTGTTTGCTCACTTTTTCCCACATTTTTTCTTTGGCTGTGCCCAGTATGGATGCCATGTACCAAACTAGTGAGAGGGACTTGCTTTTGCCGTGCTATCCTTTTAGCCCTCCTCTGGGGGTGTTTGTTGTTGCTTTCTATTCTTTGTGCTCAGTTTCAAGTGCTAGAGAGATCCTTATAGGACTGGAAGGCTGAACAATAGAGACCCTGAAACCAGTACTGCAGGCGGGGAGTATAATCAATAACCCCAGCTTGGAAGCTGAAAAGCCAGGGTGCCTGGGACTTGAGCCCCAGCAGAAGGAATGGTTTGGATTTGGAAGAGGGACTGTGCTCTAAAGGAACCAAGCTAAGCTAGAAAACTAGCCCCACTTTCCCTCCCCAGAGACTGAGGTGATATCAGGAGTAGGAGGATTATGCCTCCCACATCTTGAGGAGAGTGTTCATACATCTGTGATTATCTTTTGAAGTAAATATTTCTCCTTTGTAAAAGCACCACGGTTACCCAAGTATTTGAAGAGTCATCATGACGAGGATGGATTAAACATGTTCTTTTTGGCCTCATATCAAAACCAGTAGCAATGGGTACAGGTAGCAAAGAGGCAAATTTAAGCTCCATGTCAGGAAAAAAACCCAAAACCTCTGTATAGTGATAGCTGTCCAAGAGTGGGAAGGAAGGACTACCTTGACAGGCAATGGGCTCCCCTTCCATGGAGGTCTTCAAGCAAGGTTGGACAACTATTCACTAGGTATGATAGAGAAGAGATTCCTTCTGAGTATAATTTAGACAAGATGGCTGCCAAGGTCCCTTCAACCTTTCCAATCCTGGCATTGTAAATGCTTTTATTCCCTTAGAAACTATTTAGCAAATGTCCACCTTCCAAGTGCTTTCATATATCTTGTCTTATTTGATCCTCACAACACCCCTGTGAGGCACACAGCTCCATTTGGCAGATGAGGAAACTGAGGGCCAAGAGAGGGGAATGGTTTGCCAGAGGTTATAGGCCTAGGCTTACAAAGTGGGTGTGCTGGATGTTCCCAGGAGCACTTGAATGTATCAAAAAAATGAGCATTTCTAAGCTTGTATTTCCAACTGATAATTAAAAAAAATAAGTTTAGTTAAATTTTTGTTTCATTTGTTTAATGAATTTTCAAAAAGTGTCCTCTTCATGGCTTTCTCCCTATCTTCATTGATAGAGGGTATTTCCTCATCCAGGATATCTCTATTCCAAGGAAGCCACAGGCTCAGTCTTATCCAGTTTCTATTTTCTGACTAATAAATCAATAAGTGTTCACCTTAAAAATAATGGAAATTCCCTGGGTGCACACTATAATGAAATGTGCTGTACACACCTATGGTCATGAGATTAATTAGTGACAGTGTCAGGACTAGAGCCCTGGTCTCTAGATCTTCCCACTGTCATTTACATAACATGGAAGTGCAAGAAAGAATTTCATAGTTAGAGTATAAAACTATAAAGTCATTCAAGCCTCATCATCAATAGGGCTTACACCAACAGATAAGAATAAGGTTTAATATTTATGTTGCTCTTTTTAAAAAAAATTTGCAAGTATTTTACATATATTTTCTCATCTGATCCTTACAATAACTCTCTGAGGTAGGTGCTATTTATCACCATGTCCATTTTACAGATGAGGAAACCGATGTCCAGGGAGGTCACATGATTTTTACAAGGTTACACAACTATTAAATGTTTAAAAACATCAGAAAGAGTCAATAGAGAAACAACCTAGGAGGTTGCCCCTCCTCCATTATTTAATTCAGTTAAACAAATGTATCTTAAGCATCTACTCTATATAAAGATCTCTACAAGGTGCTGGAGAAACATAGATTTAAGATGGCATGGTATGTGCCTTCAAAGACCTTGAACTCCACTGGGGAGAATTCATGTAACAAATCAATACAATGCAAGCTAGATGGCAAAGGGGATAAAAAAGAGGCTCTATGGAGCAGGCAATGGACCTAAGCAGAAACTTCTTTTCTAACAGGCTGAGGTCGTGATACAGCAAAGAAGTCATGACTGGGAGTTAAGACATCTGGGTTTGCAGCTTCTACATTAAGGGATCAGAGGGCTTGGAATATGATATTCCAGAGATCAAAGGAGCTAGGACCAAAACCAAGAATCACCTACTCAGCAAAACTGAGTATAATACTTCAGGGGAAAAATGGATATTCAATGAAACAGAGGACTTCCAAGCATTCTTGATGAAAAGACCAGAGCTAAATAGAAAATTTGACTTTCAAATACACGAATCAAGAGAAGCCTGAAAAGGTAAACAGGAAAGAGAAATCATAAGGGACTTATTAAAGTTTAACTTTGGCATTCCTACATGGAAAGATGGTATTTGTAACTCATGAGACCTTTCTCAGTCTTAGAGTAGTTGGAGGAAATATATATGTAGACAGAGGGCACATGGTGAGTTGAATATGAAGGGACAATATCTAAAAAAATAAAATTAAGGGGTGAGAGAGGAATGTACTGGAAGGAGAAAGGGAGAGGTAGAATGGGGTAAATTATCTCACATAAAAGAGGCAAGAAAAAGCTTTTGCAATAGAGGGGAAGAGAGAGGCAGTGAAAGGAAATGAGTGAACCTTACTCTCATCAGATTTGGCTCAAGGAGGGAATAACATGCACATTTAATTGGATATGAAAATCTATCTTACCCTACAGGAAAGTAGGAGGGAAGGGAATAAGAGTGGGGGGATGATAGAAGGGAGGGCAAATGGGAGGATGGGGTAATCAGAAGCAAACACTTTTGAGGAGAGACAGGGTCAAAGGAGAGAATAGAATAAATGGGGGTGGGATAGGATGGAGGGAAATATAGTTAGTCTTTTACAACATGACTGCTATGAAAGTGTTTTGCATTACTACACATGTTTATAACCTACAATGAATTGCTTTCCTTCTCAATGAGGGTGGGTGGGGAGGAAGGAAGGGAAAGAATGTGGAACTCAAAGTTTTAAAAAACAAATGTTTAAAATTGTTTTACATGCAACTGGGAAATAAGATATATAGGCAATGGGGTACAAAAATCTATTTTGCACTAGAGGAAAAGGGAAGGGAAGGGGATAAGAGGGGGGAGGTGATAGAAGGGAGGGTAGATTGGGGGAAGGGGTAATCAGAATGCACTCTGTCTTGGGGTGAGAGGAAGGGAGAGATGGGGAGAAAATTTAGAACTCAAAATCTTACGGAAGTGAATGTAGAAAACTAGAAATAAATTAATAAAAAGACCAAAAAAAGAGATTTGGGGTTGATTCTCAACTACTCCATAAAATGATAAACCATGGGAATCAGAATTATAGATAAAGAGCCAGAAGTGACATGAAAGGACATCCAGTCCAGCCTCAAAACTTTACAGTCAAGGATATGGAGGCCAGAGATGACTCACAAGTAGTAAGTTACAAAGATAAGAGTCGAACTCAGGTTTTCTGATTCCAAAAGACCTTTCAATTATACCTTGCTGCCTCCCACCTGGCTAGTTGAGTGACTTTAGATAAGGTCTGGGTCAGACTAGATGACCTTGGAGGGCATATTCAATTCTGGGAGCCTGTGATTCTAAATTATTTTGTTTCTCACAACCTTGGATTCCTCCTCTGTAATGGGGATAATAATAGTGGCCCTGTCTACTTCATAGAATTGCTTGTTGTCATTCAGTCATTTTAGTTGTATCTAGATCTTCATGACCCCATTTGGGTTTTTTTGACAGATACTGGGGTGGTTTGCCATTGCCTTCTCCAGCTCATTTTACATATGAGGAAACTGAGGCAAACAGGGTTAAATTACTTGCCCAGGATCACACAGCTGGTAAGTATCTGAGGCCAGATTAGAGCTCAGGGCTTCTTGACTTCAGGCCTGGTGCTCTATCCGCTGTACCTCCTTGCTGCCCTCATAGAGTCGTAATAAAAATCAAGCAAATTGTAGGTAGGAAGGAGAAGTGGAACACACATAGGACTTAGGGTAAGAAGTGACTCTTGCAAGCTGTGTGACTTTGAGGTAAATCATTTAACCTCTATGGGCCTCAGTTTCCTCATCTGTCAAGTAGAGATGATAATGCATTCACTGCCTGCGTCATAGTATTATTGTGAGGAAAGGATGCCACACACATCAAAGCTCTATAAGAACATGAGTTATTAATAGTTTATTATGCTCTTTGTAAATGCCAGAACAGGAGGGGTTGTTATTATTACTGAAGAAGCATTATAGAGCAGTTTGGGGAAAGTGGAAGAAGGCAACCCAACAACAAGACAGACATTCTAGAATCTTTGGGGAGGGAGGTTGTGCTGGGGTTGGGGGTGGGGAGGATAGTGGCATGCAGGGAAGGCAGGAGAGGAAGTCATTAAGTGCGACAAGCCAGCACATTGTACAGTAATCACGGTGGAACACAAAACAAAAGCAGTCTGCCTTACAATGCCCACATAGTGCCTAATGCACCAAAGAGGAATCTTACATTCTCTTTGACGGAGCCTGATTAATTGGTTCTTTGTACCTCCAAATTGAAAGCACAATGTAACCTGGCTGCTGCCACTGCCGGAATCCCACAGGGACACCTAACTTTGGACGGGAGTCGAGGCCGCTGAGGAGCCAGAAAACTATTGTGTGTGACGAACTGTGAAAAGTCATTCAGCAGGAGAAACCCTCAGCATCCTTTATTTATTGGCATTGAAATATTTATCTGTGATGTGTGGCATCCATAATAGATTTGTCAATCTCTTGGGCTCCTGGTACGAAGCCTTCAAGCTCATGTCAGATCCGTTAGTAGCTTCCTTCTAGAACAATGTCGGTTAATTGTCAAATTGCCAGTCTGGTAACGGGGTCACCCGTGAGATCCTGAACCCAGGAAAATCAGCTACTTGAAAGTCAGGGGAAGAAATACCACACTATGAATCCTCTATTTTGGCAAGAACAGATAATACACCTAGAACCTTTATTTAGCTTTGAATTTAGAGATTAAAACTCAATCAACCCTAACATTCAAGTCTTGCTGGAGTTTCCTGATAATTGAAGGAAATGATTTATGTGACATAGATTAAGGCTGTTGTGCAGTCTGACAGAACATATGAAAAAAAAATGGCTTTGAACCTGAGACAGGGGAAGGCCAGGAATACCCAGGGTCAATGGCCTTGCTCTCCCAAAGCCTTGTGTTCACAAAACATACTCCTATCTAGAGTTTACCCACAGAAAAAATATAACACTAACACATTGTTGGTGGAGTTGTGAACTGATCCAACAATTCTGGAGAGTTATTTGGAACTATTCCCAAAGGGCTATAATAATGTGCATACCCTTTGACCCAGCAATACCCCTTCTAGGTCTATCACAAAGAGATCATACAAACGGGAAAAGGACCCACATGTACAAAAATATTTATGGCAGCTCTTTTTGTGGTAGCAAAGAATTGGAAATTGAAGGGATGACCGTCAATTGGGGAATGGCTGAACAAGTTGTGGTATATGAATGTAACAGAATACTATTGTACTATGAGAAATGATTAGCAGCCTGATTTCAGAAAAACCTGGAAAGACTTACATGAACTAATGCTGAGTGAAGTTAGCAGAATCAGGAGAACATTGTAGACAGCAACAGTAACATTGTACAACGATGAACTTTGATAGACTTAGCTCTTCACAGCAATAGAATGATCCAAGGCAATTCCAAAAGACTTGAGGTGGAAAATGTTGTCCACATCCAGATAAAGAGCTATGGAGTCTGAATGCAGATAGAAGCACAGTATTTTCACTTTTGTCGTTTTTTTTCTCATATCTTTCCCCTTTTGCTCTGATTCTTCTTTCACAACATGACTAATGTGGAAATATGTTTAACATAACAGCATAACCTATTGCTTGCTGTCTTGCAGCGGAGGAGGGAAAGAAAGGAGGAAAAAAAATTTAGAACTCAAATCTTATGAAAATGAATGTTGAAAACTATCTTTGCATGTAATTGGAGAAAAATAAAATACTATTAAGTTAAAGAAAATAAAGTTTACCCACAGATGAGGCACCTTCTAGAACTATGGAAGAGAATACAGTGTAGCTACAAAAGAGAGAAAGACAGGCAACTTGAGTGATATGGAGGCAGAAAGCTGGGCTTTCTGTCCCCTGGAATTCATCCATTTCTTCAAAATTATCCACCAAATCTCCCTGTTTTGATTCTCACAGGAATTTAAATACACTCAGGACCAGAAGAGTTGCTTTCACAGTTTATGATGGGAAAAGAGCACCACACAACACTCTCACCCTGTATCCATATACCTTCAAAGGCCCTGAGGGAAGGAGAACCCATTTAGAGTCTAATGAGCAGGTTAATCCCTTTTGCTATCTTCCCCAGTCTATTCTATGAGTTAGAGGTCTTTGAATAACCCTTGTATTTTCCTCCCCAATTTTCTTTATTCTCTTCTAAAAAAAAGTCTAAATCTTAAATTAACTTTCTTTCGTTTCTTCTTTGATCTTTGAAGATGATGGGATTCTCCCTTTCTTTGCATATAATTGCTTATCTAACCTCTTCAAGTTGCTCCCAATTTCTACCTTTCTAGAGGTCTCTTGTCTCCTGCATTTGCATATCAGAGACTCTACCCAGATCTGGTTTTCTCAGCAGAAATGCTTGGAAGTCATTGACACCATTAAAAATCAACTTTTTCCCCCTGAGGAATTACTTTTCAGCTTTAAAGGATGTTATTCTCACCTGTTATTTTTTTTTTTGCTAATTTGCATTCTAAGTTTGCATTTTCTTTCTCATAGTTGTTGAAGTTTGTGTGACCTGCCTGTTAAATAGAATTTATATAGCATTTTATACATGTTATCTCATTTAATCCTCAAAAATAAGTGAAATAATCTGTGAAAGAGGTGTGATCATTATCCCCATTTTATACGTGAAGAAACTAAGGCCAAGAGAGGTTAAGTGATTTATGCATGGTCACTCAGCTAATAAATGACCAAAGGAAGATTTGATCCAAGTTATTTTATCTGCTATGCCATCTAGCACTATCCTTTCTCTGCTCTCTATAATCCAAACTATTTCCCAATCATATTCTGACATTTCTGGTCTACAAGCATTTGCATAGCCCAGTCCTAAAGCCTAGAACACGGTATCTTTTCATTTATACCTATTAAATTCTTTTACCTCAAGTCTCAGGTGTCATTTTCTCCATGAGGCCTTTGAGTTTCATCTATTCAATATTCCAGACAAGTTGGATGACCAGCTACTCCCTGTTTATGTCTTTCCCTCTTCTATCTTTACTCATTCTGTCCCCATGTCTATAAAGAATGCCTTTCCCTGAGCAATTTGAAACTATGCCCAAAGGGCTATAAAATGTGCATACCCTTTGACCCAGCAATACCACCTCTAGGTCTGTCTCAAAAAGTGATCATACAAATGGGAAAAGGACCCACATGTACAAAAATATTTATAGCAGCTCTTTTTGGGGTGGCAAAGAATTGGAATTTGAAGGGATGCCCATCAATTGGGGAATGACCAAACAAGTTGTGGTATATAAATATAATGGAATACTATTGTGCTGTAAGAAATGAAGAGCAGGTGGACTTCAGAAAAACCTGGAAAGACTTATATGGACTGATGCTGAGTAAAGGGAACAGAACCAAGAGAACTTTGTATACAGTTACAGCCATATTGTGCGATGACTATTTTGATAGATTTGGCTCTTCTCAGCAACGGAAGGTTCTAAGACAACTCCAAAGGACTTGTGATGGAAAATGTTGTCCACATGCAAAGAAAGAACTATGGAGTCCAAACGTAGATCGAAGCATACTATTTGCTTTCTCTTTTTTTGTTTTGTTTTGTTTCTTCTTTCTCGTGGTCCATTCCATAGGTCATATTTCTTCTTTACAACATGACTAATGTGAAAATATGCTTAATATGAATGTATATGTAGTGCCTATATCAGATTGCACACCATCTTGGAGAGTGGGGAGGGAAAGGAGAGGGAGAAAATTTAAAACCCAAAAACTTGTGGAACTGAATGTTGTATACTAAAAATAAATTAATTAATCTGAAAAAAGAATGTTTCTCTCCCACTCCTAAATTTCTGACTATTGAAGCCTCTTGATTCTTTTAAGGATCAACTCAGATGCCATCTTCTCCATGAAGCCTGACTCCCCCCACCTTTACCAATTGAAAGTGATCTTTTCTCTCTGTGTATATGAAATATCCTTAAATATAGGATAGTAGGGACTATGTCATTTTCTATGTTTGTATTCCAGGTCATAGAACATAGCCTTGAACTTATATAGTTTTTTTTTAAGTTTATTCAAATGAGCTGAATTGAATTGAACCGAATTAAATTGAAGTTATGCCATGAGGCTATGCTACATCCCTGCTGGCCTCTTACTGGAATTCCACCCAACAAAGGAGGAGACCCAGTAGACAGTCTCTGAATTAAATCATTTCCTTTGGAAAAACAAGAATTTCCTCCTTTTTCTCCTTCAGGTGGCAATCACAAGTTTGCTCTATTCAACCATTGGTTCAGAGATAAACATCAATGACTAGATTACTGGAATAAATCCTGTCCTCTCATCCTACAGGAGACAGTTCTAACATGGAGTTCTCAGGGACCTCTTTTTAGCCAGCTGAAATCACTAAGGCAGAGACACTGGGCTGGCACAGGGTGTTTTCTGAACTTTTTGACCTCATTGTTGAGACTTTTGTGTTAAACTCTTTGAAGAAATGGTTATGGTCATTCATTAACATTAATGTAGCATTTATTAAATGATTCTAAGCATTGGAGATTCAAATAAAAACTGTTCTCACTCTCAAGGAAGTAGATAGGGGATATCTACTGGAAGGGGATATAACTTTTAAACAAACAAACAAAAAGAATGGAATTTGAAAATGGGGAAGCACTAACAACCAGGAGGATGAGGGAAAAAAACTTCTCATGGTAGGTGGCACCTGATAGGAGCCTTGAAAAGATTCTTAGAAGTAGGAAAATGAGAGAGAGAGAGAGAGAGAGAGAGAGAGAGAGAGAGAGAGAGAGAGGAGAGGGAGGGGGGAGAGAGGAAGGAAGGAGGGAAGGAAGGAAGGAGAGGAAGGAAGGAAGGAAGGAAGGAAGGAAGGAAGGAAGGAAGAAAGGAAGGAAGGAAGGAAGGAAGGACGGGAGGGAGGAGGGAGGAATGAAAAGAATTAAGTGCTTACTATATGCTAGACACTATGCTACTAAGAAAAAAAATACAAGCAAGTAAAATAGAACCTTCCCTCAAAGAGCTTACATTCTAAAGGGGCAAGACAACACATTAAGGGAAGCTGGAAAGGGCAGGATGTGGGATATATGTGTGAAGGTATCATTTGGAGGAAGCTGGAAAGTGAGAAGGGAACCAAGATAGGGCAAGATACGAACCTATCAGAGCCCAGCATGGTTCCAGGCAAGGAATCCACAGTCAGCAGTGGGGAGGAGATGAGCATGATGGTCGGAGAGTAGGCACCATTCTTTAAAGATGGCCAGGAAGGGAAGAGAGAGAGTAAAAAAAATTAGGAAAAACTTGTATACACAAGTTATATTTCAGGGAGCAGAAAGTAGGTACAATTGTCTGAAATGGATACTATATGAAAGAATAATGTGAAACAACACATTATTAGTGATAGACTGCAATCAGATTGTGAACAGCTTTAAATGCTAGTCTGGGGAGTGTGAATTTTGTTTTCTATGGAGCCACTGAAGATTCTTTAGGTGGATAATGACACAATCAGAGTATGTCTTAGCGATGCCCTTTTGGCAGCCGTGTAGAGCAGAGGTGTCAGGAGTGGCCATGAGGTCCACAACATTCCATAGTGCAGCCTGAACCAGATTAAAATGTAATTGAGAAATATTTAACAAAATAAATAAAAAAATACACTAAAACATAGATAACAATACATTTTAAAACTAAGTCTATATGCAGCCCTCAGAAATTCTTATATACTACTTGAGTTTGACACCCCTGATATAGAGAGTATATTGGAGAGGTGAAAGCAGGAATGTGGAAAGTAAGACAGAAAGTCCATTAGGCCGCTGTAATAGCACAGGTGAGAATAATTGCTATGTGAGTAGAAAGAATGGAAACAAATATATATTGTAGATATAGTATCAACAATCTCTGCAATTTTTTGGATAGAGGAGTATGAGGAAGCCATAAGGTTGGCTCAAAGATGAAGGATTGTGATACCCTTTAGAGTAGGAATAAGGGAGTTTGGGGGAAGGGAGGGTTCAGGGTATGGTGAGTTCCCTTTTGGACACATTGAGTTTGAGGTGACTTTGGAACAACTGGTTAGGATGGCCAGCAGGCATCTGGTGCTGTAGAACTAGAAGTCAGGATGCAAGTAGACATGGAAATATAGTTTTGATAGTCATCTTAATATAGATGATAATTAAACCTAAGGGAACTGAAGAGATCACCAAAAGAAAGGGTGTAGAGAGAGGTGAGAGTAGAGGCCAGGATAGAGAAATATCTACAGCTGGGGACTAGTCCTGGATGATAACCCTCCAAACAAGACTGAGGAGTGGTCAGACAGATAACTGAAGAATTGGAAGAGAATTATGTCACAAATACAAGGGAAAGAGAGAGCATGCAGAAGAAAGGGGGAATCAGTAGTGCCAAAAGGGTCAGGGAGGTCAATAAAAATGAGGAATAAGAAAAGGCTGTTGGATTTAATAATAAAAGATCATTGGTAACCTTGGAGAGAGCAACTTCATTGTAGCAATATGATCCTAAGGCCCAATGAGAGGTGGGAAAATGGAGGCAATTTGTATGGATCGTCTTTTCTATTAAAAAGACCCAAGAGAAGGCCTCTCACTCTGCAGATCTTTTATAAAGGATCTATGGAAGGAAATGGATAATAATCATAGAGACTGATAAGACATGGAGAGGTTTTTATCAACACTAGTGGACACAGAAACTTGATGGATAAAATCTGAGGCCATAGTCATATAAATAGTTAAGTATGGGAATCTCTAAGTGGACAACAAGAGGACAGAAAAGAACAAGCAATATTCTCACTTTATTAGACAAGTGTCCTGAAAGTCTAAGAGAATAAATAAATGATTTGTTCAGGGTCACACAGTCAAATAAGGATAGTCAGACTTTCAGAGGTTCAATAGAGGCCTCTGCAGGTGATTCTGGACCCTGTGTCCAGCAACCATGAACAAGACTATGAGGCAGACTATGACATCTTGAGAGCCTCCTACCATACTCTCTTCCTCCTTTCTCTTCCCCAAGATCCAATTTTCCCCCACCCTCCACCCCCTTTCACTGCCACTGAAGGACTTCAACAAGCTCTCCTGTCTCTAGGAAGTCCCCCAGGCTCTAGATCTTTCCGTGGTTCCCTATCTCCTCTCAATGATATAGTGGAAAAGTTAAGTCAGACCTGAGTTCAGATCTTGATCCTGCTATCCCACTGTCTGTGGGACCTTAGCCAAGAAATTCACCTTTCTGAGTTTCATTTTCCTCTTTTATGAAATGAAGGAACTGGACAAGTTGGTCTCTACAACCCCTTCCAGCTCTACACTTCTTATGGTTTTATGTCCCATTTCTTCATCTCTGATTCCTGTGGCTAGATAATCTCAGGAGGTAGTGAAAGTGTTTAGCATAGTACCTAGCCCATAACAGTGCTTTAAAAATCTTTCCTTCCTTCCTTCCTCCTTTCCTTCCTTCCTTCCTTCCTTCCTTCCTTCCTTCCTTCCTTTTTCCTTCCTTTCCTCCTCCTTCCTTCCTTCCTTCCTTCTTTGCTCCTTCCTTCCTTCCTCCTTCTTCCTTTCTTCCTTTTCTTCCTTCCTTCCTCCCTTCCTTCCTTCCTCCTTTCCTTCCTTTCTTCCTTCCTTCCCTCTTCCTTCCTTTCTTCTTTGTTCCTTCCTTCCTTCCTCCTTCTTCCTTCCTTCCTTCCTTTTCTTCCTTCCAGTGACATGTGTTCATTTTAACAAATCTAGAATTCTAGCTCCTTGACCCAAAGAAATGAATAAGTGATTTTAATGGTTCAATTTCAGGTACTATGCTGGGCAGAGATCTGGGGATGTGGGGAGAGCTTTTCAGGACTGTAGATAGCCATCTCCTTCATGCATACTTAGAGTCATCTTTGACCACCCTCTTGGTGGTCATGTAGGAAACATGTACTGTCCCAACTTTTGGAGACCGGAAATCTGGTGCCTGGAAAATTCCAGGTCTTTCTAAGAGCTGGAGAGACTACAGTCTGTTCTCATTTTGACCTGTCATTGGGAAATTCAGTGCCCTTTCAATGGAGGGGAAAGGAGGGGCACAAACAGCCACTCTTTCATCGTGGTTTGGTTGCATTTGAAAAGTTTCCAAGCCGGGAAAGTTTTTTCTGGGCCCAGTTCTTGTTCTTCAGGCACTGAAAGCAGCAGCAGCATGTGTCTCCCCCACAGGGGCTTGCGTCTAGGCCTTTATCCTTAAGAGAAGCCAGTGGCAATTCCTCGAATTGTCACCGACTGCTGCACAAAAGGAGGAGGGGAGAAAAGACACAATTGATAAGAAAAAAAAAGTGAATCCAAACACGGCTTCTTGTTTTCAAGAAGAAGGGCCAACTTTGCCTTTATAGGAAGAGCTTTGAGAGCAGCAGCCCTGGGATTATACGGCCGAGGTTTGTAAAAAAAAAAAATCAATAACTGGTGCTGTTTGGAGAGATGGAAAGAAAGGACAACTAACTAGACCAGATTGTAACAGTTCTGCAAGCAGTCACAATGCTCACCTTACAACAGCGCAGCCCTGCAAATTATTAAATAATAAATCACAGAGGCGAGCAGGCTGGGGTGGACAGGATGCGTTTGACTGCAAAGCAGACTGAGCCCCATGAATTATTCACGTCTCAAGCAAAGATAAAACAAGCAGGGGAGGAATGAGAAGAATTCTTCCAAACAGGTTCCCCTGTACTGAAATCTACCTTTTGATTACTGATACATATTTGGGGATTCAGCCGGTCAAAGCCATGCCAGATCTCAGAAGAAGGAGACGACTACAGCCCGGCTCAGGGCTCTGGGAAAACCTGGGATTAATAAGGAGCTTCAGAAGTAACGCGCCTCTGAAATAGCATTTTGCCAGACTGCTGCGCTGTTAGCAATTAAAGGCAGGGCCTGAGCAAGGTGCCGTGCTCCCCGGCTGGAGCTGGGGACGTTTGGCCCTCTTCAGGCAAAGGGCTGCAGCTGGGGCTGGCACAGCATCAGTCTGGGCTCTTCCAGAAAAGAAATCTATCTACCCTATGAGCCTTTTCAGGAGCAACCAGTGCAAGCCCAGCAGAAAAGCTAGAATAGTTTTGTAACGGCACCACCAGGGACAGAGGCTAGATGCTAAAATGGAGGCCATCCCTCATGGACTCAGTCTCTTTTTGGCCCTTTGGTCATAGATTTTGGGCCAAAAGGAAGCTTGGATGTCATCTAATTGCCCAATCAATCACCTAGTATTTATTAAGCACCTACTATGTACCAGGCACTGTGCTAGGTACTGGGAATCCACATACAAAAAAAATCAACAATCCCTACTAACAAGGAGTTTGCATTCTAATGGGGAAAACAAGGACACATATAAATGTATGATATAAATATAAAGTGAAAAATACAAATATCTACCAAGCAGATAAATAAATACAAGATAGTTTGAGTGAGAGGGCACTAGCTGTGTCTTAACAGAAGAGCCATGCTTATTTTTATAGACAAGGAAACTGAGGTCCAGACATATTAAGGGACCTCTCCCCACCCCAAGTCACAAAGGTAAGTGGTAGATACAGGATTTGAACCCAAGACTTCGGTCTCTAAATACAGTACTCATCCATCTATGCCAGGCCTGTACAACTTGCCACCCATGGGCCACTCACAGCCCTCAGGCCACTTGCAACACGCCAAAGGATTTCTAGTGGCCTGCAAAAAATGTAGAGGAAAACATCCTTTGTATGTAGAGGAAATCCTTTGGCGTGCCCGGGCCACAAGTTGTGCAGGCCTGATCTATGCCACATTGCCTCATATAAGTATATGAGGCACCTCCATTCTGAATTTCCTTTAAAGCTCAGCTCAAACAGCCACCTCCTACAGAAGGCCTTTTTTGATTCCCTCCAGCTGTTTTGCTTTTACTTCCCATCCCCATTAAATCATCTTATATTTGTTTCATATATATTTTGCATATAGGTTTATGTTATCTCCTATAATAGAGGCTGGCTCACCCAGAATCACACAGCCCACTATGAATAAGAAGCAAGACTTGAACCCAGGACTTCCTGGCTTCAAGGCCAGCTTTTTATCTACTGTGAATGTCATATTGCCTCATGTCACATGAAAATATGAATACAGATCTTAAAAGATCATTGGTAACCTTGGAGAGAACAGTTTTGGCATAGCAGTGGGGGGAGAAAAAATAAGCTTGGACTTAATTTGGACTCCAAAAATGGAGACTGGCTATGGTACTTCTTTAATTTTAAGCTATCCTATCATCACATAGTCACAAAGTCATCGACTCTTAGAGCCGGAAGTGGCCTCAGAGATCACTCAGTCTAGCCAGTCCATACCTGAACAACACCATCTACCACTGGTCAGCCGTGACACGTTGATGATGATGGTGATGCTGTCAGTTCAGATAATATCCTTATACCAATTATGTGCTAGATATCCTCATGTTCCCCTAGGGGTAAGGCCAAGTCCTCAATCCTTTCTTTTCTCAGGAGTTGGGGGCCACATCAGCTTTGGTTTTGAAACCAAATTAGGCATCTGCTGTAAGTTCACCCCTTCAGGGCAGCATAACTCAGGCAATGGTCTCAGTCTCGGTCTCCTTGGCCTAGAGCAAGGGATGTGAGCTGGGACTTGGGCCAGGACCTCCAGATGGAGATGAAGACTTCATCTGAAATCTGAACAGACAACTGTTACCCTTTCGTAAGAGAAAATTCTAGGGCCAGTATCCAGGAACGGCACCAGAGGGAACAATGATTTAAATCCTAAACCCTACCTAGACCCCCATCACCATGCTGAGAGGAGAGAATCAGGTTCATTCCAAAGAGACATAACTGGCCCTTGGCAATATTGTGAAATTAACAATGTAAAATGTCAGTGACTCTCTCCTACTAAATGCACTTAGGATCATGGGAGCTTAGATTTAGAGATGGAATGGACATTAAAGGCTAGCTAGCCAGATCCCCTCATTTTGTAGATGAGGAAACTGAGGCTGAGGGGGGTTAAGTGACTTGCCCAAAGTCGCACAGATAAGTCGCAGAATATTACAAATATATTGCTTTTTCCAAAGCAAAAAAAAGTATAAATACACTTGATATGTCACTTTTAAAGCTTATTGGGACTTCTTTGAACTTTTTATTATTCAATTTTTTTTCATTTTTCATCTATTTTTAACCTCACAATCATTTACACCTCCTCCTCCCATTCAAGTTTTTAAAAATACTTTACCCGAAAAATAAAGTCAAAACAAATCCATATATTGGCCATGTCTGAAATGTATATCTTGTTCTATATCTGATATCCATCACTTCTCTGTCACGTTTTGAGTAGAATACTTCCTCATGAGTACTCTGGAATCACGGTTGGTCACTACATGGATCAGAGTTCTTCATTCATAGACGGTTTTCTTTACAATGTTGTTGCTGTTGTATAAATTGTTTTCCTGGTTCTGCTCATTTCCTTCTCATCAGTTCATACAAATCTTCCATTGTTTCTATAAATCCATCTTTTTATCATTTCTTACTGTGCAATAATATTCTTCTAGTAATACATCGTAATTTGTTCAATACCCCCTTATTTTCCAGTTCTTTCCTACAACAACAACGAAAATTGTGAAAAGTATCTTTGCGTATATGGGTCATTTTTCTTTGTCTTTAATCAAGTTGAGGTATTAGCCTACTTGTGGTATTGTTGAGTCAAAGGATAAACACAGATTAATGACTTTTGGAGTACAGTTCCAAATTGCTCTTTAGAATGGCTCAATCATTTTACAACTCCAACTAATATACCTGCCCTCCTACATCTCCTGCAACAATTGGCATTTCCCTTTTGTGTCATCTTTCCCCCCTCAATTTGATGAGTATGAAGTAGACCCTCAGAATTGTTTTAAATTTGCATTTCTCTTATAATTCAGAACTTTTTTAATGACCATCAATAGTTTGGAGTTCTTTCCTTGAGAACTGTCTATTCATATCTTTGACCACTTATCAGTTAGGGAATGGCTCTTGTTCACATATGTGTAATGTCAGTTCCCTCTGCATCTTAGATCAGTGGTGTCAAACTCAAAAAGAAATGGGGCCACAAAGCCATATATAAGGATCCCTGCTGACCACATACTGACTTAGAAAACTACATATCAGTATTATGTGTATCTTATTGTATTTTTTATTGTTGTTAAATATTTCCCTGTTACATTTTAATCTTATTCAGGCAGTACTTGGGAGTGTTATGGGGCCACATGCTGTCAGTGGGCTATGTTTGACACTTCTGTCTTAGGTTATACTCTTTCTCTCCTTTTCAGCAATACTTAACTCCCATTATCACCTCAGGCTCAGGATCCTTTGGGCTGCTTCAGGAGGAAAATATCTGATCACATGGAGGTACAATGTTATGGACCCATTCCCACTGATTTCAGTCTCTGTCTAAGCTCCTATAGACATACCTCCACCCATTCCCAGTCAATGGCTCAGAATTGTGCCATTCAGATATGGTATCTCTTAGGGTTCTCATTCAGGGCAGCGAGGTGGTGCAGGGGATAAAGTTCCAGGCCTGAAGTCAGGAAAACTCACCTTCTGTCCTCAGACTGCTCTCAGTTATGTGATCATGGGCAAGTCACTTAACCCTGTTTGTCTCAGTTTCCTGGTCTGTAAAAAGAGCTGGAGAAGGAAATGGCAAACCATTTCAGTATCTTTGCTGAGAAAACTCCAAATGGGGTTACAAAGAGTTAGACACGACTGAAAACAATTGAACAACAACAGGGTTCTCTCCTCCTCCCCAAATATTAATGTCACTGGATGGGAAAGGACTAAGCCCCAAAGTGCGAACTATCTAACAGCTTAGAAAAACAATAGGGCATGCCTTCTGCCTCTAACTTATACACAGGCACCCTACATTCTCACAAATCAAAGCTTACTCCCAAGTTGCCTGGGTTCTAACACTTGACTGCCAGGGCTCCCTATCCAGGCACGTTCTTGCTCATTCATACTCATTCACTAGCTCTGCTGCTATTCTCTCTCCATCTATCTCACATACCGATCTCTGCATCATCTCACTTCATTTATAATATCTGCTCTCGGCCCATGTTCTATTCATTACATACTTCATCCTCATACACACAGGCTATGTCTCCTACCTCCATCCCAAAGATCACCAGTATCAGGGCTCAGGAGGAGAAAGTGAGGCTAGTGACTTTGCGCAGCCCTCCCTCACTCAAATCGAAGTCAATTGCAAGTCATGTCATCATCTCCCTGATGAAAGACAAACCACAACCTGTAATGGTCCAAGCTGTCTGAATGCAAACCCAACTGTCCAGGTTCAGATGGGCAACTCAGCTCCTCCCCTCCCCTCCCCTCCTCTCCCCATCCCCTTACTTGAGAGTGTTCTGCCCAAAGGAAGGTAAATTTTGATGGCTCAAAGCTACCTAGTTGACTTGGGGTTTGCTGCCTAGATTTCTTTCTCAAAAACCAAGCCTTAAACCCAATTCACTCTCCATCTCATGGATTGGACAACAATAGGTCCCTCCTTAAGCACCACTTAATAGTTATTTTTGGGCCCTCCTGGCTCAGAGTGAATGTAAATAGTAACTGTTTCTCATTTGGCCAGCAACACTGAGGGTCCCTCCCAGTTTGATTTTTTTTTAAAGAGGCCATCCCTTGACTCCCTTCTTAAAGAGGCCTATTCCCTGAATGGGCACGGCATCACTCCAAGTGAGAACCTGAAAAGACCTTAGCTTAAAAGGGCCAATGTCTCACACTGCATCCTGGGCCATCTCCAGTTGTCCTGATCGATATCTGGTCACTGGCCTCAGATGGCTCTGGAGGAGAAAAGTGAGGCTGGTGACCTTGCAAAGCTCTCCCTCATTCAGATCAAAGTCAACTGCAAGTCATGCCATCATCTCCCTGATGTCATGGTCCTCTTTGAGAACAAAGAACAAACCATAACCACATAATATTTGAGGTCAGAGTGCCTGAATTCAAATCCAAGATCTGCCACTAAACTATCTGTGAGTCCTTGAACAAATCATTTAAATTCTCTAGGCCTCAGTTTCTTCAACTGTTCTATGAAGGAGTTGGACTAGACGATCTTAAATATCCTTGCACTTCTAAATCTATTATCCAATACCAGATACCAATAGCCATAAACTTCTTTTGCCATCCATGTATAGTCTGTCTGCCTTTCAGGTTGAATACCCCCAAAAGCTGTCAAAGAAGGTTGGCCCAGAAATCCTCAGTTGCTCCCTGTTGCCTATATAGAAAAATTAAACTCCAATGTGTGGCACTCAGGGCCTTCTGCATTATGGCGCTACTATATCTGTCCAGTCTTATCTTGATCCATTCAAATTAGACTACTCTGTCCCTGGTAGAAATGTTGTATGGGCCTGACTCCATGGCTTTGCTGATCCCACTCCCTATCGCTCTCTCCTCTTTGATTGCTGAATGTCTATCCATCTCTTACTGCTTTCTAGACTCTAATGGCATTCCAACACATACCCATATACACAATACCCTGCACTGAATGTGTGCATCATATACTATCGCATATTGTAGCTATCTGTGTTTTGTGTCTTATCCCTCTACTAGGCGGTAAGCCCTGTGAGGGTAGAAATCACTTATTTTCTTTTTGGGAAAGGGTTTGTGGTTTCTTTAGCTTAGAAGATTCCTAGTATGGCAATTCCCTGGACTAATAGAGACTTCAAATTTATATGTAACTTAGAGTTTTAAAGAATTACCCGAGGCACTGAGTGACTGACTTGCCCCTGGTCACACAACCAGTCGGTGTCAGAAGCAGGATTTAAGCCCAGGTTTCACCGACCATCAAGCCGCTACAGATTTTTGTCTCATATAAACTTTATATCATCCCCAGCATATAGTCTAGTATTCTAACCATAAGACCCATTTAATAAATATTTGGTGAATAAATGAATAAATTCCACTAGGATGTTAGTGACATAATAGGTGAGACCAGGGGGAAGAGAGGGAAAGGTTATATTCTAAAAGGGGACCCAGATAATGAATGGGTAGTACTTAATCCAAAGGTTTGAAAGATGCCAAAATTAGAATGAGATGCCCTAAGGGTTAACAAGTTTTTCTTCAATTGATTTTTTCAAGTAAAATTTGTACAATCACCCATGCATGGTACGCTAGCAGGGACTCTTTTTCAGATAACATCTGAGGCCCATTCTAATTCTTAAAATCTGTGATTCTATGCTCCCTGATAGTGTCATTTTAGGCACCTGGAAATGGAGGAACTCAGCAAAACAGTTATAACAATTGGAATTGTTTCTGCAGGCTGAACATTCACCAGAGAGTATCCCAGCTCACTATGGACATGGGATTCAGGGTCCTCCTTACTGTCCTTTCCTGTCCTAAGTACAGAGGGAAAACTCTTGGGATCCAGTGTTTTACATATCAATACTGGTAAAGAATTCATGTCAAAGGACAGTAGTTTGGTCATCAAAGGGTCCTTTCTCTGTTTATTCTTGATACTTTGAGCTATGAAATTATATCCTGCTTCCCTAGAGAGAATGACCAGAGCGCATTCCAAGGCACAAAGTACCCCAATGGTGCAAGTGGCTTGGCCTAGCAGCCCATCTCCATGTTCCCCTCCCACCCCTTTTCTAGAGCTGTTGCTCTCGCTTTATGAGTTAAACTATATCTTTCCCAACTCCAAGAACATCATCAGCCTCTTTCTCTAACCATGAAGCCCTCTTCCTAAATAGCATTGAGAAGAAATGGCAAGGGAAATTTGAGGGGGAGAAAACATTTTTCCTTCCCTTTCCCCTAGATAATGTGTTGAGGCATCACCTGACTCATATCTGGAAGAGGGAATCCAGGGTAGGTTGGAGTACAAAGAAAGGATTTATCTCAAGCACCTGAAAATGACTTATTTTAAGGTGAGGACAAAACCCTTTGAACCATCACAGACAGTTAGGATCTATTATCAGCCCCATTCTGCGTAGTCTTCAGTTACGAATGTGACAAGAGGTGATGAGACAAGTGTGTCTGCTTTCCCATTCCCTGGGAGGGAAAGGACACACATCCAATGACAGAAATACATTTATTCCAGGTATTCTCACAATTCCATCTTTCATGGTTGTTTTATCTAATCCTATAGCTCCACTAAATACATTTCATCATAGTGGAATTTGAAGGGGCTATTGCCTTCCTATTCAATTGTGCCTTCCTTTGGCCTACGCTAGGTTTTGCACGGATAGACCCTATCATTATTTACATTTTGTACATTAATGTAAATTGTTTGTTTTGGGGGGAGGGAGACAAAGTTGAGATTAGCCTTATGATTCCATTGGCTTAAGGAACGTCCTGTGAGGAAATTGACCCTATTAATGCAGACAAACAACAATTCTGCAACGTATGGTCTTAGAAAGTTGCCTGAGGCATTGGGCATATAAAATGATTTAGTCAGGGACTAACATGCATGTGTTAGAAACAGAGCTTGAACCTAAGTCTTCTAGATTCCAAGAACAACTCTTTATCTGCTCTGATACATTGCCTTTGAAACAGTATGATACATTAATAGCTTCACATCATTGACCCCATTGTGTTTTTATCAGGCATATCATGCAATAAATTTAACCTGTTTGTATTGATGCTTTGATGTACTAGGAAGTAAAAAAATTGGACTAAGTTAGAAGAACTATCTGTGTCACAAACTAGCTTAAGAAATTCCTTCCCCTCTTTGAGACTCAGCTTCCTGATCTGTAGGATAAATGGTGTTAGACTAGATCATCTATGAAGTCTCCTCTGGCTCTAGTATTCTATGAGTCTCCTTGGCATGTTGAAGTTGTATTGGATACATTGGGATCCTAATAGATGCGGTGATCCCGAAGAAAGAGACTTAGAGAATATAGATTCAAATCCTCGCTCTATCGCTTACTACCTGTGTGACTTTGAGCAAGTCACTTAAACCTCTCTGGGCCTCAGTCTCCTCATTTGTAAAGTGACAGAGTTGGATTAGGTGATCTCTGAGGTCTCTTCTGGTTTTAGATCTATGGGTTGATGTATTTCTTGTGGTATTTCCATTAATGTAATATAATATTCTCCATTTTTTCCAGGAGTCTAGAGTAGTGATCTAATTGGTGTAGATGTCTTTTAGTGGAAAAATTCCCACCAATACAGATTAGCACCTTTTCTGCAACTTACAGTCTTAAAGAGTTAGCTGGGGCACTGAGAGGTTAAGTGTCATACAACAAATATGAGAGAGAATTTGAAACGTCTTCCTGATTCAAGCCAGCTCTCTGTCTTCTGTACTTTCATGCCTTATTGTGACCCATGCGGAGATAGGTAGATAGATAGATAGATAGACAAATAGTTAGACAGACAGATGGACAGATATGCAATTTGGCTATATTGTAATACCAGAGCATCATATCACAGAGGTCACTGTTACAGAAATCTATGATGAACATGTGTAGGAAGAGACTACCCAAATCAACCAAATAATTGTTTTGAATATTTCATTTGTTATTTTTCAGAGTGAGCCAAAGCAAGACCCTAGACAGGGCTGGTGCTGTCAATTAAAGATGGGGCCATCATATCACTGGGGAGATGGGAGGAGGTACTGGCAGACGGATCAGAGTGGAAAGATGAAGCTCTTATTAGAAGGAGGATGAGCTTGAAAGTGTATGAAATTTAAAAAAGCACATTCAGAATAAACACTAATGACAGGCCATTTTATTGATGTTTAATTCAAAAAAAGATGTTAATGCAAGTGCTAGGGCTTGATATAGAGAGAAGAGGGAAACCTTTCTTCTTAATAATTTGCTTAAACTGAATTTCATCCAGAAAATTAATTTGCCCTTAAAACAAGGTATCCCTTCAGAAATAAGAAGTCACCCTCCTTGTGGAACACTGTATCTAATATCAAATTGTTTTGATATATTGATTGGATTTGTTGATTTTTTTTAAGAAATTCTTTGCTGTATGGAATGGCTCTGTGGCAGGGGAAAGAGGAAGGACAAAGAGGGAAACCTAGATCATGTAAAAACAAAGGCTATCAATAAAAATCTATTTTAAAAAAATAACAATCCAATGTATTCATCTCTAGGAAGCCAGGTCCCTATAAAGCATGGAGTTCTAAGGGAAGAATATGCAGAGTGAGTCCTCATGGTTTCTTAACCCCTTCAGTTGTTCCCTTAAAGGTGCATTCTACACTTAGCTCTGCCACAGGATTGCAGCATGATCCTGGACAAATGACTTAACCTCCCTAGGTCTTGGTTTCCCCATCAATTAAATGGGGATGATATTCTCTATCTGAGCTCTCTCTTAGCGTTATTTTGAGAATCAAACAAGACCATGTATGTGGGCATGCCATAAAGAGTATAAAGTACCATCTGTGGAAATATGAAGTGCTATCTTTACTATGAAAATGACACCCTGGGGAGCCACGCCTGCTGTGCTTTCCTGAGCTAGAGGTGGGGGTGGGGGGTGGGGGTTGGAACTTGCTGAGATGTCTTTTCTAACATTCACCTCCAACAAGTGTCCTAGAATTCAGTCTTCAGAGACCGTCCTGCCTGCAGGGCTTGCTGTGAGTAATAACCCATTACAGTGACTTACTTTTAATTTTCCTAAGTGCTTTCCAATTTAATATCTCAGCTCATTCTCACATCATCCCTGTGAATGGTGCAGGCTAGGATCATTCTCATTCTCTGTATGGGGAAACCAAGGCTCATGGTATGGTGTAATGACTAGCCTAAAATCACCAAGTGAATTAGCGGCAGAGACAAAACTAGAACCTGATACAGTCAAAATAAGGTAAACTGAGACACGAAATTCTAAGCATGATTAATTTATTAGTCAAACATGAATTTACCAATAAATTGGATCTCAGCTTCCTCAGCAAAGCTAAGACCCTGAATGAGAACAGCTCCCTTTTATAGTTTTTGGGGGAGAAAGAACAGGACTTCATAGGTGAGGAACAAGTTATGATTGGTTACAAGAGCT